>NC_092052.1:48010062-48320212 GCF_003086295.3 Arachis hypogaea | reverse complement strand
TTTTCTCCAATCACCTGCAACGCGGACGCGTTAATGATGCGGTTGCGTCGCGTGAAATTTTTTTTTCTTTTAAATAAAAGTATGTAAATGCAGATGCACGAAATGTACTAATAAAGAGAAGAGTTATTGAATAGGAAAACTAAGAATAAAGAAAAGAACGATCATACCATGGTGGGTTGTCTCCCACCTAGCACTTTGCTTTAACGTCCGTAAGTTGGACGCTCCACTAGCTCAGTCTTCGGCTATGTGGGAATCTTCCAAGAGGAAGATCTCGAGCTCCTTGTTTTTCTTCATCCTCTCTCCATGGTACAGCTTTAAACGTTGTCCATTAACTTTGATAAGTTCAGAGCTTGAAGGATGACTTAGGTGAAAAACTCCGTACGGTTCGGCCTTCTCTACTCTGTATAGACCTTCCCATCTTGATCTCAACTTGCCTGGCATGAGCCTCAGTCAAGATTTGTAAAGGAGGACTAAATCCCCAGGTTGGAACTCTTTTCTCTTGATGTGCTGATCATGTACAGCCTTCATCTTCTCCTTGTATAGTCTTGAGTTCTCATAAGCTTCTAGGCGAAGGCTTTCCAGTTCTTGCAGTTGTAACTTCCTTTCAGCTCCGGCTTTCTCAATTCCCATGTTGCACTCCTTTACTGCCCAAAAGGCTTTGTGCTCTACTTCAACAGGGAGATGTCAAGCTTTTCCATAAACTAAGCGGAAAGGACTCATCCCAATGGGTGTTTTGTATGCTGTTCTGTATGCCCAGAATGCATCTTGTAACCTGGTGCTCCAGTCTCTTCTATGAGGTTTGACTATCTTCTGCAAGATACGCTTTATCTCTCTGTTTCACACCTCGGCTTGCCCATTAGTTTGAGGATGGTAGGCTGTTGCAACCTTATGAATTATCCCATGCTTCTTCATTAATCCTGTTAGTCTCCTGTTACAAAAATGGGTGCCTTGATCGCTCACGATTGCTCGTGGTGATCCAAAGCGACAAATAATGTGGTTTCTCACAAAGGAAACAACAATGTTAGCATCATCAGTGCGGGTAGGAATTGCTTCCACCCATTTGGAAACGTAATCCACAGCTAACAATATATAAAAATAACCATTAGAATTTGGAAATGGACCCATGAAGTCAATGCCCCAAACATAAAAAATTTCACAGAAAAGCATAATTTGTTGAGGCATCTCATCCCTCTTGGATATATTACTAAATTTTTGGTATGGGAAACAAGATCTACAAAATTCAGCAGCGTCTCTAAAAAGAGTAGGCCACCAGAATCCACAGTCTAAGATTTTTCTAGTTGTTCTTTGAGGGCCAAAATGTCCTCCACTCTCAAATGAGTGACAGGCCTCTAAGATGGACTGGAATTCTGATTGAGGCACACACCGTCTAATTACCTGGTCAGCACCACATCTCTATAAATATGGGTCATCCCACACATAATATTTAGACTCGCTTTTCAGCTTGTCTCTTTGATGCTTAGAAAAGTTTCGAGGAAAGGTGTGGCTAACTAGATAACTAGCTACAGGTGCATACCAAGGGACTACCTCAGATACTGCTTGCAGGTTATCAAATGGGAAATTATCAGCTATAGGAGTGGGGTCACCTGTAATGTGCTCAAGGCGAATCAAGTGGTCGGCCACTAAATTCTGGTTACCACTCCTATCCTTAATTTCTAAATCAAATTCTTGTAATAGCAGTATCCAACGTATAAGCCTTGGTTTGAATTCCTTTTTAGCTAATAGATACTTTAGAGTTGCGTGGTCTGAGTACATTACTACCTTCGTACCAAGTAAATAGGCTTGGAATTTATCCAGAGCAAAAACAATAGCAAGAAGCTCTTTCTCAGTAGTAGTGTAATTGGACTGAGCGGCATCTAAAGTTTTAGACGCATAAGCAATAACAAAGGGGTCTTTACCTTCACACTGAGCCAGTGCTGCTCCTACTGCATGGTTGGAGGCGTCGCACATTATTTCAAATGGCCGGCTCCATTCTGGTCCTCTCACAATTGGAGCTTGAGTCAGGGCGTTCTTCAGCTTATCAAATGCTTGTTTGCAATCCTCACTGAACTTGAACTCAATATCCTTCTGCAGTAGTCTGGATAAGGGAAGTACTACCTTACTGAAGTCCTTAATGAATCTCCTGTAAAAACCTGCATGGCCAAGGAACGAACGGACTTCCCTCACAGAGGAGGGGTAAGGTAAACTAGAAATAACATTCACCTTTGCTGGATCTACAGAAATGCCAGTATTAGACACAACATGTCCTAGTACAATACCTTGTTTTACCATAAAGTGACATTTTTCAAAATTTAATACAAGGTTTGTACTGACATATCTATCTAATACTCTAGATAATCCATCTAAGCAAAGGCTAAAGGAATCGCCATATATACTAAAATCATCCATAGAAACTTCCATACAGTCCTCAATAAGATCAGAGAAAAGACTCATCATGCACCTTTGGAAGGTAGCTGGTGCATTGCACAAGCCAAAGGGCATTTTCTTGTAAGCATAAGTCTCAAAAGGACATATAAAAGTGGTCTTTTCCTGATCCTCAGGAGCTATATGAATCTGGAAATAACCTGTGTAACCATCTAAAAAATAATAATGTGATTTACCTGACAGACGATCCAGCATTTGATCAATGAATGGAAGAGGACAGTGATCCTTACGAGTGGCCTGGTTGAGGCGTCTGTAGTCAATGCAGACCCTCTAGGCGTTCTGAACTCTGGTTGCAATGAGATCTCCATGCTCATTCTTCACTGTAGTGACTCCATACTTTTTGGACACCACTTGTACTGGGCTTACCCATTCACTGTCTGAAATGGGGTAGATGATATCTGCCTCCAGTAGTCTGGTCACTTCCTTCTTGACAACCTCTAAGATAGTGGGGTTCAGTCTTCTCTGGGGTTGACGGACAGGTCGTTCTCCCTCTTCTAAAAATATCCTATGCTCAAGACTTGAGGGTTGATGCCTACTATGTCTGCCAAACTCCAACCAATTGCCTTCTTGTGCCTCCTCAGCACACTAAGTAACTGCTCTTCCTGTTGAGAAGTGAGTTCCCTTGCAATGATAACTGGAAACTTCTACTCGTCTTCAAGGTAAGCATATTTGAGGTGTGGAGGAAGGGGTTTTAATTCTAACTTCTGATCATGGTCAGGCTCTAGGTTGTCTGGAGCTGGTAACAATGGTAAAGTACTGTCATTGTCCTCTGAGAATGTCCCCACACTTGGACTCTGTCCTATGTACTTCTCTTCAAATTCCTCCTGGTGAACTTCATCCACAGTTTCATCTATGATGTCACACTGGAGGATAGAATGATCCTCCGGAGGATGCTTCATAACTCCATTCAGATTGAAGAATACTACTCGGCCATCTATTTCAAAAGAGTATGTTCTTGAAAAAGCATCTAATTTGAACTTCGAGGTCTTCAGGAATGGTCTTCCGAGTAGGATTAATGATGGCTTCTCTGAGTCATTTTGGGGCATCTCCAGGATATAAAAATCAATGGGAAATGTGAGCCCCTTAATGCCCACTAATACATCTTCAGCAACTCCAGCCACTGTAATAATGCTTTTATCTGCTAACACAAAACGAGCTGCCGACCTTTTTAAGGGAGGGAGCCTCAAAATATCATATATAGAGAAAGGCATTATACTCACACATGCTCCTAAATCACACATGCAGTCAGAAAATACTACACTACCAATAGTACAATTAACCATACATGGACCTGGGTCACTACACTTTTCAGGTAAACCTCCCATTAAAGCAGATATGGAACTTCCTAAAGGAATAGTTTCTAATTCATTAATTTTGTCTTTATGTATACATAAATCTTTTAGAAACTTTACATATTTAGGTACCTATTGAATAACATCAAAAAGAGGAAAAGTTACCTCAACCTTTTTGAATATCTCTACCATTTTGGGATCAGGTTCCAGCTGCTTCCTGGGTTTCCTTGCAAGTTGTGGAAATGGAATGGGAGTGGTGTCTTCTGTAGTGTCTGCGCCCTTTGGTACTTCCTGCTGTGGTTGAACTTCTTCTTTTTCAGCCATGTCCTGTATGTCCTCTTCCTCTTCAACATCTTCTATTTCCACTACCTCTTCAACTGAGGCGTGTTCTGGTGGGCTTGGCTCCTCCTGATTCCTCTCCTGCAGTGTGGTTCCGGACCTTAGGGTGATGGCATTAATACCACCCTTTGGATTGGGTAATGGTTGAGAGGGGATTCCACTGGAGCTCAAAGGCTGGTTATTGGAGTTATTCATTGATCCAATCTATGAGACAAGAGCTTGCAAAGTAGAGTTCAGACCATTTAGTGTAGCATAAAGGTTATTTTCCAAGATCTGTTGTCTCCGATCAATAGATTGTAGTAAGTCGTCATTAGAAGGTAAAGAAGGATAAGTAATTTGAGAGGTCTGCTGTTGGGTATTCTGTGGTCTTTGGAATTGCCTCAGGTGAGGTGCTCTGTAAGGCTGGTTCTGGTTCTGCTGCCTGTTGTTGTTATTATTCCACCTCTAATTTTTCTGATTGTCTCTGCCTCCTCTGTTGTTGTTGTTGTTGTTGTCTCTGCCTCCTCTGTTGTTGTTGTCCCTCAGGTGAGATCTTGTACTTTTTCATAGACCCATTGCTAGCACTTTCCAATGTGGTCTTATCTTGGGGCCTCATGCCCTGTGTGACGTAACCGAGTAACACTATCTTGTCAATCATATGGTGGGGGCATGCTACCAGAAGATTATTGAAGCACTCCCAGTAGTCATAGAGAGTCTCAGATTCGTCCTGAGTGTATCAGTATTCATAGAGAGTCTTTTCTCAGTTTATCAGTAACTTTAGCTGGGAAGAATGATGCACGGAAAACTTGTCTTATAACAAATTTCCTTCAGTAAGTATACCGAATTTGTCGTCAAGTAAAAACTCACAATAGAGTGAGGTCGAATCCCACAAGGATTGATTGATCAAGCAACTTTAATTAGAGGAATGTTCTAGTTGAGCGAATCCAGGATTTGAGTTTAGAATTGCAGAAAATAAAATAGCGGGAAGGTAAATGACAGAAAAAGTAAATGCTAGAATTAAAGAACTGAAAGTAAATGACTGAAGTAAATTGCAGAATTGTAAATGGGAATGGGGGAATTGCTCATAAAAGTAAGTAACAGAAAATAAAGAGAATGGGTAAGATCAGAAATGGGGAGTTCATTGGGCTCAGGAGATGTTGCAATGTCCGGATCAATTTCATTTTCATCTCTTCCTCAATCAATACACTCATTGATCTCCTTGGCAATCTTAAGTGATTGAATTACAATTTCTTGTAATTCAATCTCTCAAATCTTGATCAATAGCCAATTCCTTGGTCAATTGCTCATGAGAAGAGATGAAGTATGGTCACTGATTATACCACATACATTTCCCAAATCAAGTGTTGAGAGGATTATAGTCACATATCCATCCAAACCCAATTTGGTCCAGCATGAGAAAGCATTTCTAGCTTGATTTCTTCATTCCTCTTTCAAGGTTCAGAAGAGATCCAAGTATGAATAGATTCTTTTCCAAGATAACTATCCAAGTGGATGAAGATCGAAAGCTTTCAAGTAAAATCAAGAGAAAAGATAGAAGAAGAATAATGAAAACTAGTATTGATCCATCAAATTACAACAGAGCTCCCTAACCCAATGAAAGGGGTTTAGTTGTTCATAGTTCTGGAAAATGAAAACAAAGATGGAGAATACATGATGATACTAAAAGTGCAGAGAAAGTAAATACAGAGAGTAGTTCTATGCCGAGAGGCTCCCTATAATTTTCCAACTCTCTAAACAATTCAAAGCTACTCCTATATATACTACTCTTCTACTCTTCTAGTTGGTTCTTCAAGTCTTGGGTCTAGGCCTTTGGATCTTGAGTTTGAAGCAGTTATCTTCTTCATTGGGCTTGGCTTTACTTGCAGAGAGAAAGTGTGAAGTGGGCAGAGACTTTAGCTCAGGACGTTAGTAGTGTTAACGTTCAGTGATAATATGGGTTCGAGAACGTTAGTGACATTCAACTTTTTCACTAACGTTCCTCACCCAAGTAAGAGCCACGTTAACTTCAATGTTAGTGGCACAAACGTTGCCACTAACGTTGCCCCTTTATCCTTCGCGCACGTTATTGGGACTCACCTTTCCCAATAACGTTGAAAAATCTCCCCCTTCCCTACGTTAGAGTCCATGTTAACTTAGTTAACGTGGCTCTTTTAACGTAGGTGATGCGTGAAAAACTTGTCTCTCAACAAATCTCCCTTCGGCAAGTGTACCGAAGTTGTCGTCAAGTAAAAACTCACAATAGAGTGAGGTCGAATCCCACAGGGATTGATTGATCAAGCAAATTTAATTAGAAGAATGTTCTAGTTGAGCGAATCCAGAATTTGGGTTGAGAGTTGCAGAAAATAAAATGGCGGGAATGTAAATAACAGAAAAGTAAATGCTAGAATTAAAGAACTGGAAGTAAATGACTGAAAATAAATTGTAGAATTGTAAATGGGAATGGGGGATTTGCTCATAAAAGTAAATTGCAGAAATTAAAAAGAATGGGTAAGATTAGAGATGGGGAATTCATTGGGCTTAGGAGATGTTGCAATTCTCCGGATCAAGTTCATTTTCATCTCTTCCTCAATGAATGCACTCCTTGATCTCCTTGGCAATCTTAAGTGATTGAATTGCAATTCCTTGCAATTCAATCTCTCAAATCTTGATCAATAGCCAATTCCTTGGTCAACTGCTCATGAGAAGAGATGAAGTATGGTCACTGATTATACCACATGCATTTCCCAAACCAAGTATTGAGAGGGTTACAGTCACATACCCATCCAAACCCAATTTGGTCCAGCATGAGAAAGCATTTCTAGCTTGATCTCTTCATTCCTCTTCCAAGGTTCAAAAGAGATCCAAGTTTGAATAGCTTCTCTTCCAAGATAACTACTCAATTGGATGAAGATTGAAAGCTTTCAAGTAAAATCAAGAGGAAAGATAGAAGAAGAACAATGAAAATTAGTATTGATCCATCAAATTACAACAGAGCTCCCTAACCCAATGAAAGGGGTTTAGTTGTTCATAGCTCTTGAAAATGAAAATAAAGATGGAGAATACATCATAAAACTAGAAATTGCAAAGAAAGTAAATACAGAGAGTAATTCTTCAACCTCCAGAACTCCTTTACAATTCAAAGTTACTCCTATATATACTACTCTTCTCAGCTTCTAGTTTACTATTCAAGTCTTGGGCCTTTGGATCTTGAGTTTGAAGCAGTTCTTTTCTTCATTTGGGCTTGGCTTTACTTGCAGAGAGAAAGTGCTAAGTGGGCAGAGACTTCAGCTCAGGACGTTAGGGGTGTTAATATTTAGTGAGAATATAAGTTCGAGAATGTTAGTGACACTTAACATTGTCACTAACGTTCCAATGCACCCCTTTGCCTTACGTTAAAACCCACGTTAACTAGGTTAACGTGGCTTTTAACGTTGCCTTGTTAGTCCTTCGGGAACGTTAGTGACACTCAACATTGTCACTAACGTTCCAGTGTGCCCCTTCTTGTTTCACGTTAAAGCCCACGTTAACTAGGTTAACGTGGCTTCTAACGTGGTCCTTGCCAACCTTCGAGAACGTTAGTGACACTCAACATTGTCACTAACGTTCCAATGTGCCCCTGGGTCTCACGTTAGAGTCCACGTTAACTAGGTTAACGTGGCTTCTAACGTGGCCATCTTTTAGCCATCCCAACGTTAGTGACAATGTTGAGTGTCACTAACGTTGGATCATCTTTCATTTCTCATCGTTAGCTTCCACGTTAACCAAGTTAACGTGGAGGTTAACGTGACTCTTGGGGGTTGTGTGGTTGCTTCAACGTTAGTGACAATGTTGAGTGTCACTAACGTTGTCGACAACTCTTCATCCTCTACGTTAATTCCCACGTTAACCAAGTTAACGTGGGAGTTAACGTGGTACTTAGCACCATAGGCCAACATTAGTGACAATGTTGAGTGTCACTAACGTTGGCTTCTCTCTCTCCCCCTTAACGTTAGAGGCCACGTTAACTAGGTTAACGTGGCTTCTAACGTGGCCACTTATGAGTGATTGCCAACGTTAGTGACAATGTTGAGTGTCACTAACGTTGGCTCAACTTTTCTTCTCCACGTTAGAGTTCACGTTAACTTGGTTAACGTGACTCTCTAACGTGGGCATTGATGGCTTTCTTTGAGAGTGTTATTGGCAATCACTTTTCTCATTAATCCTTGTAAGTTACCTCCCCTTTCTTGCTCCTTTTTGGTCCTGAAATCAAGCAACAAAGTGCATCAAAGCTCCAGTCCAAGTCATGAGTAATGCAACATAATATTTGTCACTAAACATATGCAAAATCCTCATGAAATCATGTAAAATGCACAATGTGTGCTTGAGTCAAGGCATAAGTGGATATTTACCCAAAACTAGCTTCTTTCCTAAAGAAATTCATGAAACTAACCTAAAAACAGTAAAGAAAAGGTTAGTGAAACTGACCAAGATGCCCTGGCATCACAACACCAAACTTAAAGCTTGCTTGTCCCTAAGCAAGTACTGGAACAAGAGAATGATGAATGGAATATCCAGAGGAATGAGTCATTCTTGTGGAAGTCATATTACTGATTTTATGGTGGTTTCATGCATAGCAACCTAGGTTCATTCCATTACTGGCTTTCAGACCTTTATCATGTCCCTAAACACTTACTTTGTTTATATCTCATGAGACTTTTATTCATTGATCCTTTTATTGTTGTTTCAAGGGTTATTTGTGTTATTTAGGCTAAGTGCCTGTAAGGGGGCAACTCTTTAAGATAAGCTTTCAGCCAACACTCCCGAACCAGTTGGTTCAAGGTGCTAGGTGTTGAAGCACCCCTAAGGACTTACTCCCTCAAGTCTCTCCCCCATACATACACACCACAGGCATATAGTTTATTTATTTTCTTTTCTTGAGACCTTGGTGTCCAGCACCTCTTTGGGTTACTAAATGCTCTGTAGTGAGGGTTACTCTTGATAGTGGATTTTCAGCTAATAATCCCGGGTTAGTTAACCCAAATTACCAAGTGATAAAGCACCCCTAAGAGCTTATTCATCCAAGTAGATCCCTCACACAGGGGCACCACAGACACTTGCCTCAAGCTTAAAACCATTGATGCCTAGCCTTATTGCTTACTCTTTTTCTTTTATTTTTCACTTGCATTGTTCTTTCCCTTTTCTCTTATTAGGATCTCGTTATTAACTTAGTCTCATGAGTGTATCCAAAGCAAAGTATTCAGAATAGATAGTTGTCCTCCTAGCCTTGTGGTTGAACCAACTTAGCTAACTTATGACTATCCCAAGGATTCATGAATGCACTTCCACAATATAAACTCCACTCTGGTCTTTTTAGAACTATACTCATTCTCTTTTTATTTGATTTAAAGGGACAAGCTTACAAGTAGGTTAAATAATGGTGTAGTGATATTTAAACCAGAAATCATGGACCTCTTCAGAAGGATAAACTTAAAAGACAGAATAAAAAAAAAATTTAAACATAACATGGAAGCATGTTCTATTTCATACAAGATCTTCCTTATTTAAAGCATAGAAAAGATGGACTAAAAAGAACTCCACCACCTTTCATTCATGTGGATGTCCATGCTCCCATCCTTGTTTATCCTCATTGTGTCTCTCTTGAGTACTTGTACTTCCACTTCCTTTGCCTTTTCCAAGCAGCTTTCTCCAGAAACCACTATCTTCCATCTTCTTCTTGAGTGCCTCCTTTTGTTGTTTCACTTTTCTCTCTTCTTGTTCTACAAATTCTTTTTGAACTTCATCATATGCAGGGATGGCATAGTGTAGATGATGCATATTACTGGTCATGTAGTTCAACTCGGCTTGAGTGTTTACATAGAACTCCTCCCTATGTAGTTGCCTTCCTTTATTGAGTACACTGAATTCATTGAAAGTTTTTATTTGGGCTATCTGCCGCTGGTTGAGCTCTTGCAAGTGCTTCTCTTGAAGCTCTTGTCTTTCATTCACTTGGTTGATGGCTTGAGTGAGCTGAGAGTAGTGTTCCTGCTGCTGCTCCATTTGTTGTTTTTGCCATGCTTCCTGTTGGTTCAGCCGGTTCAGTATTTGCTCCTGTCCTTCCATATGTCTCTGTCCTAAATCTTCAATGGCTCTTAGAAGGTGAGTCATATTCAAGTTGGCTGGGTCATGATACTCTTCTTGTTGATGTTCTTCCTGGTGGTATTCCCCACCTTGTACTAAGCATTGTACCATAGTGGCTCGATTGATGTTAACCTCCGAATTGTTAGCAGCTGGTAGGATGGACTTCCTTACAAGCTCAAACCACCCTTTGGCTTCAGGGTGAAGGTCCCCCTCCCCTTTTTATGAATTTTGGTCTCCCATCTGAGTACCTCTCCCAGTCAGCGGCTATGACACAGATATCTGATGCTATATCTGAGAGCTCATCCTTATCGGGGCTTCTACTTATCCTTGCCTGATAACTCTCCTCATCAAAATGAGGTGATTTCAATTGAAGAGCTCTTGTGATGGCACTTGGGCTGAAGTCCACCTCCCTTCCTCTCACCTAACTTTTGAAGGTTGGGGCTTGGGTCTTATCCTCTCTAACTGCATTTGCATAGAATTCTTTGATGAGGTTTCCATTGATCTTCCCCTCTGGACTGGTGAGCAATTGCCACCCCCTCTGTTCGATTTTTCTCCAAATCTGTGGTGATTCATTGGCATTGATTTGGAAGATTAATTCTGGCAATATCCTTCTGGCACTTATCCGCTCAAATTCATGCTCATGAAAGGCAGTCTTGAATCTCTTGTCATCAAAAGGAGCACTCTCCATAGGCCCCTTCCTCTTTTGCCTCATTGAGCTTGATGATGCCATGACTTGAATTGTTGTTTGAGGGGGTTTGAGGCTTCGGATAGATGAAGAGAGGGTTGGTTAAAACAATTTGTGATGAAGGGTTTAGTGTGCCAATAGAAGTATGGAGAGTGGGGATTTGAATGTGAGGAGTGAGCATGCACTATGGTTCACTTATATAAGAAAATCATGAGTGGATGAAGGGTGTGGATTGCATGAATGTTTACTAGATGAACGGATGGGGTTGTGTATGAAGGGAAGACAAGGATCATCACTTTAATGAGAGTGATTGGTTCGGTCTTCAAGGTTTTTCTTTCTCCAATGTTGCATGGCAGCGTTTCCCCATGCGTTCCCTCTTGAGACATGTGTGTAGTGTTCTTCATTAAGTGGCGAAATCTCCCCCATTTAAGTGTCCAATCAATCCCTTTTCATGCTTCTTTTCCTTTCCTATAAAGATTTGAGATAAGGAAATTAGTATCGATAAAAGAAAAATTAAAACTCTACGGCTATAATAAAATGAAAGAAAAGATTTGATTGTTTGTTTATGAATTTCAACTAACTAACTAACTATTGGTGGTCCCTTATATGCATTTTGGTGGCACCAAGGGGTGACACCAAACTTAGTTTGAAGCACTGTGATGAAAGTTTTGTGTTCAAAGCTCCCAAGTCTATCATGCAACTTGGTTTGCTTTGAACACCAAACTTGTTCCTTACTATATTCTGCATAAGAAGAATTTCACCAATTGTTTGTTAAGTTTGGATTGAAGCTCATAAAGATTGACTTATTCATTATCATTTGAAAGCATATAAAACATGGGTTGCCTCCCATGAAGCGCTTCTTTAGCGTCACTAGCTTGACGTTTTTCCTTTATCATGGTGGTTGGTAGTGCTTAAAGTCCTCCCCTCTTGCTGTGGATTTGTATCCATTGGTTGGATCAATGATCTCCATATGTTCCAGGGAAAGAACTCTGTTGATAGTGAAGACCTTGGGTAATTGAGATGGCACAGTATGGAGATTAGGGGGAATATCCGGGAAGTAGGCTGAGACAACTCTATCCCCTGGAGAGAAGTCTTCCGTAGGGATCTTCTTGTTCCTCCATTTCCTTGGTACCTTCTTCTTTTTTTCTTTTGAGGTTGCCTTCCCCTTGGTGACCCCTTTTCTCCAAGGAGTTGTGATGCTGTCTTCACCTGCCTCTAGAGGTTTGGGTTCCTCCAATTTTTCCTTGAGCTGTGGCAGTTGCTATTTTCCTTGTTTATCAATTGAGGGGGTTTCAGAATGAACTAGCTGTGCTTCAGTGCTTGTCTCCTCCTTCAGTGTCTCCTTATTGTTTGTGCTTAGTTCCTTGTCCTCTTGATCTGTCTCTTGTGAGAAGTTGAAAACATTGAAGCTGAGTTGTTCATCATGGATTCTCAATATTAGCTCCCCTTTCTCTACATCGATAAGTGCTCTGGCCGTAGCTAGAAATGGTCTTCCCAATATGATTGGGTGAGTGTGACTTTCTTCCATGTCCAGAATGACAAAGTCTGTTGGGAGAAAGTACTTCCCAACCTTTAGCAACACATTTTCCACCACTCCTATTGCTTGCTTTTGAGTTTTATCAGCCAGTCTGATAATGACATCTGTGGGCATTATCTCATTGATCTGCAGCCTCTTCACCAGGGATAAGGGCAGTAAGTTGATGCTGGCCCCTAGATCATATAGTGCTCTGTCGAACATAGTTTCACCTATGGCACAAGGGATATGAAAACTTCCTGGGTCTCTTCTTTTTGTAGGTAACTCAGGTTGAATAAGGGCACTACATTCCTTGTTCATCACTATAGTCTGCCCTCCCTTGAGTGAGCTTTTCCTGGGAAGAAGTTCCTTCCTATATTTGATGAATGCAGGCATTTGTTGAATTGCCTTGATGAATGGTATGTTCACATGCAGAGATGCAAACAAGTCTAGGAACCTTGAGTATATTCTTTTTCCCACAGCACCATTGAGCAGTTGGGGGAATGGTGCATAGAGCTTCAGCAGCTCTTGTTGTGAGATTTCTGGTTCTTTGTGATCTCTATCCTCCTCCTTTGTTGAGTTGTCTTCAGGTTGTTTGCACATTTTGCCTTGCTTGTCTTCAATCTCTTGATCACTTGTAGTGACCATTTTGCAATCTTCCCATCTTACTTTCTTTGCTTCTCCCTTGGGGTTTTTCTCAGTGTCACTTGGGAAGCTATCAGTAGGTTTGGGAATCTTCTCAGCTAAATATCCCACCTGGAATTCCAGCTTCCTAATGGTTTCTCCCTGGTTCTTAATATTGGCTCGCACCTCCTCTTTGAATACCTTATTTTCTTGAATCTCTTGGCTTATTCCTTCAAGTAGGGCTTCAATCTTAGAGAGCCTGTCATCAATTGATGAGTGGTTCGGAGCAGATGTGCTGTTTTGGTTTTGATAAGTATGTGGAGAAGTGTTGTTGTGGGGGTGTTGAGATGTCCTCTGGGTGAATTGTTGGTGAGCTGCATTGTTGTTGGAGTTGTAACGTCTCTGGTCTTGGTTTTGATCTTGCTCACTTCCCCACCCAAAGTTCGGGTGATTTCTCCATCCAGGGTTGTAAGTCTTGGAGTATGGATCATAGTTTTTCCTTGGTGAATTCCCAATGTAGTTGGCTTGCTCCTGACTCCCTTCTGCTTCTTGGTTTACTCCTTCTTGTGTTGTTGATGAAGTGGAGATTGCTGCTACTTGGTTCATCTCCATCTTCTTGGTGAGGTCAGCCAGCTGCTGAGTAATGAGCTTGTTTTGGGCCAGCAGAGCATCTACATTGTTTAGCTCCATCACTCCCCTTGTGTTCCCTCTTTCGGAAGCATAGAAGTAGTCGTTTTCTGCTACTGTTTCAATAACATCTATGGCTTCCTCAATGGTCTTCTTCTTGTTCAAGGACCCTCCAGATGAATGATCTACTGCCTTCTTTGACTCATGAGAGAGCCCTTCATAGAAAATGTGCAGCTGGACCCATTCGTTGAACATGTCAGGTGGACACCTCCTTGTTAAGTCTTTGAACCTCTCCCATGCTTCATATAGAGTCTCACCATCCTGTTGCCTGAAGGTTTGAACCTCAGCTCTTAGCCTATTGATTCGTTGAGGAGGGTAGAATCTTGCTAAGAATTTATTCACCACATCCTCCCAAGTTGTCAAGCTCTCCCTTGGGAAGGATTCCAGCCACTTGGCTGCCTTGTCTCTGAGTGAGAAGGGAAATAAGAGCAATCTATAGGCGTCAGGATGTACGCCATTAGATTTCACTGTGTCACATATTCTCAGGAAGGTGGTCAAATGTTGGTTGGGATCTTCTTGAACACCTCCTCCAAACGAACAGTTGTTCTGAACAAGGGTGATGAGCTGTGGTTTAAGTTCAAAGTTGTTGGCATGGATTGTTGGCTTTTGGATGCTACTTCCACAATTGCCTGGGTTTGGATTAATGTAAGAGCCCAAAACTCTTCTATCCTCCCCAGCATGATTTGCTCCACCTCCTCTGCCATGGTTGTGAGTCTCTTCTTCATGATGATTTTCCATATTTTCTTCCATGTTTGGTTCAAAGTATTCCTCAAACTGTTCCTCCTCTTCTTCAGCACCAACTACTCGTTTTCCTCTTGCCTCCCTCCTTAGTCTAAGGAAGGTTCTCTCTGGTTCAGAATCAAAGAAAATTGAAGCCCCGCTTCTTCTCCCTGTCATACAACCAACAAGTACAAGCAGAGAAGATAGGTGCAGACAGTATTTATGTCAGAATTGATGTTAGTTGTGGGTGATGCAATATATCAAACAGTTAGTGGGTTAGCAAACAGAATTGAAAATAACAAAGAAAAATAAAAGAGTAGATGGAGAAGGGAAGAAGTTTAACTAAAACAAAAAGCAAATCAATCAAACAGAAAATGAAATATACAAAATAAAATGCTCAATCTAGTGATCTTCCAATCTAATCATTGTTGATGCACAATCAATCCCCGGCAACGGCGCCATAAACTTGATGTGTGGAAAACTTGTCTCTCAACAAATCTCCCTTCGGCAAGTGTACCGAAGTTGTCGTCAAGTAAAAACTCACAATAGAGTGAGGTCGAATCCCACAGGGATTGATTGATCAAGCAACTTTAATTAGAAGAATGTTATAGTTGAGCGAATCCAGAATTTGGGTTGAGAGTTACAGAAAATAAAATGCCGGGAATGTAAATAATAGAAAAGTAAATGCTAGAATTAAAGAACTGGAAGTAAATGATTGAAAATAAATTGCAGAACTGTAAATGGGAATGGGGGATTTGCTCATAAAAGTAAATTGTAGAAATTAAAGAGAATGGGTAAGATTAGAGATGGGGAATTCATTGGGCTTAGGAGATATTGCAATTCTCCGGATCAAGTTCATTTTCATCTCTTCTTCAACCAATGCACTCATTGATCTCCTTGGCAATCTTAAGTGATTGAATTGCAATTCCTTGCAATTCAATCTCTCAAATCTTGATCAATAGCCAATTCCTTGGTCAATTGCTCATGAGAAGAGATGAAGTATGGTCACTGATTATACCACATGCATTTCCCAAACCAAGTATTGAGAGGGTTACAGTCACATACCCATCCAAACCCAATTTGGTCCAGCATGAGAAAGCATTTCTAGCTTGATCTCTTCATTCCTCTTCCAAGGTTCAAAAGAGATCCAAGTTTGAATAGCTTCTCTTCCAAGATAACTACTCAATTGGATGAAGATCGAAAGCTTTCAAGTAAAATCAAGAGGAAAGATAGAAGAAGAACAATGAAAATTAGTATTGATCCATCAAATTACAACAGAGCTCCCTAACCCCATGAAAGGGGTTTAGTTGTTCATAGCTCTGTAAATGAAAACAAAGATGGAGAATACATCATAAAACTAGAAATTGCAAAGAAAGTAAATACAGAGAGTAATTATTCAGCCTCCAGAACTCCTTTACAATTCAAAGTTACTCCTATATATACTACTCTTCTCAGCTTCTAGTTTACTCTTCAAGTCTTAGGCCTTTGGATCTTGAGTTTGAAGCAGTTCTTTTCTTCATTTGGGCTTGGCTTTACTTGCAGAGAGAAAGTGCTAAGTGGGCAGAGACTTCAGCTCAGGACGTTAGGGGTGTTAATATTTAGTGAGAATATAAGTTCGAGAACGTTAGTGACACTTAACATTATCACTAACATTCTAATGCACCCGTTTGCCTTACGTTAAAACCCACGTTAACTAGGTTAACGTGGCTTTTAAATTTGCCTTGTTAGTCCTTCGGGAACGTTAGTGACACTCAACATTGTCACTAACGTTCCAGTGTGCCCCTTCTTGTTTCACGTTAAAGCCCACGTTAACTAGGTTAACGTGGCTTCTAACATGGTCCTTGCCAACCTTCGAGAATGTTAGTGACACTCAACATTGTCACTAACGTTCCAATGTGCCCCTGGGTCTCACGTTAGAGTCCACGTTAACTAGGTTAACGTGGTTTCTAACGTGGCCATCCTTTAGTCATCCCAACGTTAGTGACAATGTTGAGTGTCACTAACGTTGGCTCATCTTTCATTTCTCATTATTAGCTTCCACGTTAACCAAGTTAACGTGGAGGTTAACGTGACTCTTGGGGGTTGTGTGGTTGCTTCAACGTTAGTGACAATGTTGAGTGTCACTAACGTTGTCGACAACTCTTCATCCTCTACGTTAATTCCCACGTTAACCAAGTTAACGTGGGAGTTAACGTGGTACTTAGCACCATAGGCCAACGTTAGTGACAATGTTGAGTGTCACTAACGTTGGCTTCTCTCCCTCCCCCTTAACGTTAGAGGCCACGTTAACTAGGTTAACATGGCTTCTAATGTGGCCACTTATGAGTGATTGCCAACGTTAGTGATAATGTTGAGTGTCACTAACGTTGGCTTAACTTCTCTTCTCCACGTTAGAGTTCACGTCAACTTGGTTAACGTGACTCTCTAACGTGGGCATTGATGGCTTTCTTTGAGAGTGTTATTGGCAATCACTTTTCTCATTAATCCTTGCAAGTTACCTCCCCTTTCTTGCTCCTTTTTGGTCTTGAAATCAAGCAACAAAGTGCATCAAAGCTCCAGTCCAATTCATGAGTAATGCAACATAATATTTGTCACTAAACTTATGCAAAATCCTCATGAAATCATGTAAAATGCACAATGTGTGCTTGAGTCAAGGCATAAGTGGATATTTACCCAAAACTAGCTTATTTCCTAAAGAAATGCATGAAACTAACCTAAAAACAGTAAAGAAAAGGTCAGTGAAACTGGCCAAGATGCCCTGGCATCAGTAGGCTTGCCAACCTTCGAGAACGTTAGTGACACTTAACATTGTCACTAACGTTCCAATGTGCCCCTTAGCTCCCACGTAAGAGTCCACGTTAACTAGGTTAACGTGGCTTCTAACGTGGCCATGCTAGCCATCTCCAACGTTAGTGACAAAGTTGAGTGTCACTAACGTTGGCTCAACATTCCCTTATCCACATTAGTTTCCACGTTAACTAAGTTAAGGTGGGAGTTAACGTGGCTCATGGTGGCATGTGTGGGCTCCTTCCAACGTTAGTGACAATGTTGGGTGTCACTAACGTTGGCGTCACCTCCCTTCTTCACGTTAACTTCCACGTTAACTAAGTTAACGTGGCTTATTGGGGTTTGTGTGGGTTCCTTCCAACGTTAGTGACAATGTTTAGTGTCACTAACGTTGTCGACCACTTTGTTTCCTCACGTTAGCTTCCACGTTAACTAGGTTAACGTGGGAGTTAACGTGGCTTAGTGTGACTTGGCCAACGTTAGTGATAATGTTGAATGTCATTAACGTTGGCTTCCCCCATTTCTTCTTAACGTTAGAGGCCACGTTAACTAAGTTAACATGGTGACTAACGTGGCCACTTATGAGCTTGGTCCAACGTTAGTGATAATGTTAAGTGTCACTAACGTTGGCTCCATTTCCTTTCTTCCACGTTAGAGTTCACGTTAACTTAGTTAACGTGACTCTTAACGTGGGCAATGATGGCTTCAAGAGCGTTATTGGCAATCACTTTTCTCATTAACTTTGCAAGTTACTCCCATTCCACGTTAGTGTTAACGTTAGTGTAACTAACGTAGCCACTAATGTGGTTCTTCTTTGCTTCCTTTGTCCTGAAATCAAGCAATAAAGTGCATCAAAGTTCTAGTCCAAGTCATGGGAAATGCAACATCCAATTTGTCCTTAAATTCATGCAAAATCCTCATGAAATCATGTAAATTGCACAATGCATGCTTGAATCAAGATGTAAGTGAGTATCTACCCAAAACCAGCTTATTTCCTAAGGAAATGCATGAAACTACCCTAAAAACAGTAAAGAAAAGGTCAGTGAAACTGGCCAAAATGCCCTGGCATCACAACACCAAACTTAAAGCTTGCTTGTCCCTAAGCAAGTACTAGAGCAAGAGAATGATGAATGGAATGCCAAGAGAAATGAGTCATTCTTGTGGAAGTCATGTCCCTGGTTTTATGGTGGTTTCATGCATAGCAACTTAGGTTCATTCCTGGCTTTCAGACCTTTATCATGTCCTAGAGTACTCACTGTGATTGCATCCCATGAAACTTTTATTCATTGATCCTTTTGTTGTCATTTCAGGGCTTATTTTTGTTCTTAGGCTAAGTGCTCTGTAAGGGGGCAACTCTTTAAAATAAGCTTTCAGCCAACACTCCCGAACCAGTTGGTTCAAGGTGCTAAGTGTTGAAGCACCCCTAAGGACTTACTTGCTCAAGTCTCTCCCCCATACATACACACCACAGGCACATAGTTTATTTATTTTCTTTTCTTGAGACCTTGGTGTCCAGCACCTCTTTGGGTCACTAAATGCTCTATATTGAGGGTTACTCTTGATAGTGGACTTTCAGCTGATAATCCCGAGTTAGTTAACCCAAGTTACCAAGTGATAAGGCACCCCTAAGAGCTTATTCATCCAAGTAGATCCCTCACACAGGAGCACCACAGACACATGCCTCAAGATTAAAACCATTGGTGCCTAGCCTTATTGCTTACTCTTTTTCTTTTATTTTTCAACCTTTATTGTTCTTTTCCCTTTTTCTTATTAGGATCTTCTTATTTAGCTAGTCTCATGGGGTGTGTCACAAGCATAGTATTCCTGACAGATAGTTGTCCTCCCACCTTATGGTTGAACCAACTTAGCAAATTTATGACCATACCACAAACTTATGAACTTACTCCATAGTATGAACTCCTTTCTGGTCTTTAAAAACAATCATTCTCTTTTCATTTGATTTAAAGGGACAAACATACAAGTAAGCAAAGTAAGGATGCGGTGACATAAAGACTAGCACACAGAGACCTCTTCAACACCAAAAACTTAAAAGACAGAATTGAAAAAGGTTCCAACTACGAGTAACTATTAATCAAAAGTGCATTCGGACTTCCAGTTTTCAACAATTCTGAGTATAATGGAATTAAGTAACAATACAACCTTCGGGTGATGATTTCTAGTTGCCCTCTTTCTTTGTCCTCATCCTAGTCCTTGCTACTTCACTTCCTTGGGTGAAGGTGCACTATTTCCTCATAAGATTCGTGCAAAGTTATTGGAAGTTGCTTGTTCCTAAAGCACTTGAGACATAGTTAGCTTGCATGTGTGCTTGTGGCTTTTGAACTTAATTTGGTGTGTGAACACCAAACTTAGTTCCTTGCCCAGTACAAAACATTGCATATATGCAGAGAACCTCATATCTTGTTGTTAACACAACAATTATTACTAAAGTCTAACTACATCTAAGTGGTTTCCCTTGATTGGTTGGAGCTAGCAATGTGTTTTGGGAGTGGGGTGTAATTCTAACTAATGTCTTTGGTGGAACACCAAACTTAGAATCACACTTTCACTCTTGACTTGTTTTGGTGTGGAACACCAAACTTAGCTCCTCGCAATACAGGGGGAAACAACTTGTGATCCTTATTGAAATACAGATGAAAAGGAAACTACCTGAGGTTGGGTTGCCTCCCAACAGAGCGCTCTTTTATCATCGCTAGCTCGACGGTTCCTCCTTTACTTTAGATGGTAATTTACTCTGGGGTTTTCCCCCATGTTGCCTGATGCGCATAAACTAGTTATGCTACGATTTAGGAAATTGCACGATCGGCAAAATTCCTTCCGGCAAGTGCACCGGTTATCGTCAAGTAAAAACTCACAATAGAGTGAGGTCGAATCCCACAAGGATTGGTTGAGTGAGCAATTCGGATTAGAAGTGTGTTCTAGTTGAGCGGAATCAAGATTTAGATGAGAATTGCGGAATGTAAAATTGGCGGGAAACGTAAATGACAAGAAATTTAAATGGCGGAATCTTAAATTGCATGAAGTAAAGAGCAGAAGCTAAATTGCTGAAATTAAAGGGAATGGGGGTGATTGCATAAATTTAAGTGCAGAATATAAAGAGAAAGTGGAAATCAGGAATGGGGAATTCATTGGGTTATAGGAGATATTGAGATCTCCGAATCAAAACATGTTTATCTCTTCCTCAACCAATGCGTTCATTGAATTTTGCTTGGCAATCTTATATGATTGGAACCCAATCCCTTGGCTCACCAATTCTCTCTAAAAACAAACAAATTCCCAATCCCTTGGTTTAAATGTTCATAAGAAGAGATGATGCTCGATCACTGATTATACCACACAGTTTCATGAACCACAATTTGGTAGGATTACATGTCACAATATCCATCCAAACCCCAATCCAATTCACTGTGAGAAAGCTTCTCTAGCATGAATCCTCCATTCCTTTCCCAAGGTTCCGAAGGATTCCAATTATGGGTAGTTTCTTTCCCAAGACAACTACCCAATGGAATTAGATCGAGAAGCTTTCTAAAAAAATTCAAGAGAAAAGATTGAAGAAGAAGATAAACTATTATTGATTCATTGAATTACAATAGAGCTCCCTAACCCAATGAAAGGGGGTTTAGTGAGTCATAGCTCTGAATTCAATTACAAAGATATGAAAACTAGCTCAATGAAAAGGTCAAAGTCCCTCTAACTTAAATTCTATCCTATTTATACACTTTCTATATTGAGCTTCTGTTGTGTTTCTTGGGCTTTGAGGCCTCTCCCTGCTTTCCTTTCGCCTTGGGTTTATGATCCATAATCTTGATGAGGCTGTTAATCCAAATTCTGTAACATTCATTGAGCCAACTTAGTGATAATCAAATAATGACACATGACTCAATAAATTGAAATTTCAGACTCATCAATCCTTCAGGCCCAATCCCATAAACCATGATATTCAATTGGGTTTCATACCAGAGTAAGTTTAAGTTAATGTTTGTGCTCAAATACTAACTTAAACCGCAATATTGTTGGCCCAGAAACCTTTTCCAAGAGTGGCGTTTAAGTTGCAGTTTAAGCTTAAACTGTAGCTTAAACGCCAGACACTTCCAGTGATGCCTTTTGTGGAAGCACGTTTAAGCTTCAGTTTAAGGTTAAACTGAAGCTTAAACGTGGAAATGGAAGAAGGCAGCCCTGGAGGGTAACTTAGTCGAACACGTTTAAGCTTCAGTTTAAGGTTAAACTGAAGCTTAAACGTGGAGATAGAAAAGGCAGCCCTGGAGGTCGAACACGTTTAAGCTCCAGTTTAAGGTTAAATTGGAGCTTAAACGTGGAAATGGAAGAAGGCATCCTGGAGGTCGAACACGTTTAAGCTCCAGTTTAAGGTTAAACTGGAGCTTAAACGTGGAAGCTGAGAAAGGTAGCCCTGGAGGTGTCGAACACGTTTAAGCTCCAGTTTAAGGTTAAACTGGAGCTTAAACGTGGAAATGGAGAAAGCAACCCTGGAGGAGAAAACTTGGTCGAACACGTTTAAGCTCCAGTTTAAGGTTAAACTGGAGCTTAAACGTGGAAATGGCTCCCTGGTGCACTTCCCATTTCTGGCGTTTAACCTCCAGTTTAAGGTTAAACTGGAGGTTAAACGTGGAAATGCTTCCTGATTGGCATTCTCATTCTGGCGTTTAACCTCCAGTTTAAGGTTAAACTGGAGGTTAAACGTGGAAATGCTTCTTTGGTGAGACTTTCATTCTGGCGTTTAACCTCCAGTTTAAGGTTAAACTGGAGGTTAAACTTCAGTTTCAGCATTTCTTAGCCTTCATGATTCTGGCGTTTAAGCTCCAGTTTAGGCTTAAACTGGAACTTAAACTCCACATGTGATATTCAAGCTTCCTTTATTGACTTTGTTGCTTCCTTGCCTAGCCTCTTCTTCCCTGAAATCATCCAAACAATTGCATCAAAGTCTTGCAAAATTTCATGAGAAATCTTCCATTCATAGCATTCAAGTAATATAACTAAAAACTCATGGAATTTGCATCAAAATCATACTGTTTGGATGGTTCATTGCTTTGTTCTTATTTTAACCATTCTTGGTTACTTTAAGCTCAAGAAAATGCATAAAACAACTAAAACTATCAAAAAAATGCTAGTGAAACTAGCCTAAGATGCCTTGGCATCATTGCCCAGATAATGCTTGAGTCTTTGTCCGTTCACTGTGAAAGTCCTCTCTGAACCTTCATCCATGATTTCGATGTGTCCATATGGCGAAACGTTTGTGACAAGAAAAGGTCCAGACCACCTTGATTTGAGTTTTCCTGGGAATAGTCTCAATTTGGAATTGTAAAGGAGTACTCGCTGCCCCTTTTCAAAACTCCTGAGTGCAAGATGCAGGTCATGTCTTCTCTTTGCCTTCTCTTTATATATCTTGGTATTTTCATAGGCTTGTGACCTGAATTCCTCCATCTCTTGCAGCTGCAAGATCCTCTTTGCACCAGCAGCAATGCTGTCAAAATTTAGTATCTTGATAGCCCAGAGAGCTTTGTGTTCCAGCTCCAGTGGTAAATGACAAGCTTTCCCATACACTAGTTGATATGGAGACATTCCAAGTGGTGTTTTGAATGCTGTTCTGTATGCCCAAAGAGCATCATCCAGCTTCTTCGACCAATCCTTTCTTGATGCACCCACAGTCTTTTCCAGAATCCTCTTTAGCTCTCTGTTGGATATCTCAGTTTGTCCACTTGTTTGGGGATGGTAAGGTGTGGCTACCTTGTGTTTTACCCCATATCGTAGGAGAAGAGCTTCTAGTGGTCTGTTACAAAAATGGCTCCCTCCATCACTGATAATTGCTCGTGGGACTCCAAATCGGCTAAAGATATTCTTCCTGAGGAAGTTCATGACTACCCTGTTATCATTCGTTGGGGTTGCAATAGCCTCTACCCACTTGGAAACGTAATCCACTGCTACCAAGATGTACTTGTTTGCATATGAGGTTGAAAATGGTCCTATGAAATCAATTCTCCACATATCAAACAATTCCAGTTCCAAGATGAAATTTTGTGGCATCTCATTTCTTTTGGGCAAGTTTCCAGATCTTTGGCATTCATTGCAGCTCTTTACTAGTTCTTTGGCATCCTTGAAAAGGGTGGGCCAAAAGAATCCGCTTTGTAACACCTTAGCTGCAGTTCTATCCCCTCCAAAGTGGCCTCCATAGCATGAGCCGTGGCAATTCCATAGGACCTCTCGTCCTTCTTCTTCCGAAACATATCTTCTAAGGATTCCATCTGAACACTTCTTGAATAGATATGGCTCATCCCAGACAAAGTACTTTGCATCATTCATGAGCTTCCTTTTTTGATGTTTATTGATCTCTGGAGGCAATGCCCCAGTTGCCTTGAAGTTGGCAATGTCTGCGAACCATGGTGCTTTGTGAACTATCATCAACTGCTCATCAGCGAAGAACTTGTTCACACTTGTATCAGGTGTTCTACCTTTATCATGAGGAATCCTGGATAGGTGATCTGCTACCTTGTTCTTCACTCCTTTCTTGTCTCTGATTTTAATATTGAATTCCTGCAGCAATAAGATCCATCTTATTAGTCTTGGTTTTGATTCTTGCTTGGCAAATAAATATTTAATTACTGTGTGATCTGTAAAAACAATCACTTTAGCACCAATGAGGTATGATCTAAACTTGTCAAATGCAAAAACTATTGCTAGTAACTCCTTTTCAGTAGTGGTATAATTTCTTTGAGTGTCATTAAGGACTTTGCTAGCATAGTATATCACATGGACTAAGTTGTCTTTCCTCTGTCCTAACACTGCCCCAACTGCAAAATCAAATGCATCACACATCAATTCAAACGGTAAATTCCAATCAGGTGGGGAAATGATAGGAGCAGAGGACAACCTCATTTTCAAATTTTCAAAGGCTAACATGCATGTTTCATCAAAGATAAATGGTGTATCAGATACAAGGAGATTGCTTAAGGGCTTGGCTATCTTTGAAAAATCTTTAATAAACCTTCTGTAAAAACCAGCATGCCCCAAAAAGCTCCTAATTGCCCTGATATCACTGGGTGGAGGCAGTTTTTCAATAAGTTCTACTTTAGCTCTGTCAACCTCAATGCCTTGGTTAGAAACTTTGTGACCAAGGACTATTCCTCCTATCACCATAAAGTGATATTTCTCCCAGTTCAAGACCAAATTGGTCTCTTGGCATCTTTTCAATACCAAGGCGAAGTGATGTAGGCAACTAAGGAAGGAATCTCCGAATACCGAGAAACCATCCATAAAAACTTCAATGAATTTTTCTATCATATCTGAAAAGATAGAAAGCATGCAGCGTTGGAAAGTCGCCGGTGCATTACATAGCCCAAATGGCATGCGCCTGTAGGCAAACACTCCATATGGGCAAGTGAATGAGGTTTTCTCTTGATCTCTGGGATCAACCACTATTTGGTTATATCCTGAATAACCATCGAGAAAACAATAATATGCGTGCCCTGCAAGTCTTTCCAACATCTGATCCATGAATGGAAGGGGGAAATGATCTTTTCGTGTAACCTCGTTGAGCTTCCTGTAGTCTATGCACATCCGCCATCCTGTGACTGTCCTTGTAGGAATTAGTTCGTTCTTCTCATTGGGAACCACGCTAATTCCTCCCTTTTTTGGGACGACATGCACTGGGCTAACCCAGGGGCTGTCTGAGATTGGGTAAATTACCCCCCCTTGCCATAACTTCATAACTTCCTTCTGTACCACTTCCTTCATGATTGGATTCAACCTCCTTTGAGAATGAATGGATGGTTTGGCATCATCTTCCAGCAGTATCTTGTGCATGCATATGGCCGAACTTATCCCCTTCAGGTCAGCAAGTGTCCAACCAATGGCATCCTTGTGCTGTTGCAGTACTTTGATCAGTTCATCCTCTTGATCTTTGCTGAGGCATGAGCTTATGATCACTGAGTAATTTTCATTTTCTCCTAAGTATGCATATTTGAGAGTGGGTGGCAGTGCTTTGAGTTTAAGTTTAGGTGCTTCTGACTTTTCGTTCTCTTCCTTTGGTGCACCTGGTATGCTAATTTCTGTTGTTGCAACCTCTTCACTTGATGTACACTCTTCTTCTATTATTCTTTCGGGTTCTTCAGACTCTTTTTCTTCAAAACTCTCCTGCACCTCCTCTTCAAGTGAGTCCAACCTCATACATTCCCCTAGTTGTTCTTGTGGGTAACACATGGCCTTGAACACATTGATTGTCATCTTTTCATTGTGTAATCTCAGGGTGAGATCACCTTTTTGGACATCAATGACCGCTCCAGTAGTGGCCAAGAACGGCCTTCCCAAGATAATGGAGGTCTTGGCTTCCTCTTGCATGTCCAGCACTACGAAGTCTGCCGGGAATATGAAGTCTCCCACTTTCACCAGCAAATCTTCTACTACGCCATGAGGGAACTTGAATGATCTGTCTGCCAACTGTAAGGCCATTTTTGTTGGTTTAGCCTCCTCTATCTTCATCTTCCTCATCATAGCTACTGACATCAAGTTGATGCTGGCTCCTAAGTCACAAAGAGCTTTCTCCACTGTGATTTCCCCTATAATGCAAGGGATCTAAAAACTCCCAGGATCCTTCAATTTCTGGGGCAATTTGTGCTGAATGATAGCACTACATTCTTCGGTTAGTATCACAGTCTCATTGTTCTTCCAGCTTCTCTTCTTAGTCATAAGCTCCTTCAAGAACTTGGCGTAGAGTGGCATTTGTTCTATTGCTTCAGCAAAGGGTATGTTGATTTGCAGTTTCTTGAAGATTTTCAAAAATCTCGAAAATTGATTGTCATCCCCTTTCTTCTTTAATTGCTGAGGGTATGGGACTCTTGGGGCGTCTAGCTTCAGCACTCCTTCCCCTTTTTGTGAACTCAAAGTGGGAACTCGAGCTTCTTCCTGCTCTTCTTCTTCTTTATTTGAGTCCTCTTCTTGTGGTTTCTGAGAGGTTTCCTTCAGTTCCTTCCCACTCCTAAGGGTGATAACCTGGCACTCCTCCCTTTGTGTTGGACTAGTATTGCTGCGAAGGTTGTGGCTGGAAATTTGCTTGAATAAGTAGCCAATTTGTGTCTCAAGTTTCTTGATGGCAGCATCCTGATTCTGCATATTGGACATCACCTCTTCTCGAAACGCCTTACTATCTTGAATCTCTTTGCCTATGCCTTCAAGTAGATTCTCAATCTTTGAAATGCTGTCATCCAATGATTGTAGATCGTGATTAGAGGTGGAAGGATGAGGTAAGTTATTTTGGTTTTGATGTTGATGTGGGGAGGTGTTGTTATTGGGGTGTTGATATGGTCTAGATGTGAAGTGTTAGTGGGCTGCATTGTTTGGATTTGGGCGTCTTTGATCAAGGCTTTGGTCTTGTTGATTTCCCCACCCAAAGTTTGGGGGATTCCTCCATCCAGGGTTGTAGGTCTTGGAGTATGGATCATGGTTTTGCCTAGGTGAATTCCCAATGTAGTTGGCTTGCTCCTGACTACCCTCTACTTCTTCATTCACTCCTTCTTAGGTTGTTGATGAAGTGGGGATTGCTGCTACTTGGTTCCTCTCCATCTTCTTGGTGAGGTCAGCCAGCTGCTGGGTAATGAGCTTGTTTTGGGCCAACAGAGCATCTACATTGTTTAGCTCCATTACTCCTCTTGTGTTCCCTCTTTCGGAGGCATAGAAGTAGTCGTTCTCTGCTACAGTTTCAATGACATCTATGGCCTCCTCAATGGTCTTCTTCTTGTTCAAAGACCCTTCGGATGAATGGTCTACTACCTTCTTGGACTCATAGGAGAGCCCTTCATAGAAAATGTGCAGCTGCACCCATTCATTGAACATATCTGGTGGGCACCTCCTTGTTAGGTCCTTAAACCTCTCCCATGCTTCATATAGAGTCTCACCATCTTGTTGCCTGAAAGTTTGGACCTCAGTTCTCAGCCTATTGATTCGTTGAGGGGGGTAAAATCTTGCTAAGAATTTGTTCACCACATCTTCCCAAGTTGTCAAGCTCTCCTTTGGGAAAGAATCCAGCCACTTGGCTGCCTTATCCTTGAGTGAGAATGGAAATAAGAGCAGTCTATAGGCGTCAGGATGAACACCATTAGACTTCACTGTGTCACATATTCTCAGGAAGGTGGTTAGATGTTGATTGGGGTCTTCTTGGACACTTCCTCCGAACGAACAGTTGTTCTGAACAAGGGTGATGAGCTGTGGTTTTAGTTCAAAATTGTTGGCATGGATGGTTGGCTTTTGAATGCTACTTCCACAGTTTCCTGGGTTTGGATTGATGTAAGAGCCTAAAACTCTTCTATCCTCCCCAGCATGATTTGCTCGACCTCTTCCGCCATGGTTGTGAGTCTCTTCTTCGTGATGGTTTTCCATATTTTCTTCCATGTTTGGTTCAAAGTATTCCTCAAAGTGTTCCTCCTCTTCTTCAGCACCAACTACACGTTTCTCTCTTGCCTCCCTCCTTAGTCTAAGGAAGGTTCTCTCAGGTTCAGAATCAAAGGAAGTTGAAGTCCCGCTTCTTCTCCCTGTCATACAACCAACAAGTACAAGCAAAGAGAATAGGTGAAGAACGTATATCTGTCAGAATTACTGTTAGAGTGAGTGATGCAATATATCAAACAGTTAGTGGGTTAGTGAAATGAATGGTAAATAACAAAGAAAAAGTAGGGGGAAGGGAAGAAATTAACTAAAAACAGAAAGTAAATAACTCAAACAGAAAATTAAATCAAACAAAAAATAAAATGCTCAATCTAGTTATCCTCCAATTTAATCATTGTTGATGCACAATCAATCCCCGGCAACGGCGCCATAGACTTGATGCACGGAAAACTTGTCTCATAACAAATTTCCTTCGGCAAGTGTATCGAATTTGTCGTCAAGTAAAAATTCACAATAGAGTGAGATCGAATCCCACAAGGATTGATTGATCAAGCAACTTTAATTAGAGGAATGTTCTAGTTGAGCGAATCCAGGATTTGAGTTTAGAATTGCAGAAAATAAAATGGCGGGAAGGTAAATGACAGAAAAAGTAAATGCTAGAATTAAAGAACAGAAAGTAAATGACTGAAGTAAATTGCAGAATTGTAAATGGGAATGGGGGAATTGCTCATAAAAGTAAGTAACAGAAAATAAAGAGAATGGGTAAGATCAGAAATGGGGAGTTCATTGGGCTCAGGAGATGTTGCATTCTCCGGATCAATTTCATTTTCATCTCTTCCTCAATCAATACACTCATTGATCTCCTTGGCAATCTTAAGTGATTGAATTACAATTTCTTGTAATTCAATCTCTCAAATCTTGATCAATAGCCAATTCCTTGGTCAATTGCTCATGAGAAGAGATGAAGTATGGTCACTGATTATACCACATGCATTTCCCAAATCAAGTGTTGAGAGGATTATAGTCACATATCCATCCAAACCCAATTTGGTCCAGCATGAGAAAGCATTTCTAGCTTGATCTCTTCATTCCTCTTTCAAGGTTCAGAAGAGATCCAAGTATGAATAGCTTCTTTTCCAAGATAACTACCCAATTGGATGAAGATCGAAAGCTTTCAAGTAAAATCAAGAGAAAACATAGAAGAAGAATAATGAAAACTAGTATTGATCCATCAAATTACAACAGAGCTCCCTAACCCAATGAAAGGGGTTTAGTTGTTCATAGCTCTGGAAAATGAAAACAAAGATGGAGAATACATGATGATACTAAAAGTGCAGAGAAAGTAAATACAGAGAGTAGTTCTATGCCGAGAGGCTCCCTATAATTTTCCAACTCTCTAAATAATTCAAAGCTACTCCTATATATACTACTCTTCTACTCTTCTAGTTGGTTCTTCAAGTCTTGGGTCTGGGCCTTTGGATCTTGAGTTTGAAACAGTTATCTTCTTCATTGGGCTTGGCTTTACTTGCAGAGAGAAAGTGTGAAGTGGGCAGAGACTTTAGCTCAGGACGTTAGTGGTGTTAACGTTCAGTGATAATATGGGTTCGAGAACGTTAGTGACATTCAACTTTTTCACTAACGTTCTTCACCCAAGTAAGAGCCACGTTAACTTCAACGTTAGTGGCACAAACGTTGCCACTAACGTTGCCCCTTTATCCATCGTGCACGTTATTGGGACTCACCTTTCCCAATAACGTTGAGAAATCTCCCCCTTCCCTACGTTAGGGTCCACGTTAACTTAGTTAACGTGGCTCTTTTAACGTAGGCTTGCCAACCTTCGAGAACGTTAGTGACACTTAACATTATCACTAACGTTCCAATGTGCCCCTTAGCTCCCACGTTAGAGTCCACGTTAACTAGGTTAACGTGGCTTCTAACGTGGCCATGCTAGCCATCTCCAACGTTAGTGACAAAGTTGAGTGTCACTAACGTTGGCTCAACATTCCCTTATCCACGTTAGCTTCCACGTTAACTAAGTTAACGTGGGAGTTAACGTGGCTCATGGTGGCATGTGTGGGCTCCTTCCAACGTTAGTGACAATGTTGGGTGTCACTAACGTTGGCGTCACCTCCCTTCTTCACGTTAACTTAAGTTAACGTGGGAGTTAACGTGGCTTATTGGGGTTTGTGTGGGTTCCTTCCAACGTTAGTGACAATGTTTAGTGTCACTAACGTTGTCGACCACCTTGTTTTCTCACGTTAGCTTCCACGTTAACTAGGTTAACGTGGGAGTTAATGTGGCTTAGTGTGACTTGGCCAACGTTAGTGATAATGTTGAATGTCACTAACGTTGGCTTCCTCCCTTTCTTCTTAACGTTAGAGGCCACGTTAACTAAGTTAACGTGGTGACTAACGTGGCCACTTATGAGCTTAGTCCAACGTTAGTGATAATGTTAAGTGTCACTAACGTTGGCTCCATTTCCTTTCTTCCATGTTAGAGTTCACGTTAACTTAGTTAACGTGACTCTTAACGTGGGCAATGATGGATTCAAGAGCGTTATTGGCAATCACTTTTCTCTTTAACTTTGCAAGTTACTCCCATTCCACGTTAGTGTTAACGTTAGTGTAACTAACGTAGCCACTAATGTGGTTCTTCTTTGCTTCCTTTGTCCTGAAATCAAGCAATAAAGTGCATCAAAGTTCTAGTCCAAGTCATGGGAAATGCAACATCCAATTTGTCCTTAAATTCATGCAAAATCCTCATGAAATCATGTAAATTGCACAATGCATGCTTGAATCAAGATGTAAGTGAATATCTATCCAAAACCAGCTTATTTCCTAAGGAAATGCATGAAACTATCCTAAAAACAGTAAAGAAAAGGTCAGTGAAACTGGCCAAAATGCCCTGGCATCAAAGAACTTTTCCAAAAATTCTCTTCTAAGTGTATCCCAGTCGGATACAGTTGCTGCGGGTTGAGTGTAGTACCACTCTCTTGCCTTTCCCTCAGGAGAAAACGGGAAAGCTTTCAACAAAATTGAAGTTTCATTTGCACCATCAAGCCTGACAGTTGAACAGGCTGCTTGAAAATCTCTCAGGTGCTTGATAGGCTCTTGAGCAAGTAAGCCATGAAACTTGGGCATCAAATTGAGCAGTGCAGTCTTTATTTCAAAGTCTGTAGCCACCGCTAGGTGATGCGCTTGAAACGGTTGCATTGTAAAATCAAGGGCTCCAGCTTCTTGGATAGTAACTCTCCTAGGTGCTGCCATGTCACCTACACGTAAATCAACCGAATCAGTAGAACGGGGGCTGGTTTCTTCCTCAAATGACGTTTCAGATCTGTCCTCAGAGAGGACTAACCGATGCCGAGCTTGCCTTATTCGTAAAATAGTTCTTTCAATCTCAGGATCAAATACTGGCAAGCTTGGATCAGGAAGTGAACGCGTCATCTAACAAAAGAAACATGCAGCTCATAGTAACAAAATAAAGTAAAATTCAAATAAATAAATTCCAATCAATAACTTAGCATCCTATTGCAACTCCCCAGCAACAGCGCCAAAAATTGACGTAGCGGAAATTGGCGAGTCATGAATTGTTATAAGATATGCGTTGCAAGTATAGTTCTTAACCAACCAGAGATCCGCTTATCAATTTAGAAGGGTGTCACAAAAATTAAAATTAAAATACTGGGAGTATGAATCCCAGGTCGTCTCCCAACGAGTTTCAGAAAGGTGTGCTATTTTATTAATTAAATGTTTTCAAGAAGGGTTTGAGTTGAATAAACAGGAAATTAAATTAGAGAAATTAAATAATTTAAATAAAAGCTTTGACTGTGAGTAGATTAGCTGGAAGCCCTATTCTTGTTGGAGTACTCTCAAAATTAATTGATAATTGAAGGTTGTTCTATTTAGTTATCCCTTACTAGCTAAGGGAAAGTCAAACAAGTTGGAATGCTACTTCTATTCACAAGTTCCAACCCACTCAATTAAAAGGGATTGGTGTCAGTAACTAGAGGGCAATCCAACAATAAACCCATTTTTCTTTTGAGCATTCCAACTCAAGGGTTCCTTTCAATCAACTCCCCATCAAGTTAGGGAACTACTCGCTCATTGTGAATGTAGAATTCATAACATAGGAAAGGGAATTAAGGAAAGTCATGATAAATAATAATCAAAGAAATCAATTAAAAATAAAAGTAATTCTTGTATTAATAAATTCTAAAAGTAATTCAATAGTAAAATTGAGTAAATTTAAGGACATGGAAGAGTAAGAGCCAAGTAAAGAAAATGAACTAGAATGACGAAGTCTTGATGAGGTAATAACTCTTCTCAATATCCCAATGCAAAAAGCAATAGAAATAAAAATCCTAAGAACTATGAATGTGTAGAGAGAAAACCTAGAGGAGGAGTAAAACTAGATCTAAAAACTAAAAATTGTGTAGAATGAATGTTGTTTTCGGTCTCTGCATGTTCTCTGGCTCTAGTCTGCTTTTCTGTGCCAAAAACTGGGTCAAAACAGGGCCCAAAATCGCCCCCAGTGAATTCTGCAGATTATGCAGATCGCGCACGTCACGCGATCGCGTCATTCATGCGGCCGCGTCATTCGGCGTTTTGCCCTGCCACGCGAGCGCGTCGTTTACGCCTCTGCGTCACTTGTGCTATTCCAATCCGCGCAGTCGCGTGAGCCATGCGGCCGCGTCACTTCTCGCTGGTCATCTCCTCAATTTCCTGTGTTCCTTCCATTTTTGCAAGCTTCCTTTCTAATCTCCAACTCATTCATGCCCTATAAAGCCTGAAACACTTAACACACAGATCACGGCATCGAATGGAATAAAGGAGAATTAAAATACATAATTAAAAGTCTCTAGGAAGCAAGTTTTCAATCATGTAATAATTTTAGGAAGGAAATATAAATGCATGCTAATCATATGAATAAGTGGGCAAAGATCATGATAAAACCACACAATTAAACACATTATAAACCATAAAATAGTGGTTTATCAATCTGTTTTCTACAAAATGCCTTTTATTGGCTGGTCGGTCCGAACCCTGATAATGTGAGCTTGGAAATACAGGCGAAGTCGCCGAGATATTAGTATGAGAGCATAGGCAAATTTTTCTATTTTTTGGTAGTTCAGTTCGGATCCTTGTAGTGCCTTGCTGATGAAGTATACAGGTTGTTGCCCGCTGTCGTCTTCTCGGACTAGTGCTGAGGCTACTGCCCGACTTCCTACTGCAAGGTACAATATAAGTGGTTCTCCTTCCCGTGGCCGAGTTATGGTAGGTGGTTGTCCCAGGAACCTTTTGAAATCTTGGAAGGCCTGCTCGCACTCCGTTGTCCATTCAAACTTCTTTCCCTTCCTTAGAGTGGCATAGAAGGGGAGGGATCTTATTGTTGATCCAGCTAGAAATCTGGACAAGGCTGCCAATCTTCCATTGAGTTGTTGTACCTCTTTGACATAAGACGGGCTCTTCATGTCGAGTATGGCCCGGCATTTATCCGGATTTGCCTCAATTCCTCTTTGTGTGAGCTTAAAACCCAAGAATTTGCCGGCTTCTACTGCGAAGGTGCATTTTGCAGGGTTGAGTCGCATGCCATGCCTTCTTATAGTGTTAAATACTTGGGTGAGGTTGGACAGTAACGTCTCTTCACTTTGCGTCTTTATTAACATGTCGTCTACATAGACTTCCATGATTTTCCCGATGTGGTCTGCAAAGACCTTATTCATTAATCTCTGATATGTAGCTCCCGCATTTTTGAGTCCGAAAGGCATGACGATGTAGCAGTAGTTTGCTTTTGGGGTTCACAATGAAGTTTTTTCTTGATCGGGTAGGTACATCGGGATTTGATTGTATCCCGAATAAGCATCCATAAACGAGAGGTATTTGTATCCGGAGGAGGCATCTACCAAGGCGTCGATACTTCGGAGTGGATAAGGATCTTTTGGGCAGGCTTTGTTGAGGTCAGTGTAATCGGTGCATATCCGCCACTTCCCATTTGATTTTTTCACCAAGACGATGTTGGCTAGCCATAGTGGGTACTTAACTTCTCTTATGAATCCTGCTTCCAGTAAAGCTTGTACTTGTTCTTCCACAGCTTGGGATCGTTCTGGTCCGAGCTTTCTGCGTCTCTGTTGTACTGGCCGAGATCCTGGGTAAACTGCCAGCTTGTGGCACATTAACTTTGGGTCTATGCACGGCATGTCTGCGGCTTTCCATGCAAAGAGGTCGACATTGTCTCTTAAAAACTGTATTATCGACTCTTTTATGTCTCCTTTTAGGATTGTGCCAATATTGGTTGTTTTGTCTGGGACATCTCCGATCTGGACTTTTTCTACTTCGCCTTCGGGTTGTGAACGGAGTTCTTCCCGCCTTTGAACTCCACCGAGTTCGATGGTGTGGAATTCTTCTCCTCTACCTCTGAGGTTTAGACTTTCGTTGTAACAGCGGCGTGCTGTCTTCTGATCTGCTTTTATTGTAGCTATTCCTTCTGTGGTTGGGAATTTCATGCACAGGTGTGGAGTCGAGACTACTGCACCGAGCTGATTTAACATTGTCCGACCTATTAAGGTATTGTAGGCTGAACTCACGTTGACCACGATGTAGTCTATTTTAAGCGTTTTTGACTGGTTTCCTTTTCCAAAGGTTGTGTGTAGTGAGATGTACTCGAGTGGTTGGATTGGAGTGTCTCCCAGTCTGAACAGGCTGGTCGGGTATGCTCTGAGTTCTTTTTCTTCCAGACCGAGTTTGTCGAAGGCAGTTTTGAACAAGATGTCGGCGGAGCTTCCCTGGTCGACCAGTATGCGGTGGAGATTTGCGTTGGCCAATATGATGGTGATGACCATGGGATCGTCGTGTCCTGAGATGATGTCAACTGCGTCCTCCTTAGTAAAAGTAATTATGGGGATGTCGAGTGTTTCCTCTTTTCCCTTGACATGATATACTTCTTTAAGATATCTTTTGCGGGATGATTTGGAGATTTCTCCTCCCGTAAATCCTCCATGTATTAAGTGGATGTGTCTCTCTGGTGTACGAGGTGATCGCTCAATTCGTCGAACATCTTCATCCCTTCTTCTCTTTCTTTGCTCATCGACTCGGCTGTCTAGGTACTGATCTAATTTTCCTTCTCTTACCAGTTTTTCTATGACATTTTTTAAGTCGAAGCATTCGTTGGTGGAATGTCCATGGATTCGATGGTATTCGCAATATTCAGTCTGATTTCCTCCTCCCTTTTTGCTTTTGAGTGGTCGAGCTGGGGGTATTTTTTCAGTATGGCATACTTCTCTGTAGTGATCCACAAGGGACACCCGAAGAGGGGTGTAATTGTGGTTTTTTTTTTATCTTTTCCCCATGTTGATCTTCTTTCTTTTTGGACTCTTTATCCTTATCTCGGGAGGAGTAGGAGAATCTGGATTTTGAGGTCTCTCCTAGTCGAGAGTTTTCCTCCATGTTGATGTACTTCTCTGCTCGTTCTTGCACTTCGTTCAGAGATGTGGGATGTTTTTTCGATATAGATTGGCTAAAAGGTCCCTCTCGCAAGCCATTGATGAGACCCATAATGGCGGCCTCTGTTAGTAGACTTTGTATGTCCAGACATGCCTTGTTGAATCTTTCCATGTAGCTGCGGAGACTTTCCCGATCTCCTTGCTTGATTCCTAATAGACTTGGGGCGTGCTTAGCTTTGTCTTTTTGGATGGAGAATTTGGCCAAAAACTTCTTGGCTAAGTCGTCGAAGCTTGAGATGGACCTAGGGGGTAGATTGTCGAACCATTTAATTGCTGTCTTTGTTAAAGTAGTCGGGAAGGCTTTGCAGCGAACTGCATCTGAGGCGTCGGTGAGGTACATTCTACTTCTGAAATTACTGAGATGATGGCCGGGATCTGCTGTGCCATCATATAAAGTCATGTTGGGAAGTTTGAAGTCCTTTGGGATTTTAGTCCTCATGATCTCTTTGGTGAATGGGTCTTGGTCCTTACGGGAGTCGTCTTCATGACCGGATCGACTATTTTTGGCCTTGAGATCTGCTTCGAGTTTTAGGAGTTTGTCCTCTAACTCGCAGCGTCGCCTAACTTTCCTTCGTAGGTCTCTCTCAGCTTCTCGTTGGTGCTCCACTTCTTTTTCGATTTGTTTTAGGCGGTTTTGAAGTGCCTCCATGGCTTCCGTATTTGGCGAATTCTTGTCTTTATTAGGTTGAGGAGTGTCTTTTGGTGTAGTATCCGCATTTTTGTGCGGCGTCCTATCTTCTAGATTAGAGTCGTGGTCGTTGTCAAGGTTGTCCACCATGGTGATGGGATGACTTCCAGGTTCCCCGGCAACAGTGCCAATGTTCTGGGTGTTACCTGAAACTGTAGGTCGATCTCGGACGAGATCTTCTGTGCTGGTCGGGGATGACGTATCCGGCTGGTGGATGGTGGCCGGAGCTGTCGCACCCGACTTGTTGGACTGACAATGCTGCTGATCCTTTGTCACCGGAGGGTGGTGGTACCTGCAAGGGACTCCGATACTTAAGTTAGCAAGGATATTAAGCAGTTTTTAGTAGAATCAGAGTATGAGTTATACCTGGGTGCTCCAGTGTATTTATAATAGTAGGAGATGACCTTTCTGGGGATAAGATAGTTATCTTATCTTATCTTAACTTCAAGTAAAGTCATCTTATCTTCAAGGGAACCGCCCTTATCTCTATAGGCTTAGGCTGCCTTTGGATTTGGGTCGTGTTCCTCTATCTGGGCCCTTGTTGGGCTTTCCTGGAAATTTTGGCCGAGCTCTTTGAGAAGAGGTCGGATAATCTGACCTGAAGAGGTCGGTCGCTATGTCGCTAAACATCCCGGGTCGGACAACTCGACCCAGGGTATAAACACTATGGTTAAATAATGTAACCATGCAATTAAGCTCAAATATCACGGGTTGTGTGTTCTTTGGCTCAAAAACCATATATCATTATGTATATCATGCAAGTAAGAATAAAGAGTTCTAACTCAATCAATGTGAATCCTTGAATGGCTTTTGTAAAGAAATAAATACATTCCTTGAAAAAAATGTCGTCAATTTACCAACACTTATTACTATATATATATATATATATATATGCTAAGTGGATTGTTGTGATTATGAAAATCTAAAAATTTCTAGTTTACTCTCTATTTTCAATTAAACCAAATTCTCATATGTTAAAAGGGTAAACTAAACTTAATAATCTATATTTTTCTATATCACAACTAATAAATTAAGAGTGCAAATTAAGCTAAATATCTAAGATATATACAGCCCAAAGTGCAAAATATAATAAAGTAGAAATAAACAAAAGTATAGTAAAAGAAAATGTGCAAATACTGAGAGAAAAATAAGATAAAATAAAATAAAATAAAAATACAGAAAATGAAACAAAATAGGATAAAAAGGGTCTGAAAGTAGTTCACCAAAATAAAGTTCGCCAGATATGGCGACCTCCCCACACTTATATAATTGCATCGTCCTCGATGCTCAGTCAAGCTGGGTGTGAAGAGTTGTCACCTCCGGAAGGGTGTGCTGATGCTGTCTCTATGGGCTCTGACAGTGAAGGTGCCTGAGGCTCTGCCTGTATAGGGGCCTGTGGATCTGCCGACTGTGTCTGTTGAGGCTCCTCGTGCTGGGGCTCTGCCTGCTCATCCTTTGCCCGTGCAACGTCCTCCTGCTCATCCGCCTCCTCCTTTGATGGTTTGTCAGGCTTGGAGGGGATGTCGATGTGTTCGGTCCTGATCATTAGCTTCAGATGCTCGTAGCGTCACTTATTGCGACGCTCCATCCGATCTAGGTGCTCAAAGAGTCGGTGCACTAGGTGGTATATGGGCTGGAAAGTTGGTGAGGGTGCTGTGGGTGTGGGTGGTGCAGCAGGTGCCAAAGGGGCAGCAGAGGATGTGGCCGCGTCAGCGGAGGCAGTAAGAGAGGGCGGTCTGTAGCCCAGAGCCTCGAACTTCCTACCGTGTGGGATGATCTTCTTCCAGTCGGCGGCTGGTGGCTTCTCATCCTCAGGCTCCCAAGGTACCTTAGCTCGGCGGCCCAACTGGGTAATCAGATATGCGAAAGGCAGAGTGCCTCAGACATGAACCTTGGACATGTACTGACGTATAAATCGGGGAAGGTACAGGTCCTTGCCTTCCATCACGCACCAGATAAGAGTAATCATGGCAGCTGGCACCTCAATCTCGTGAGTGCTCGGCATCACATAGTTGCTCAGAATTTGTTGCCATAGCCGAGCCTCATCATTCAGATAAATAATTTTTATGCCTTTTGGGTTCACTGTCGACTTACCCATAACCCATGGGATAGCTGGATCAACTGCTATGGTGCGCTTCACTGCCTCCCAGTCAAAGCTCATAAACCTCATGGATTTCTCAGCCTTCTGGTAGCCATCTGGTTCATCTGACTTAGGCTGGAAATGGAGGATATCTTCAATGGCCTCCTCAGTAACTTAAATCTACTTCCCTCTGAGCTGTACTGCATCCAGGGTCGTCTTATAATAGTTACAGTAAAATTTCCTGACCTAGGATGCATTAACCTCAGTTAAATTCCTTTCCAGAAAGAACTAGCCTCTCTGTTTTATCTGTTCTGTAGTGTACTGTTGTAGTTCAACTGGAATTCTGAGGGTTTTTTCCAAGTATAGGTGCCTTTTAGTCCCGAAGACCTCATATTTCAATTCACAGTAGCGATTTGCGAATTTGATCGGACTTGTCGCAGGCACTAGTTGGTCTGCTTTTTCCTGTGGAGTAAAGTTCTTCTCACACCACGAATCATCATGTAGTATATCTGTCAGAGCCATAGATGTTTGGCCTCTTTTCCTTTTACCAGTGGTGGCCTTAGCCTTTCCCTTTTCTTTTGGGTCAGACATCCTGAAAAATAGAAATTTCAGGATACAATTTATCAAACTTAAAGCAGAAAAATAGGAAGGCAAATAGGATTCAAGTAATATAAGCATAGATGGGCAAAATAGGAATAAAATCCAGAGCATGAAGCGAGTCAGAAAGATATAGAATGTTGGACTGAATGCAAGATAAGATTCATAGAATTCCATTAAAAATCACAATCCAAAAACTATGAGATGCAGAATGCTTGTTTGTCAGGAAACAACAATAAACATGCCTTGAAAGGGGTTGAAAGTAGTTAGTGTAAAACTAAGAGGGAAGCTGGAAAGTCAATGAAGTCAAGAGTTAATAAGGGAAGTTAAAGTTAGTGGCATGGTACTGTGGTTCCTAGCGAACAGAAATTCACAAACTTGAAGAGCAAACAACTCACATTCAAGCAGATAATGCAGATTATTGATGATAAACATGAAAATAAAAGAAGCATGAAAAGGATTATGAATCATCAATAATGCAATTGAAGTTGGAAGGGAACCAAAAGAGATAGTGAATGCTAGCCCAGCATGTCATGAGGTGATTTTGGTTTAAACCAATTAAAGCACAATGGAAATGTATCAAAGGCAAGTCATGAATGGCAATTAAGTAAAGCCGTTTCTGAGAAAAATTGGGCAGCATTCCGGCAGTAAAAGGAACGTTCCCGGAAAATCAAACAGCATAATAATGCAAACAGTTGCACTTTCAACAGGATTAGCAGCAGATATGAATCTGAGAACAAGATATTTCAAACTAGCAAGTAAAATGGCATTGAGCAGAATTTTCAAATAAGATAGTCTCAAGGCAGGTATGTGCAAGCAGCATGTGATATGAATGCAGAGCAATACTTGCAATCAGCAGGAATGAATGCAACTTATATGAATTGATGGTATGAAGCAGAACATTATCAAACTTCCATGAAACAGTGAAACAACAACAATAACAGCCCACCAATAGTGAAAAACAGAAACTTCAAATAGCAGGTACGGAGCAATTTTCAAACCTAGAATCTTCTAACCACAACATAGCTACCTAACCACCTAGAATCCACTACAAACATGCATATCTAACTAGCCTAAATTAAACAGAATTGAAATATACAAACTGAGTAACTTGTACAGAAAAGGAATTGGGGTGCAGTGTAACCTGGGGGGCGCAGTGATAGAAATGGAAATGAAGAGGAGAGGGAGGTTTACGGTGGTGCTGGTGCTGGTGGTGCGTGGTGAGGCACGGGCTGTTGGAGTTGAGAAGGGGATAGGAGGGATAGGGAGAGGAAGAGAAGAAGGAGAGGGGCGAGGGGGGATGGTGGCGTCGGGGGGGTGGTGGCTACGGTGGTGTGTGACGGCGCTGTGGTGGTGGCGGTGCGTGGTGAGGCGCGGGCTATCGGAGTTGAGAAGGGGATATGAGGGATAGGGAGAGGAAGAGAATGAGAGGGGCAAGGAGGGATGGTGGCGTCGGGGTGGTGGTGGCTGCGGTGGTGTGTGGTGGAAGTGGGGGTTCGAGAGGGGAAAGGGGAAGGAGAAGAAGAGAAGAAGAGAAGAAGGAAGGAGGGAGAGGGGGGGTGAACGGTGGCGGTTAGGGGTCAGCGACGGCGGCCGCGGGGGGTGTGGGTCGTGGTGGTTTAGGGCGGTTATGGAGGAAAGGAGGGAAGGAGAGTGGAGATGGAACGTTGGGGAAGGGGGGAAAAATGGGCACGCGGGGGGCTAGGGTTTCCGCGTCAGGGGGGTTAGTGGATTCAAATCCACGCGTACACGTGGGTCACGCGTGCGCGTGGATGAGGAAAATTGCAACAACGCGAAAGTGTCATTCACGCGAACGCGTGAAGTGGGGTAGGTGAAGTTGACGCGTACGCATGAAGCATGCGTACGCGTCGACTAGAATCGTGCTAAACGCATGAAACTAGCGTCGTTTTGGTGCAACTCTCTGTCTCCTTTGAGGTGGCAAAGATTTTCATGCGACGCGTGCGTGTCGCACACGCCAACGCGTGGTGTGCTAAGATGAGAGTGACGCGTACGCGTCGTGGACGCACACGCATGGGCCAATTTGTGCTCGTCGCACACCCGCCGCACGATTCCAGCCCAACTTTCTGGACGTTGGATGGAGATGCCGATTTGGAATCGACGCCCACGCGTGGCCCATGGGCACGCATGGTGTGTTTGTTTTTTTTTTTTTTGAATATGCAGAATGCAAAATGCAGATGCTGATGAGGATGTTATGAATGATACTAGAGGAAATAAAATAAAATAAAACATAAAAACAAACAAAACAAAATAAAATTAAGATTAAAAAAGAACGATCATACCATGGTGGGTCGTCTCCCACCTAGCACTTTTAGTTAAAGTCCTTAAGTTGGACATTTGGCGAGCTCCTTGTCATGGTGGCTTATGCTTGAACTCATCCAGAAATCTCCACTGACGTTTGCAGTTCCAATAGCCTCCGGAGTCCTAAACTAGGCATGTAAATCCATTGAGCAAGTTAAAACAGGTGATCAGGCTCCAGGAGTGCTGATTTTCAGATCGAATTCCAGGATCCCAAACTTTGCTTTTGTACCCATCTCCGCTCTGATCTAAATTATTCCAGCCGGGTGGTATGCAACCTGAATTTTCACTGAGATACCCAAACATCTTCCGAAACCCATTCAATCGAGCTCTATACCAATCCTTGCACTTCCATTTGGAGCACGGAACCGTATTGAACCTTGCATGCCAACTTCTATTACTAACCATCTCCCTCTTACTCTTAAAGCCACAAAGAGCTCTAAGTTGGCCATCGGTTTCAAGCAAACCATATTCGAGTGGAAAGGTGAAGATAAAGGCTAAGGATTTTACCCACTTGAAGGTTGTATTGGGTGGTAATGGCCTTGGGAGAGGTGTTTCCAGTGGTCTTTCAAGCTCCACTCCCTTGTACTCTTCTGTGAATTCTTCCACTTCCTTACAAACCTCTTCAACTGCAACCAGATCTAGATCAAAGTCTTCGATTTCTTCTCCATCACTCAAGTCATAAGTTGGAGGTTGAAAAAAGTCTACCTCCACATCATCTTCATATTCACTCGGGGAAGATTCTTCAAGCTCAAAGAGTTCAGTTTCGGATGCAAGTTCATCACTAGGAGAGCTTGATTCATGATCATCATTACCAAGGAAACCTGCTTCTTGATTTGTTCCATCCAGTTCTTCATAAGGTACATGCTTTGGGGGTTGTGCACTATCCTCCTTAGCATCAATTGCAAATTTCTTGGCGGAATTCTCTACGACTCTTGATTCCCATGGAGGTTCAGCGTCTCCTAAGTCTTCAACCAATTCTTCTTCTTTGATAATCTCGGCTTTCTCCACTTGTTCCAACACAAAGTCATGCTCCTTACTGTCCACCGGAGTTTCTAGTGCCTCCTTCATGCTACGTTCTTCATTAGATTCTCCACATGAAGCCATGGGAGTTCCTTGAGTAATCCAAACGTTGGGAGGATAATCGATTTATCTCTTGCTCCAATTGATGAAGGATTGTGAGTTTGGTGATTCAAAGGTATGTTGTGGAGGTAGTTCATAAGCATAGGGTGGGGCTTGTTGGTAACTACAAGAGGGTCCACCATATCTATCATCTTGGTACGCACCTCGGAATGGCTCTTGAGCATAGTAGTTTGGTGGAGGTTGGTTATCACGAAGAGGTCCACTATAACTATTGTCTTGGCATGCATTGTAGGATGGTCGTTGTCCATGGTACCTTGGAAGGTATTGTTGCCGAAAGGGTTGATCAAATCCTCTTGGCTCCTTCCATCTTTGATTATTTCGACCTTGATGCATGTTCCTGTTATAGCTTCCATTCCTAACAACAACATTGAAACCAAACTCAAAGCGACAGGGGTGAGAATTCATAGTGGCTAATAAAAATTGAAAGCAAAAATAAAAACAAATAAACAAGAAAAAAGCAAATATTTACAATAACCAATAATAAGGCACACAATTGCAGTTCCCTGGCAACGGCGCCATTTTTTGACGATCGGATTTTCTGCTAGTAAAGAAATTCACAGTTAAGTTCTTCGTTGAAAGTATAGTTTCTAAACCAACAAAGAATCCTTTCGTACAAAAATTTTGGTTGTCACAAGTAACAAACCCCTAATAAAATTGATAACCGAAGTATTTAAACATCGGGTCGTCTCTCAAGGAATTGCAGGGAAGTGTATTTATTATTGGTTATGAAAGATTATCTTTTGGGGGTTTTTGAATAATGAACAGGAAAAGTAAATTGCAAGAATTAAAGTAATAACTAATAAAGTTCTTAGCAAGGTATGAAAATTGAAAATCCTATCCTAGTTACCCTTATCAATTGTGATGAGAATTGTTCATTACTCCCACTTAGTTAACCCTTACTAAATAAAGGAAAGTCAAGTGGACTAATTAATTTTATTCCTCAAGTCCAAGTCAACTCCTATGGAAAGGCTAGCTTTAGAGGGATCCAAATCAACCAGCAAATTCCAATTATCAATCAACAATGGAGTTTGATAACTCAAGTGTCACCAATTAATCAATTCAAGCTAAGAATGTAAAAAGTTAAATTAAAATCATAAATCTGAAATACCTCAAATTGCATTAAATAGAAATTCAATTCTAACATTGGAAGGTTCATAAACTAAATTGGAAAAATAAGTAATTAACAAGAGAAATAGATAAATCAAAGTACTAGAATAAATAAAAGTAGAAGAGAAAACAATATTAAAGGAACATTGAACCTGGAATTGAGGAAACGAAGAAATCCAAATCCTAAAACCTAAGGGAGAGGATAGAACCTCTCTCTCTAGAAAACTACATCTAAAACCTAAAAATTGTCTATAATTAATGAATGAATGATGAATCATTTGATTCCCTCATTCTCCAGCCTCTATTCTGTTTTTCTAGGCTTGAATTTGGGCTGAAAAGGAGTCCAGAATTCGCTGGGGGCGAATTCTGCAACTTTCTGCACGTAACGTCTATCACGCGTACGCGTAGGTCACGGGTGCGTGTCATTTGGCATTTTCCTTGTCACGCGTACGCGTCTGTCACGAGTATGCGTCACTCGTGTTCTATGCTAGGCACGCGTCCGCGTAATCCATGCGTGCTCGTTGCTGCCATTTTCTTCAAAACTTCATTTTTGCGCATTCCTTCCACTTTTGCATGTTTCCTTTCTGTCCTCTAAGTCATTTCTGCCCTATAAAGCCTGAAAATACTTAACACACAGATCACAGCATCGAATGGTAATAAAGGATAATTAAAATTAACAGTTTTAAGGCTTAGGAAACATGTTTTCACATATATCACAGAATAAGGAAGGAATTGTAAAACCATGCTAATTATATGAATAAGTGAGTAAAGACTTGATAAAAACCACTCAATTGAGCACAAGATAAATCATAAAATAGTGTTTTATCACTTGCAATCCCACATAAAATCTGATGGAACCGTCCCACCCTAAATATGACAGTAAATCCGATGGTAATTAGAGTATTTCCGATAGTGATGTCTCAAACTTCATTGTTATGAAATCATTATGATGGAAAAATAGTAAATGATCGAAATGAGTTCTGTATTTAGCTCTGCTCAATCAATCTTTGTCCGCATACCAACTGAGGTAACATGTTTAAAAATGTTAAAAATTATTCAATACACCATTATTGGTCAGTAATACACAAGGTGAATAAAGAAAATGTATTACAGATATCCGATAAAAGCAAAACACTTTTTACTACAAAAGGTATTGTTTTATTGTTCATTCTTTTGGTTTCGCACTTTATATGTTGGTGATGACATTAGGTAAAGTGGGTCTACCAGAATAAATACTAGAAGGTTGATGATTAATCTAAATATGTCACTTAGGGGTAGCATTGAAAGGTCTAGTCTGAATTCAAATGTCCTCAGAGAAGGCATGTTACAAAAATATTTTTAGAGCCATGAAGATTTTGCAATTGAAAACTATTGATATCTAAATTTGTCCTCATTAAAATATATTATTATTATTATTATTATTATTATTATTATTATTATTATTATTATTATTATTATCATCATCGTAAAAAATAAAAATTAAAAAAATATTTATTTCAATATTTTTTACATTTATATAAAAAAAAAATTACAACTGAAAAGAAAATCAAAGACAAGATCTTCGCTTGGAGAAATTGGCAATACGAAGATGTTGGATAATAAGACTGACTTAAATCATCAATAAAGTGTCTTTAAAAATCTTTACCAAAATATGTGCAAATAGTGAAATTTTCTATTTCTTATTTACGTTAATAGAGGAATATTTTTCTTATAAATACCACAAGCAAATCAATACATAAAGAGGACAGAAAAATAGAAAATAAAAAAAAAGTCAAAAAAAATCTAAAAAAAGAGAAACATAAAAAGAAGAGCTCAAATATCATCATCATCATCAGAATAAGTGATAAAAAGAGTTATAAAAAATTTTAGCACAAATTTTTATTATTAAAAAGTATCTCCAAAATTTAATATAGTTCAGCTTTTCTGTTACACTGCTATTCTATATTTTTTGTTTAATTCAAAATATATGCAAATATTATTATATTTATATACATCTATATGGATGTAATGTATATTAATTTAGTTTATTAGAAACAAATTAAAATAAAAAAAAGAGATGAATCTGTAGGTACTTACTAATATTTATAAAGTTCTTCTTTGATTAAGTGAGCATTTGAGGGTGTATTATGATCTATAATTTAAAATGAAAAACAAGTTTTGATTTGTGTAATGTTTAATTTGAAGTGTGTCCAAATATGAAGAAAATGTATGTGTATAGGTAGGTGTAAATGAAGAAAATGAGTGTGTTTTATCTCGGCTAATTTTTTTACATATGAGACCAGGTTTGCTGTAACGTCGGGTATGGAACTTTGGGGAGTTTTACACTATTGTGACGGCAGTTAGGTGACGAGAAGAAATCGGGCAGTCCGGTTTCTTGCAGCTGAGAGGGGACACAAATCGGACCATCCGATTTGTGGTTGAAGGATGTCCATTTGCAAAGAAATCGAACCCATTGATTTCATCCATGGAAGGTAAAATTTTTTTGGTCCAAAGAAATCAGACCAACCGATTTCAAGGCTATAAGACAAAATTTCGGCTAACAATGAAATCGGACCCACCGATTTCTGTGTTTTCCTTTTTCTTTTGGCGAGCCTTTCCACTAATCGGACAGTCCGATTTTAGTGGTAAAAAAATTTGAATAATGAAGAAAGCGGTCGGACGGTCCGATTTAGGTTTATATATATATATACCCAACCCATAATTGAGCAGCCCACTTCATCTTCTTCTTCTCCCATTCTCCAAATCTCTGAAACTCGCCTCTGTCTTTCTCTTCTTCTCCTCTATTATCATGGATGATAGAGTGAGATTAAAAGTGTATTATCATAGCCAAATTTCATTACAAACATCAGAAAGAGTGAGATTTGTGTGTGAAAATCCAGATATTATAATTCCATTCACACTATCATTTGAAGAATTAAAAAGTGTGATTTGTGAGAAGATGAATTCTCAAATATCTAGGAGAGTCTTGTATATTCTGTACAGATATCCTATATCTGTATTTGGTGGGTTAGTTCAATTTCAAACGAAATACATGACCGATGAAGCGAGCATGCAAGAAATATTTTCAGTATATCTTGAAAGTCGGTCCCGAATATCGTTCATCGAACTGTGTATTGAGTTCGAGCAATCTGCAGCGGACCGAGATATTGAATTGGAAGATTACAACAGTGATAGTGAGGAAGAGTTTGAAAGTAACTACGAGGTTGTTAATCCGGGTGTAGATGAAGATCAAGCTGACGATGCTATGGTGGCAGATGTGGCGGATGTGGCAAATGCACTAGCAAACCAGCTGCCATTTGAGGAGCCGACTTTCATGCGGTCCTTGGATTTGGAGGCCATGCATGCACCGGAGTTTCCTCAATATGTAAATGCAGGTATGTCACAATTTTAAATTATGATCTATGCATAGGTTTTGATTTGAGACAAATTTTTAAGACAACGGTAAATAGGCAAAATATAGCATATAATTAGTAATTATTTAATGTTTAATTATCAAGTAAACATGTATGTTGAGAAATTTAGTATTTCGCCTTCTTGTGTGATTATTAATTTATTAAATATCATTTGATAATCTAGTTGATAAACGTATTAACTTTTGAATGAGTTATTCTTGATTTACGGATCATAGATTTTAGTAATGCAACACGTGTCATAGAATTATTTATCGAAATATAAAATTTGTGCCGTGATTGTAGCAGAGCTTCTTGTTATGATGGATGGTGAATTTACCGTGGAAATGGAATTCAGTTCTAGGGAGGCAGTAATTAAGGTGATGAAAGATTATACCATCCGTAGAGGTGTAGATTATCGGGTGCATGAGTCAGAACCGACGACATTCTATGCTAAATGTACCCAGTATGGTGCAGGCTGTGATTGGCTGATCAGGGTGAGCAAAATGTCTAGGAAGTACTGCTGGGAGATAAGGAGGTACAATGGTAGTCACACCTATACTAGGGATACCATTTCTCAAGATCATTCGAAGTTGGATTCCAACACAATTGCAGAAGCAATAAAGCCATTGGTAGAAGTTGACCCATCTATAAAGGTGAAATCAGTGATTGTGGAAGTACAGTCGAAGTTTAACTACACCATAAGTTATCGCAAAGCATGGTTGGCAAAACAGAAGGTAGTGAAGTCAACTTTTGGAGGTTGGAAAGCTCTGTATGAAGCTTTGCCGATATGGTTTGAGGCCATGTGTCACAAGGAGCCATCCGCGGTTGTTCATTTTGAAAGAATCCCTGCATATCAGGGAGATGACTTGGTTCTTCATATTCGTGTACTACACCGAGTCTTCTGGAGTTATTACCCTTGTATTAGAGTATTCATAGTTTCATACATTGCAAGCCAATAGTGCAGGTAGACAGAACTTCTTTGTATAGAAAATATAAAGGTTGTTTGTTGGTTGCAGTTTCACAGGATGGCAATAACAACATCGTGCCTATTGCATTTGCGATAGTTGAGGGAGAGACATCTGAGACTTGGCATTTTTTTCTTAGTAACTTGCGACAACATATTGTGACACGTGATGGTATGGGCCTTATCTCCGATCAGCACAATTCTATCAGGTCAGCTATTGCTCATAGTAACGGAGCCTGGTCTCCTCCCAGAGCATTCCACATGATTTGTATCAGACACATAGAGTCCAACTTCTTGAGGAAGTTCAAGGCTCCGTATCTACAGAAGCATATTGTCAATATCGGTATGATAGTTACTATTACAGTTATACTTTAACCCAGTTATTATACTCAACGTTGTTTATAGTGGGTCTTTTTTTTAATGACAGGATATTCGCGAATAGTTCGCAAGTACGAGATGCGTTAACAGCGTTTACGCAAGCGGGGTGAGGCGTATACCAACTGGTTGGATTGGATTCCATGTGAGCAGTATGCTTTAGCATTTGATGGGGATATTGATGGGGTCATATGACCACCAATCTAGTGGAATACATCAACTCTGATCGATGGAAATGTCTCCGTAATTCCCTGGCTGTGAGTAACCTGGCACAGGAGCCATGAATCCAAGCAGCTGGCTAAACGAACCCTGTTCCTCTGATCATAGTTATCAGAACCGAACCGGTAATTGATCCGGTCATACGACTGGGTTACTGGTTCAATCGGTGAGTTATTAATTTACCCGGTTGACCCAGTCATAATTAAATAAAAATATAAAATTATAGAAATAAAATTAAAAATTAAATACATATTTTCGAAAATATATTAATAACAATCAAATATCAATTCCTAGATATAATTTATGGTATAAAAAGAGATAATAAATTAGCCATTAGTACAAAATACTTTCTCAATTTAAATGAATAGGAGAAAAAACAAAATATAACACAATCAATATCAATATATTTGTATACTATGTATTGTTACTTATTTGGTATCCATGTAAATCATGCTTAAAAGGATAAAAAAAATAAAAATCCATTCATAGTTTATTATAAATTTAATTTTTGTCAACTATAAGTATTAATAACCAAGTTGGCATAGTGGCAAGAGGGGATGCATGTGTTTTAGCTACTCTGTCTTCGAATCCTCATTGCACTTATTTTTGGAGTATATTGGACGGGCGCTCCTAGCATGGACCAGCAGCGTGCAGGTATACCGTGGACTCGCGCAGGTCTAGTGCACTGGGTATGGTGGTGTAAAATAATCTGCCAGGAATGTATGGTGTGACTATGGCGATGGTGGTGGTGGTGGTTGTGCTTGTTGATTCTCCTTATTATGAACAGGATCAATCTGTGGCGATGGTGGTGGTGGTGGTTGTGCTTGTTGATTCTCCTTATTATGAACAGGATCAATCTTGATTCTTGGGACCTGTCAGAACTTCGCCGTATGCTTCACCTAGATCCCGCTCTTGATGAGGAACACCTTAAGTCAAGCTAAATTGCCTCCTCAGTCTATCAGATAGCCGAATGCTGACGGATGTCAGGAGGAATCACGTCTGGATCGATCCGACCAATTGCATAAGCCTCCCAAACAAACTGTACACATTATGCAAGTAAAGGAGGATTACACACTGAATAATAATAATACGACTAAATGAAAACAAATACTTATTTATTACAACATACCTGTCCTTCTTGTAGTTCATCGAATGCTCTCCTAAAGTGAGCAAGACTACGATATCTGTAGGGCCGATCAGTACGCTCCCAGTTACACCACCTGACATCAGACAATTCGTTAATTAATTTTTGTAAACCAAATTTAAAATACAGCGTGCTACACTTTTTCAAAGGATATAGTAATTAAATTTACCTGTTTGCAATCGGAAAGAGTCGAGGATTACCAGGAATCGGCGCAAGAAATGGTAGACGAATCCAAGCCCAGGTAAGCAAAAGTGTCAATGGACTATCAATCTCTTTACAGTCGACATGAGTTGCCCTACACAACGCTCTATATAGGTGTGCCAGGCATACTGATCCCCAACTAAACTGTATGATCTCAGCAAAATTACGAAGTAATGGTAGAAACTTTCAGTGCACCGCTGCCCCAGACTTATCTCCAAACATAACGGTCCCAAACAATAACATTATGTGGCACTTCACGTACCTTTGAATGTGAATATCATCCACCAACACGAAACAATCCTTCAATCCTCGAATCCACGTCAACTTGATAAAACTTCCTCTACATTCTGCCTTTCTAGGTGCAACACCAAACTGATCCAAGCATTCAGCCTCTAACGCCTCATAACTACTGAGTGTCGGTCCTATAACTGGCAAACCATATTCGTCGGAAGACCAAGAATTATCGCCACGTCCTCCAGGGTCACAGCACACTCACCAACCGGAAAATGGAATGTGTGAGTCTCAGGGCGCCATCTCTCGATCAAAGCATTAACCAATGCCAACTGACATTGGACAACTCCAATCTGTGAAACGTGATAAAAGCTGGTGTCCCGTAAATGCCCCTCCACTATTGTATTGTACGGATCCAGCCGCATGTAGTGGTCACATTGCAACATCCGTGAATCCTACAAAACGTAGCCATGGACCACATTAAACAAATATAACATTCTTTAATTAACAAATTAAATTTGTATAATAATAATAATAATAATAATAATAATAATAATAATAATAATAATAATAATAATAATAATAATTAATTATGTCATTTTCAACAATTATTATATTAAAACAATTTTAATATTTATACTTGCAACATAACAAACAATCTCAAGTAACTATTCTCTTCTACTCTAACAACACAATAATTAATCATTAATCCTTTATTAAATATCTATCTTACACTCATAATAAAAATAATCAGTTCAATAATTTTGATATATCTCCTATATTATACTCATAATAATTAATTATTGTCATACCTTAATACAAATCATTACTACAATAAATTTATTACTAACAAATTATACTACTTAATTTATTTATTATCAAACTTATAATCTTAATAAAAATTATTACTATATTGATAACAACTTATATTATTTAATTTATTATTACACGTATAATCCTAACAAATTTATTACTGTAATTAACAACAATTAATGTTAGTTATTTTATTATCATTCATACCTACACATTTTAATAAAAATTATTACCACAAAACAATTGATAACAATTAATTTATTATCATACATACGTCCATAATCTTAATATAAATTATTACTACTATATACTAATCTCTAACATTACTACTATAATTTATTTTATTATTACTAATCTATAACTATTATCTTAATTAAATCAAAATATTTAAAAATTAGTAGTACACTAATTTTTAACATTATCACTGTCATAAATTACTACTAATCTCTAATATTATCACTATTATCTAAATTAAATCAAAATATTTAAACATTAATACTATACTAATTTCTAACATTGTCACTATATTTTATCACTAGTAACTTCTAATATTATTACTATTATTTTAATTAAATCAAATTATTTAAAAAAAAAACTTATGTAATTAAGATGATCAAGATAATTGCTAATGTAAAACTCCGAACGATTGACGTCTTTTACTCTCCTTCTCCTTTGTATTGTTAAAGGCTAGTAGTCCAAAAATTTTTTTTTTCAAACCTTAGATTTCATCATCAATGGAGGTTGAAGATGGTGGGATTGGAGAATGTTGGAACGAAAGTGAGAAGGGTGAAAGGAATGGGAGATTTTGGGCTATACAAGTAGCAAGAGGAAATGGAGTGGTTGCATGATTGACGCGTGGCTTAGGGTGCACAAATCAGACGGTCCAATTTATATACCTACCAAACCTTAAATTAGACCGTTCGATTACCATTTTCAAACCAGACCGTGTAATTACGTGATTATAGTCGTCACACACCGAAAAAATCCCATACACTTTCATAAGTTAGTTATACTCCATACTTCTCTCAATATTGAAATTAAAAAAGTGCTTTATCTCTGGTGTATAAGTTTGTTTAATATGCATCATTTTGTTCATTTATTTATTTATTTTCAAAGAACTTTATCATCATTACCCAACATTTGCCTTTTTCCTTTTTTTTTTCCTTTGCTTTGTTGACCATCAGATAACTCATAACTTTCTCTCTCTCACGTGATATTTTTTTATTAATTTATTTGTTAATTATTATTATTATAATTAAAAGATTTCCTGCGATGTATTTTTTTAAATTTATTTATTTATCATTATTTCAATAATTTAACGATTTGTATCAAAAATGAAAGAGGCGATAATCGAATATATTACTTAACTAATATTCTTATAAATAATATAATATTATCATAGTTATAAACATAAATTACTATAATTTAATATATTTATAAATCTTTAAATTAACTTATGATGAAAATTAGCAGAAGATTAGAATACTGATTATATTATTTTTTTTAACAGAAAAGCTCTACATACAAGCCCTAATGGCTTGTATGCTTTACAAGTTTATTAACAAATAAAATCCAAAACTCGCTGCTACACATACGTCATATACACGCGCTATATTAGGGCTCCCACTTTTATCTAACTACCAAATTTAAAAGATTTCTTTCCTTCTTCGTTTTCGTTATTTGCGGATTTGCTCGTTCTTCTTCTCGCGCGTCTTCTCTCCTTCTTCTTCGTCGTTCTTTTCCTCTCCTTTCTCACTGGTATGTTCTTTATCATTTACGTTAGTTCTTCTCTATGCAACTCCAGCTTCGTTTTCTATTTAATTTGTTATTTCTGAAATCAAAGTTTGAACTCGTTTTGAAGATTATGGATGATTCAAGCTCAGATTGTCAGCTGAATCAGGGCGAAGTGGATTATGAATTTGAATCTAACGAAGTCCCTGAGGTTTGATTTACATACTCTAAATTTTGTTGCAGTCATTTGAATAGCATTGTGTAGCTGAAAAATTCCTGAACATTGAAGTAACACGTTAACATGAATCTGTCGATTGAATGTAATGTATTAATTTTGATTAATTATCTGGAATTTATAGCAGACGCTCGAGTGTAGATCAGAACTTTTTTGGGTGTATTTTTGCGAGAAGTGTGGGTGTATTTACAGTTTATGGGTTTTTCTGTTGTTAGCTGAGTTGTTGTCGTTCGGGTGTATTATATCAGACATGATTGGGTGTGTTTTTAGTTTTTGACATCGTGTATTCTGCAGCTTGTGTATTTACAGTTTATGGTTTTTTTGTTATTTTAGTTGAGTTGTTGCGGTTCGGGTGTATTATATCAGCAATGATTGGGTGTATTTTTAGTTTTTGACATGGTGTATTCTGCAGCCTCTCTTTGTTGTTGATGACCAGTTTGTTCCGAAGGTTGGAATGACCTTTACCACCCTTGAAGATGCTGGAAAATTTTACAGAAACTACACCAAGGCTGCAGGTTTTTCTACAAGAGTTCGGAGCACAAATAGGAAGGGAAACGAGATTAAGAATCAATTGATTACATGTAGCAGAGAGGGAAAATGGAAATCTAAAATATCTCCGATCGAGAAAACCAATCCGACAGCCGGTTTAAACTGTCCTACAAGAATTTATATACACACATTGAAGGATGTCGGTGCTTGGATCATTTCAAAGGTTGTACTGGATCATTCACACCCCTGCTGTCCAAGTAAAGCAGAGATGCTCAAACAGCACAGGGAACTAAGCATGTCCATTTGTCGTACAATAGAGAATAACGAGGAGGCCGGTATCAGACCAAGCAAAACCTACCAATCATTTGTCGCGGCTGCCGGGGGTCACCGCAAGTTAAATTTTATCGAAAAGGATGTGAGGAATTACATTACCAGGGAAGTGCGGAATGTTTCCGAACAAGAAGATGCAAAGGAATTCGGGAAATATTTGTTAAGAATGAAAGAGAAGAACCAGAATTTCTTTTTTGAGCTCGAACTCGAGGAGGATCAATCGATTAAGCTGGCTTTTTGGGCCGATGCAAGAAGCAGAGCTGCCTTTGAGTATTTCGGAGATGTTATTTCATTTGACACCACCTACAATACAAACAGGTAATAAACTATCCCTGTTTATGATGCTAAATTAACGTATTTTTATGAATCCGCAGCAGAGGTGTATATTTGCTGTTTTTTGGGTGTATACGAAGCATTTGTTGGGTGTACCTAATGATTTTGCATTCTGCACTATGGTAATTTGTTTCAGGTATAATTTGGTTTATGGTTCTTTTGTCGGGGTGAATCACCACGGTCAGTCAACACTTCTCGGATGCTCTTTGATGAAAAACGAAGAAATTGAATCATTCAAATGGTTATTTGAATGTTGGCTTTGTTGCATGGGAGGAAACGCTCCGAAAGGGTTTCTCACCGATCAATGCGCATCAATGAAAAGGGCTTTAGAGGCCTGTATGCCAACAACAATTCACCGTTGGTGTATTTGGCACATCATGAAGAAGATACCAAGCAAATTAAACGGGTATAAGGGACATGCAGATATCGAACAAGAAATGAGCCAAGTTGTTTGGAACTCTCATAGCAAAGACTCATTTGATAGGAATTGGAATGATTTCCTGCTGAATTTTGGTCTTGTGGACAACAAGTGGCTTTCAGGTAATGTTTGTTAAAAATCTGCAGCAGAGGTGTAACTTACATTTTTTTTCGGGTGTATTTATAGTCTGTGTTTGGGTGTATTCTGCAGATCTGTATGAAGACCGTCATATATGGATTCCTATCTATCTGGATCACAACTTCTGGGCAGGGATGAGAAGCACACAAAGGAGCGAGAGCATGCATTCATTTTTTAACAAGTTTATCACCCGGAACAGCTCGCTTATTCAGTTTGTCAAACAATACGATAATTGCCTCGGAAGCCGGGAGCAGGCAGAAAGAGAATCAGATGCTGCAGATTTTCATATGGTCATTCCGTGTGCAACCAAATCCTCCATTGAAGCTCAGTTTCAAGATGTGTACACTCATCAAAAGTTTAGGGAATTCCAAGCGCAATTCAGAGGAAAGGCGAATTGCATCACCAGATTAACGAATTCCGCTCTAGGCTATTCAGTATACGAAGTCGGAGAACAAGTTTCCAGCTCAATATTCAACAAGTTTGTGGTTACTTACGACTCAGTTGCAGCCGAGGTAAAATGCCAATGCTTATTATTCGAGTCGAGAGGTATACTTTGTCGTCACGCACTAAGCGTGTTAAGCTTTGAACGAGTAAGCCAAGTGTCACCGAGATATATACTGGAACGATGGAGTAAGAAGGTAAAGAGGCGACACACACACATCAAGAGCAGCCACGACGAGCCACTGTTAGAGCCAAGAAGCAAGAGGTTTGACCAATTGGTTTTTCGTTCGCAAAATATTTACGAATTTGCATCCGAATCGGAGGAGCTGACTGCAATTCTGCACCGTGCGTACGATAACGTCATGGCTGAGATGGAATCATTAAAAGCCAAAAGGAAGGGGACATCTTCTTTATCCCACGAAGACGCCAACTTGGAATCCGTTAACGAGCTTCAAAGCCCGCCACGGATTCGAACAAGAGGACGTCCAAAAAATAGGTTAGGTTCAAAGTTGGACAAACAGATCGCAAATGCCACAAAGAAGAAGAAAACGAAAGTTTTAAGCGAGGTAAAAGTAATGTTCTTTAAATTTGTGGTGATTGAGTTTATTTTTCTCGTTAATAGTTTAGCTAATATGTGAGTTTCTTATATTCAGATAAACTTGTTTGATGCCGCATCAGTGGTGCATTCAAATTCCAGCCAATATCAAGGACATGTTATGAATTATCAGTTCAGGGTACCAGGAGCAGTGGATAACTCTTTGGCTGTATAGTTACAGAATTTGGGTATAAAATCACTGTTCTTTTGGGTGTATTTTTCTGAATTTTCTTGTGATTCATATTTTACATATAGATACATATATATAATATTAGGGTTCAGGGTTTTAGGGTTTACAAGTTAGGGGTAAGGGTTTAGGTTTTAAGTGTTTAGGGTTCAGGGGGGGATAGATTTCAGGGTGTATATTCAACTTTGGTTGGGTGTAAAAAATCGCAGGTTATGGGTGTATATTTGATTTGATGTTTTTCTTCATATTATAGTACCTGTAATTCATACATTTTGAATACAGCACAGACAGTTTGGGTGTATATTTAAGCAATCTTGGGTGTACATTAAACTTTCGTTGGGTATAAAAGTTTATAATTTGTGTTTAGATCTGCCTTGATGTTTTCCTTCATATTTTACCACCTGTAATACAGAGCTTTTGAATACAGCACAGACAGTTTAACAGGACAGACAGTTTAACTATGGAAAAAAATTTCATTGAACAGAAGTTGTTTATAAATGGCAAATTTTTACAGCATTTGTTCAATTTACAAACTAGCTAGCAGTCAGATTACTCAGTTTCTACATCAGTAGAATTTATCTGACAAAATGGACTCAATAAGACTGACGATGGCTTGGACAGTCTTATTGCATTACTTACTCTAATTGCTTGATCTCTATCTTTATTCATTTCACTGAATAGTATCCGCGAAGCATATTCTACTCTATAGTGGTCCGCCTCCTCCTACAATTAAAAAGTATATTCTGTTTAAACAACAATATTAATTCCAATAAAGTAATACAGAGTTATATAGTTTTAAAGACAGTTACCTGTGGCCAATTATCCCATTCATACTTCGCCCTTTTAATATTTTTCGGCTCAATTAACTCAAGCCACTTCATAACGTAAATAGCACAGTCATAGTTGAAAACGAAGAAAATAAATTAGAAATCTCATTTAGGAAAGTTTAATGTTCAGAGTCACAATTTTATACCTTGATTTTTGGCCTGAGATTTTAACGTATGTTGCTTTAATTTCCAACTCATTCTTCTTCAGAGGTGCCCCGCCGGTATATGCTCTAATTCTTGAAATTACATATCCCCTAAAAAACAAAACAAATCAGTAATACACCCGAATGAAATACACCCAAAAGAGAACATACTTACACCCAAATCAAAACATACATACACCTTATATTGAATTGAAATACACCTATCTATTAAAATAAAGAACACAGAGCCAACTTACAGTGAATTTATTAAGCTGCTTTCTCCCATCGCTTGGAGCTTTCTTGTGTAGCGGGTCAAGTATATAAAATCTTTCCTTTGTTGTATCAATCACCCATAACCACCAATGGCCCGAGTAGCAAACAGGCGCAAAAATATGAAGGATTGCCACATTTCAACAGTGTGTTATTTTATTTGGCATATAAGTAAAGAACGGTACTAACAAATTTTACAAATGAAAACTCACATATCGATGCGAAGCTAATTTTTTTCCATCTATGAAGGGAATAAACATTGGGTAGTCTTCCACCTTGAATTCCTTATTGGTTTTAGGTGATATGAATTCCCCGTTTGGGTGCTTCGAAATGGCCATGCTCTGCAACAATTGTGAAACAAAAAATGAAATACTGAAAATACACCCAAGTGAATACTTTAAATAAACCCAAACGACTACACAACTTACACCCAATTGAACGTAAAAAATACACCCAAATGAATACAAAAACAGACCCGTTGATTAGAGAATATACACTCTAAGGAATACAGAAAATACAGCCAAAATTCGTAGAAGTAACACTTACCACAATATTAGGGGGGAGACAGTATACTTGTTCTCGAAACCTTTTATCATTTTTCTGGTTGAGGATGAGGCACATGGCAGATACAATCTAGAAATATATGCCGAAATCAATTTACATTAATAAACAATGCATTTAACTTTGGTGTTAAAACATTAATGTTATTCTAATATTACCTCAGATTCTATATAAGTTCCTGCCTGGAGCGATGCAAGGTGCATTCTATTCAAAATGTATTTGTCTTGGGCAATCAGAGTGCACAGGTTGTCAAACTCATTAGTACTGTCATCTGCGTATGTCTTCACTCGCGTCACCCAGATGTAGCACTTCTCTTTCATATCATCCGTATTCTGATTTATTCTCGCAGGAGTTTCAAACTTCCCAGAACTTTCTCCGCCAGTCTCCTTTTGAATTTGTGGACTTTTACTTTCTTCTTTTGCCGCACTGCTTGCTATTTTTTGTACCAAATCCTCTAGTTGTTCCAGCAAATTTACAGTTTCTGGAGTTTTTGCCCTGTCTGCTTCCTGCATTGACGCTCCCTCCTGCGTTGCTGCTTCTCCTTGGCTTGAATCAGTGAAGCCCAGGCTGAATGATGGCATTGGATCTGTTTTAGGGACATACGATGCTGTCCGTGCCGTCATCATCAGCGCAGCAGCGTCTTCTTCGGCTGGATAACTGCATGATCATGTATAACGTATTGTAAGAGTAAGAATATATGGATGATAAGCAAAGATTGATTTTAGTCTGATGAACTTACCTTTTAGATGGAGCTGGGGGAAGTGTGGCTGTGCTTTCTTCAAGTTGTTGGGGGGGGGTTCAAGAGTGCTGCACGGCACATCAAATTAATCATGACGAAAAAAAACTATTCAGGATCAATATACACGCAAACTATAAGCAAATATACACCCAAATTCAAAACAAATATACACCCGAACTGTAACCCAATATACACCCAAAATCGAAACAAATATACACCCAATACTATTTCTTACGTTTTTGTAGTTCCTTCAATTTGTAGCAGAGGGGTTGCATAAAATTATGTCTCAGGTGTTTCTTCAAATTCCGGCACGGTGGTTGTTTGGGACACTGGCACGAAAACTTGAATCGGAACTCTAAACAAGAAGAAAAATGAAAGGTTAACAACGCCTTTGAAAATAATAAGGTTATAAGGTTGAAATATTCTTGAAAAACTCACATTGCAAGAGCTTCCGACGGTGTCTCTTCCCTCACAACCATTATATTCGAATCAGCCGGCTCACTGGCTGACTCTTGAACAAGACTCAACCTAAAATACACCCAAAGAGAGTAAAAAAATACACCCAAACAATTCAAAAGGAACACAGGCTTTGTTTTTTGAGAACTTACATACTTGCAGTTTTTGCTTTTTTTTCCTGCCTTTTTTTTCTCGAATAAAATAATAAAGGGCTTTTTTTTCTAAAAAAAATATATACAGAATTAGAAGCAGAAGGTAATAAAAGAACAAAAGTAACGGTTCTTTGAAAGAGAAATTACGTGCTCTCTGCAGGCTTGTTTACACTACTTTGTTCTGTGTATCTTTGAGAGGAAGGATCATCACTTCCCAAGTTGACGTTTGGTATTCTGAACAGATTTCATGTTATTTCAGACAAAATATGATACAAGTAAATCATGATAAAAAGATTTTATTAAATAAAGCATCTTACGTTTCAGAAGAGACATAGTGACCTTCTGTCGATCGCATGTCAGCTTCCTTCTCCCTGCGAAACAAGAAACAATTATTAGCAAAGAAAACACAGTAAAATCTGAAATATACACCCCATCAAGACATACCTCTGTGCACCAGAATTTTCATCGTTTTTCTTTAACAATTCATCTAGATCTTCACTTGATATTTCATATCTCTCACTACATTCATAAAAGAAGATGTTAACTAAAATAATTATGATGATGACGGTAATATAGCTTACGTATTACTGTACCCATCATAGGATTGATCTTCTTCAGGAGATGAATGCTCAGCAGCAACCTTTTTCTTTTTAGATTGTGTTTTGGGTGGAAAAAATAAGTATGAATCAGAAATAAAAAATTAATTTTATCACAGAATATTGTCCAAAGAAGTGCTTACTTTTTTGGTGTTCTTTGTGTCTTTTTCTTTTTTCTTTGCTTCTCCACCGGTGATGATTCTTCGCTTCTATAAGTTAATAAGAGACACTTCAGTTAATACATGAAATCTTGATAATGAAGCCAAAAGAAAGGAGTAATAATTTCAGAACATTACTCATCAGTTGATTCGGATTCTGAATAAGAATCTGAATCCTCTTGACTCTTCTTCCTTTTTTTGGAGTCCATTCTGGAAGGCAATCAGTCACTATTTAGAACATACTAAAGATATAAAATACACCCATATGAATGCACAAGATACAACCAACTGAATGGACAATATACACCCAACACAACAAACGAAATACACCCAAGTTAATAAACAACATACAACCAACTTGATAAACAAAATACACCCAAATGGTTCCACAAAATACACCCAACCCGAGAAAGAAAATACACCCACGTATGGTACTTACTTTTTTCCCTTTTTGCTGGGTTGTTTTCTTGCTGAATCCTCCGAGTCTTCTTGAGTCTCAAACTCAGAGGTAGAACTGTCACTATCAGTTGTTTCTTCCTCCGAAGACGATGTTGAACTTGCCTTCTTTTTTTTTTGTTTTTTTGATTTGTTGTTTTTTTTTTTGTTTTCTCTATTTTTTTCATTTTCTCTCTTGTTTGCGCCATCTTTACAATCCCCTGAAACATCAGATGATTTATTTAGCAGCATTCAGATAAATAAACATACACCCAACATATTATGTTCAACTTACCAAAATTTCCTCTGTTTCTGCATTCATTCTCTTGACCAACTGCTCCTTACTCCAGTTGGCAATCCAGGGTTTTGGCGGTCTTTCAGCCCTCTTCTTGCCTTTATTTTTAGAAAGATGAAAGTATATTATCATCAAGGCAAAGAGGCAGCCATCAATTGCCTTCTTCTTTTTCTCCTTGTAGTCGGTTATGCCCTTGACGATAAAGGTCAAAACATGCCCTCCCCAGTTTTGCTCCGTTATGCTGTCCATCTCAAAAATTGGGGCCAGGTGTACAGGCGAGATTTTGTTTATTGTCATTGGCAAAAGGAACGTCATCTGTATATAGAGGATGAAAATCCTCTTGAACATTAGGCGATCCTCTTCGTTACTAACGCCAATATCCATCATCTCATCTGTAAGACTTTTGAGGGTCTTACCCTGGAATCTTCTAAAAATTACTTTGTCATCCTCAGAAAGTTTCTTATAATCGACTTTATGAGGAAATAGATCTCCTACAAAAAGGAAAACAACAAAGTATGAATATCGAATCAAATACACCCAAGCATCAACTAAAATACACCCAAGCGTCAGTTAATATACACCCATAATTTTTAGCGAGTTACCTGTTGCGTTGATGGCAAGCGCATGACCTATTTTTCTTGGGGTTATTTTAAAAGAACCGTATCCGGTTTCCAGTCTGTTCTCCCCCAATTTGATGTTGTTAGCCAGCTCCCTTAACACTTGGTGATGCACCCTTAGTGGTGGGATGTGCATCAAGCCACCAAATCCCAAATCCCTCACAATCATTTTTTTCTCCTCACTCATGTTTCTAAATTTATCACTTAGCAGATGTGTTGCACACTTAAGGTCTTTTGTTTGCTGTAAACAGAAACAAAATTATAGTCAGATTTGTTTCTATTATATAAAACTGATTTCAGGTAAGACATATATTTGTTCTTACGTTTCTTCCAGGTTGGTTTCTTGCTGCCATTTTCTCTGAAATGAAAAATACACACAAAGTTATCAGTAATATACACCCATATATATGAGTTAGATATACCCATAGATAACAGTAAGATACACCCATAGATATGATTCAGATACACCCATATATATCAGTCAGATACACCCATAGATATGATTCAGATACACCCATATATATCAGTCAGGTATCACTCAAACATGCATCAATATACAAGGTCAAGCAATATACACCCATGGACAAGCAAATATAAGAACAGTTGCAACTGCTGGCTATTACAGTATATCAGTTCAGAAAAATACACCCAACAATTTGCGCCATATACACCCATGTATATTAGCTCATATACACCTACCAAACTACGGAATATACTCCCAAAAATCAGTTACCAGAAGAACTGGAAGAACAAGAACAGTAACACCTAGAAGAACGAAGAAGAACAGTGTAACATAGAATCAAGAATAACAGTGAAACCTAGAACAAGTAGAACATTATAAACTGTAAAATGAGAAGTAGAGCAAGAAGAACAATAGAACGTACAACAACGTAGAAGAACAGTAAAACCTAGTTCGAAATATGGAAAATATACAGCAATGGTAATGTAACGTACCTTGAGTATTATAGCTTTGTTCTCTCTGGAGATTCTTGATTGAGAGTTCTATGGTGTGTTGATGGAGTTTTTGAATGTTAGCGACGAGGTGTATATCTTGAGTTTCGAACGTTGCTCGAAAATGGAAGGGTTGCTTTTTTTCTGAATGGCTTTGAGAAGTGGAAGAAGTGGAAGAGTTTGCCATTAAAGGGGCAGTTTACGCGAAGCGTAACTGTTTGAGTGGAGCACGTGTAAATGACGCTCCATTCAATGCTCATTACTGCGCATGTGTTTTTTATGGGCTGTGCCAACTTGTAAAACTTGTATACCGTTTTTGCTTGTATGTGTAGCAGGCCCGTTTTTTTAATATTCTTAAGATTTTATTGCAAGTTTAATCATGTGTCTTGATTAAATTTGATTTCATAGAAAGATCTAAAATAAACATTCTTTTCATTAAATTGTCAAATATTAACATATTAATTCTTGCCATTCACATTGACGAGATACGATTAATAAAAAGAAAATAAATAAATAACGCATATTTTTTTAAAGAAGACCAATAAAAAATAAATCGACAAATAATAATAGATTAAAAGTAACCGTTCTAATAATGGACGATATACGATGCTAATACTTTCCCTTTTCAAAATCGATCTCCGAATCTAAACTCTAGTATCATAGATTTTTTCTTTTTTGGCACTGATTGGTAACGACTTTAAATCTCATATTACAATTTTTTTTTTTGAAAAATGACGAATATCTTTCTCACCTCTTGGTCTCCTTTGGATTATTCTGTCTCGGACTAAGACATTGCAACAGCTTAAAAACTCCACTGAAAAATATTTGTGAGTCAAGTCTTATATTAATCTCTTGTTATTTGATTTTATTGATCTTATATTCTTATTTTTTCCGTTTGTATCTTGTATAACATCGGTGTTTGTATTACTTTTATGTAAATTGTTTTATTATTTTTACGATACTTTTTCACAAGCTCTAAATCCGAACTCATACCTATGGGATAGATAGATGAATAAGTAGTAATGTTTTGTAAAATCTTTGGTTTTCTTATAAGCACACGAAAATTTCTTGCTTGAATTTAACGCTCCTTTTCCATGTGAGCTAAAGGAGTTATCTACTAGCCAAAATAATGACGATGGTAGGAACATTCGAGAAGCTAATAAAGAGTCTAGAGTCAATTCTTTCACATTGTATATATAATCCTAGAACATTTCGTTAAGAATCCAATCTTTATATCTCATTGAATAGTTCTTTTTACTATGTTCATTAATACTAATTTTGATTTCACTTTCATTGCATATGCACGGTCCAATTTTGTAATGATATCATCAAATTTTTAACATGAATAAGAATAATTCTCATCGGTCAATTAACACAATCATTGGAAAAAAAAAGTCGTAGCATAATCTTTAGAATCTTCAAGACCAGATTTTAATACTTTCAAAAAACTGAAGCTACCATATAAAATGACTGTTTGGTTGTACCAATGTGATTGGTTTTTCCATTAAGAGAAATGATGATATATACTTTGGACCTTATACTATTACATGCATTTTTTATTCACATTTTTCGTTCGTTTGAATTAACATATGTATATAATTTGATACATTTGAAAATACTAAATAAATAGAAGAAAAATTATGGTTACAACATCTTTATCGAACTCGCTTGCAATCGAAGATCATAGATGGACTTGGACATGCTTAAGAAGAAATTATGGAAGAAATGAATCAGATGAAAAAACAAATAGCTAAAATTTTGAAAACACTACGAGTTGTTAAATCTAAAAAATTAATAAATAATTAACTAATAAATTGATTATGAGCCAAAGAAAATAGGAGATTAAAATTTATAATTTGAAGAAGTAAAAACAATTAAATACGAATGAAAACACTAATTTTAAAAATTTTAGCCTAAAATCAGGTCAATAGGCCGAACCAGTTGAATCGAGCCCAAATCGAACCATTGACCCAACATATATGAAATCAAACTCAGCTTTCTTCCCTTCCATTCAACACATTCACGCTGAAATGGGGTGCAAGGGAAGAACACAAGAACCAAAACCCTAACACCCCAAATCTTCTCCTATCAAATCTTTTAATTCGCAACTCCGATTGACAAACCGTTAATGGCCATGCATTCGTCCCAAAATCCTCTTCAAATCCATTGAAACAAAGTGGCAAAAAAATTAAATTTCTCACTGTAACACCCTAATATTTCAATCCTTATACTCGAGTCATAAGTCAATGATAATAAGGCGGTACGACTCTCAAGGGGATTTTTTTACATAATTATAGGTAAGATTGAAAGGAGTATTAATCGAGAAGCCTGAAAAGAGTAAAAATAAAATCGCGAAGCCGTATCGACAACTAAAAGATAAAGCATGAAGTCGAAAGCAATATACAGATGAAGGCGTTAAGGAGAATAAGAGAAGGACAGTATATAGATATATAACATAAGTAAATAGCCACTAGTCGCGACCCACGAAGTTTAGGCCGGCTAGGGTACAGTATGAAAGTAGTTAACAACAATATCTCCTAATCTCTCCCAAAAGAAACATAAGAGCCTCTATAGGCAAGTTTAAAAGGGTTCAATACATAATATAAGCTTTTCAAAATAAAGGTGTAGAGATTCTAAGCAAAATATAAAGTAGAGAATATAAAGATCTTCGCCCTCTCTCAGATGAACCACAACTCACTTCTGAGCACTTGGACCTGCATCTGAAAAACAAGAGATATATACGGAATGAGAACCCCCGACCCATGGGTTCCCAGTACGGTAAAAATGCCAAATAAATACAATGCATTGTAATAAAAACTCACTAAGCATCCTAAACTTTCTTTCACGAAATATTCATCCTAGGTCCTTGTTAATCCATAAATAGGCAACTATCATAAGGGAATGCTAAATCTAATTCATCTTCCTCTTGCTTCCCAACTTTTTAACTCTCCAAAGAATCAGAATCAGAATCATCAACAAAACCATCACCAGTTATTCTGTCTCAGCAATTATATATCAATACTTCATATCCTCACTTGGAGCAAGTGAAATCACTCCACTGCGTCTACCCAGGGAGCTCAAATTACCTCATTCAATAATCATCATTTTAAATTAATCATATATCATTACTCTATCTCAACAAGAACAGCCCTCAGCGTCAACCGACACCAGCCTAAGGAACCTCTCAGTTGTACAAACACAATTTCAAGTAATACACAATAAGGTACAAGTAGAACAAGTAGCACATAATCAGGTAACATAGCATATATGATATAGCAATCCAAAGCAAATAGGCAAACCCAAATAATTCAAACATATGGAAATGATATATGCCTGCTCTATAGCTGACGATATCATCTGTCGGTTATATAGCCAACCCGACACATCCTGGTAGCTAACCATGGACAGAAACACCCATCGCGGAGCAAGTAGGTTTGAGCTACAACTCCCTTGCTACTACCTGCTCAACTCAGAGCCAGTGGAATAACCACTACTGCGGCTACTACCCAGGCGAGTGTTTAAAAGCTCAACCTGGAGCGAGTGGAATTACCACTATTGCCGCTACTACCCAAGCGTTACAATCTTTGACCTGGAGCAAGTGGAACAAACCACAACCCTTGCTACTGCCCAGGATCTCAAAACATACATTCATTCATTTTAAAATCAATCATTATTGTTATCAAATCTCAAACGTTAACCTGGAGCAAACGAAACGAACCACAACCCTTGCTACTACCCAGGTATCACAATCTCTGACCTGGAGCAAGTGGGACGAACCACAACTCTTGCTACTACCTAGGTATCACAGACATACATTCATTCAAAACTCTATAATTAAACTCATTTATCATAATTCTCCTTCCCCATTTCATACCCGGAGCAAGTGGACAATGCCACTGCCTACTACCCGGGGACAGTCTCTTTGATGCGCCTTATTACCATTAGAGGGAATCCATGCCCTGTCACCATTAGAGGGTATATGTGCCCTGTCACCCTTACAACCAGAGAGAAAACACAAGCATATTCACATTCAACATTTTCCATCATTTTTCATTTACCACATTTATTCATTAAACATAAGCATCACCGGCATACTCACCACATGTTCAAGCTTCCTCAATCAATCATAATCATTTAATCATTAGTCATATACATATACATATGGTGCACGAAATTGTGATCATCAACAATGGCGCCAAAGGACTTGGAGCTCTTAAACGTGAATCACACTTTGTCACAATTCCGTACAACTAACCAGCAAGTGTACTGGGTCGTCCAAGTAATAAACCTTACGTGAGTAAGGGTCGATCCCACGGAGACTGTCGGCTTGAAGCAAGCTATGGTCACCTTATAAATCTCAGTCAGGAGAATTCAGATGGTAATGGAGAATTGATAATTAAAAGATAGATAAAACATAAAATAAAGATAGAGATACTTATGTAATTCATTGGTAGGAATTTCAGATAAGCGTATGAAGATGCTTTGTTCTTCCTGAACCTCTGCTTTCCCATTGCCTTCTTCCAATCATTCATACTCCTTTCCATGGCAAGCTTTATGTTGGGCATCACCTTTGTCAATGGCTACTTCCCGTCCTCTCAGTGAAAATGTTCAACGCACGCTGTCACCGCACGGCTAATCATCTGTCGGTTCTCGATCATGTTGGAATAGGATCCATTGATCCTTTTGCATCTGTCACACGCCCAACAATCGCGAGTTTGAAGCTCGTCACAGTCATCCCTTCCCAGATCCTACTCAAAATACCACAGACAAGGTTTAGACGTTCTGGATCTCAAGAATGGCCACCAATAATTCTAGACTATACCACGAAGGTTCTAATCTTAGATTAGAAACCCAAGAGATACACATTCAAGCTTGTTTGCATGTAGAACAGAAGTGGTTGTCAGTCACGCGTTCATAGGTGAGAATGGTGATGAGTGTCACATAATCATCACATTCATCATGTTCTTGGGTGCGAATGAATATCTTGGAGAAGAAATAAACTTGAGTTGAATAGAAAAACAATAGTACTTTGTATTAATTCATGAAGAACAGCAGAGCTCCACACCTTAAGCTATGGTGTGTAGAAACTCCACCGTTGAAAATACAAAAGTGATAATGGTGTAAGCATGGCCGAATGGCCAGCCTCCAAGGTCTAGGGACTAAACGTCCAAAGATAGATCAAAATACAATAGTATAAGGTCCTATTTATAGAGAATTAGTAGCCTAGGGTTTACAGAAATCAGTAATTAATGCAGAAATATTCTTCCGGGCCCACTTGGTGTGTGCTTGGGCTGAGCATTGAAGCTTCCATGTGTAGAGACTTTTCTTGGAGTTAAACGCCAGCTTTTGTGCCAGTTTGGGCGTTTAACTCCAGCTTTTGTGCCAGTTCCAGCGTTAAACGCCAGAATTCTTGAGCTGACTTGGAATGCCTGTTTGGGCCATCAAATCTCGAGCAAAGTATGGAATATTATATATTTCTGGAAAGCTCAGGATGTCTACTTTCCAACGCAATTAAGAACGAGCCAATTGGACTTCTGTAGCTCCAGAAAATCCACTTCGAGTGCAGGGAGGTCAGAATCCAACAACATCTACAGTCCTTTTTCAGCCTCTGAATCAGTTTTTGCTCAGGTCCCTCAATTTCAGCCAGAAAATACCTGAAATCACAGAAAAATACACAAACTCATAGTAAAGTCCAGAAAAGTGATTTTTAGATAAAAACTAATAAAAACTAACTAAAACATACTAAAAACAATGCCAAAAAGCGTATAAATTATCCGCTCATCAACATACTTAGCCATAATTCAATGCTTATCGTAGCCATCCGGCTCATAACATACACGGCACTTTCACCATCATCCTCAGCAACTCATACAATCATCATTCCTCGTCATTTGTCATCGATTCTCACTTTACTTCATCCACAAGTTACCCCATGTCCTAGCTTCTTTTCATTACTAGGCATACTATAAAAATTTAGGATTCAAAGGATGAAAATGGAGGCTGAGAAGTCTGAAATTCAGCTTTAAAAACTCAAAAATCAATTTTTTTTGCTGAGAATGGGGTCACGCGTGCGCGTCGCCCACGCGCACACGTGGGAAGCGGAGGAAAGCATGTGACGCGTAAGCGTCGCCCATGCCCACGCGTGGGAAGTAGAGAGGTAGGGTGACGCGTGCGTGTTAACCACACGTACGCGTGAATGCGTTTTGTGCTCCTCGCACAAAAGCAGCACGCTTCCATCACAACTCTCAGGAATTTATACCACGCACCTGCATCAATACAGCGACGCATATGTGTCGGCTAGGCGCACGCGTAAGAGAGTAAAAATCGTGAGTGATGCGTGCACGTCGGCCATGCGTGCGCGTCGGAGTACATTTTACCAAAAATTTTACTAAGTTTAAAAAGTTGCAGAATTTCATTTTCAAATCTCAAACTTCCGTCACACATAACTTCTGTACAAAATTCTTTTTTCAATCATTTCTGAACCGTTGGAAGGATCGTTGATTGAACTTTCATAAAAATCTAATTTTGAAGAATTCCTAACTCCGTGGACCAAGTTACGGACCGCCAAAGTTGGTCAAAAATCAGTTCGTTACCCAAAAATAGAAATCTCCAATTTTTCCAATGTTCAAAAGCCAAATTCATTTTCACTCATCTAAATGACCACAACCCAACCACATTCACATAATTACACTCAACCAAAACCAAACCTACCTCATCTACATAATTCAATTCAATTTCGTCACCTTCCCCTCCTAAATTCCTAATTTCTTATTATTCCACATTCCTCCCATTTATTCACACACTCAATATTCAATATCCATTCAATCTCATATGACATCACACAATACACACATTACTTACCTTCCTTACCTCTTTCCGGCCTCCGACCCAAATTCACAATTTAAATGCATATTCCACAAACCAATATTCATTATCCAATTCATCAAATTCTCAACACACCAAACATACAAATTCACACAATTTTCAACCCAATCATTAATTTACATTACATATCAACTATACATATTAGTACCAACCATTTACACAATCCAAACTTAATCTTAGGGGCATCTAGCCTAGGAATTCTCATCACACTACACGGTACTTAAATGAAACTTAAACTGTATCTCTTGGAGCCAAACCAATTGAGCCTCTTCTTTGGAAGTCTCCACCAACCTTAGCTCCAAGCCTCACCAAATCTCCATAAGCAAAACCAACCTCCCAATTATGCACCAAAATCAACCAATACTCTAACATAACCAATCTCACACTTACAATCAATCTAGGGTTCATGAAAATGATAAATCACAAGGGTGGGAAGGTTTCTTACCTTAACCCACTGAAGTTTGTGATGAATATCACCCATGGCTCATACTAGAGCACTCTTAAACAACCAAAATCATAAAATTACTCAACACCCATAACCAAACTCGAATTTAAGGGGGAAATCAAAAACTGAGCAGAGGACAGTAAAATACTCACCAGAAAACTTGGATAAAATTGTAGAGGATGAGAAGAGTGACGTGTGGTCGCAAATGGCTCATCAATCGGAGTTCCGGAGAGAAAGTTATGGTGATTTGAAGTTTGAGAAGCTATGTTTTCTTTCTCTCTTCTCTCTATCCGCCCCCTCTCTCATTCTCTAGGGTAAATGAGCTAAAATGCTCATAACTAGTGTTTAGATATGTTGGGTCTTGGGCCCGGTTCACTTGCTTTAGTTCGTTGGCCCAATTTTGGGCCAAAACCTTTAAGATTAAAATTTTAAATCGTATTTTAAATATTTCTATCTTCCCAACTTATTTATTCTCATTTCTTAACCTTATTCGCTTACAATTAATTTCCTCAGTTGCGGTACCGGACATATCTCAGCCAGTACTACCGGTCAAATTTTCAGTGCGCATTTTTACACAGAAAATTATGTTTTCTGACTCAGAAAAATTCACTGAGTCCAAATATCATATTTAAATTATCAATTCCGATTGCTAAATTTTCTAACCATATTCACTCCTATTCAATTTATTATTTAATTAATTACGGTTTGATTGGGTTTTACACTCACCAAGTTCTCACCCTTTCAATTTCGTAATTTTTGGGTATTGAATGTTGAGGGATTTTGTGTTTTTGATGATTTAGGTGTGATCTAGCACGGGATAATTGATGCGTGAGCATCTTCTCTATCTTTTCCTAGTGAATTTGCATTCAAATTGTTGAGTTTAATCAAGATTTAAATATCTTTTAGCTACTATAGATGCTACTTTGAGTTGTGTGCAATTCTGTTTATTTCAGGTAGCATTTAGATGGATTTGACGGAGTTTTGTAGCAGAAAAGGAAGAAAACGAATGATGCTGTCAACCCCGACCTTCTTGGACTCAAACAGGAATAACTTGAGCTACAGAGGTCCAGTTGACGTGATTTTAGTGGCATTGGAAAGCTAACTTTCAGAGCTTTCCAACGATGTATAATAGTGCACATTTCTTCTCCAGAACGCTCGGCCTTCACGGCGCCAAACTTGAGGTTACTAAAGTTTGGCGCCACACTCAAGTTTTCAAGAAGAATACATTACTGCCACATCCACGCCGAACTTGAAGTTCTAGTTGGTGCCAGCTCAAAGCCACCAAAGAGAAATTGCACTGCCATATCTACGCTGAACTTGAGTTTTCTCAAGTTCGGCGCCAACACAAGGATTTCAAGGAAAGCTGCACGCACCAACCTCATGCCACAAGCGAAGAAGTAAAGGGGAACTTGCTGCCTAGTCCACGCCGAACTTGGATTACCCAAGTGGTCCCCATTCACGTCCAAAGGCTACACGAATCAATTAAATTAATTTTGATTTAAACTTTTATTATTTTTAGAATTAGGAAAAGATATTAATTAGTTTTTAGAAAATATATTTTACATTAATTAGGATTAGATATAAAAGGGAAAAGAATCAGCCCTTCGGGTTAATCTCAACTCTTCTACCTCATTCTGCACTTTACAGTTTTTCAGAATCCTAATTTTCTCTCTAAACCATGAGCAGCTAAACCTCCACTGTTAAGGTTAGGAGCTCTGTCTATTGTATGGATTGATACTATTATTTTTCATTTTAATTCATGTACTGATTTCTATTTCATGAATTGTTTTCGTTCTTTATCTTATGAATTTAGGTGGAATGGAAGTATGATCCTTGTTCTAATTGCGTTCTTGTATAACTTGGAAAAGCTCTTTACTTGGATAACAGCTTGAAAACAATTTCTCCTAAACTTCTAATTATCTGGACTTAACGGGATACGTCACATATAATCCTCTTATATTTGGGTAATTAGAGTTTCTATGGCACATAAACTAGAATTGAACTTAACCCTCTAATTGGAATTAAGTGACCAAGGAATTGGTGGTTGATGAAGGTTAGAGGAGACTAAAAAGGTCTAAGGAATTAGGGTTTAGTCACATATAGTTTTCCATGAATTGAATCTTGCATGATTAAAATAGTTAGTAAGAAAAATCAATCCGGAAGATAGATATCTCTGAAGCCTTAACTGTTTCTCCATATAGATTTCACAACTTGTTTACTGCTTGCTTTTCTGATTCTCTGAATTACTGTTAATGCTTTTGAACCTTCAAACACCATTTTCTGTTTGTCTGACTTAGCTAATCACTCAATCATTGTTGCTTAATCCATCAATCCTTGTGGGATCGACCCTCACTCACCTGAGGTATTACTTGGTACGACCAGGTGTACTTGCCGGTTAGTTTGTGGGTTATAAATTCTGCACCAATTATCATTAGGTTTCGTTCCAAACGTCCATGGGTAAGGTAAGAAATTGCTAACCTTCGTGAATTAGTAAATTAGTGAGCCTTTATGTTGATTATAGTGATATTTAATGAAATTAGATTGAATTGTGTAAATTAGAGTCAATTTGATGGATGATGAATGCTTAAATTTGAGCCTTAGAAGCTGGAAATTCATTTGGTGAGGATTTGGAGATTTGGAAACTTGAAGAGAAGAGAGTTTTGAGGTGTTCCGAGCTTAGAGAGAAATCGGCCAAGGTATGATTTTAGTTTCTCATAGTTAATCTAGAATGTTACGTGAAATATTAGACTAATTGCCCGTAGGATAAGTTAAATTATGTGAATTGTTAATGTTTAATGATTAGTAGTGGCATACATTGAGTTTGATAGAAAATTATGCATGGAATTGTTGAATAATACAAGGGTTTGGATGTTGATATGTTTATGGAATGATTGAGAGGTATGAAAATATAACAACTCGAGCTTTTGAAGATTAAATATTGAGTTATTTATGATTTATTATATTTGTTGATAATTTTATTTGAAGAAAATTATTTTTCTAAAAAAATAATTAAAATAAATCTTATGATACTTTGAGTTTAAAATCCATTAGTGTTTATAAAATTATCTAAATAATTGAGTATTTTTATATTAGGAATTTAAAGTTTTAGTAATTAAAAATAATGAAAGTTTTATACGATTTAAGTTAAATAATTAAAAGTTTTGATTAATATTATGGACTAAAAAATTTATTTATTTATCTCTAATTTAACATTAGAGTATTTAATTAAAAAATAATTTGTAATTTAAAAAATAAATAGTATTCATAAAATTTATTATATTGATTAAATTTGATTTTAAATTAATACTCTACCCAAACCCTAATTTCACTAACCCTGGCCCCTTTTACCCAACTCACACACACGTACTCCCTCGCACTAATCCTACTCACGCTGAACCACGCTTCTTCATTCTCCACCATTCATCTGTTTCAAACGTTCACCACACAATCTTTGAAATAAAACAAAAGGAAAAGTCTGTGAAAAGGGAAACAGAGGAAGAGAGCTTTCAAGCAGAGAAGGAGGGAAGAAGAGGGAGAAGGGGCGAAGAAGGAAAAGGGACAACTCCTGCGAGCTAGGAGCCACCATCGCCACCGCTGTCACAAGGAAGAAGAGAGAGAATGCGAGAGATTGAACGAAAGTGAGATGTAGTGGAGAATACGCGACGGGAAGAGAAGGGAGAACGATGTCCTGTCGTCACCATCGTGCCCAACACTACCGCCGCTACCGCCGCCATCCTTGGAGTTCACCCTCGCTATCACTACTGAAGATGAAATAAGTCACGCTTTGTCACTGAAGTGGGTCGAGGCATTGCTGTTGCTAGGATCATCATAAAGGATTGTTGGGAATCGCTGTTGGAGCCCTAGCTGTTGCCGCCACTATAGATATGAGCCAAGGCAAGCATTATTGCTTCTAATTTCTATTCTAATGGTTAGGGTTTGCGATTTTGTTCCCTTTTGAAGCTACTGTCGGTTCTATTGGGAGTTTCTGTAACACCCTAATTACCCTAAGCCTTACCTCATATCGTAAAGTAAAGGTTAATCAGAGGTCACAAAAATCCTAAGGCTTATACATAAGTATATATATAGAAACACTACACCACAAACGTTGAACAGAGGCGGAAAATTAGGGGCATTTTAACTTGCCACCACAATTTGGATCTGCGAAAGAAGGAACCCTTCGTGTGCCGCAACATCAGCGGCGATTGCTGAGTGAAATGCCGCTAGATGAGGATCTACTCATAACTCAATTTCTCTTTTACCCCTTTTTATCTTATAAATTTTAATTGATTCCTCCCTAAATTCGCAGAAACCCGCGAACAGTCCTTGGAAGCGTGCGAACACTGCCGTCGCTACTCTACTATGTCACTGCTGTCGATCCATCGTGCTCTGGCCGCCGTCGAGCCTTTGCCTCATCCACACTTCCTGAAACCTATACTCCCTCGTCCAGGGTGTGCGAAATCGCTAAGATTTGCTCCACCCAGTGCCTCTTTTTGGGCTGTCAAGTTGCATAGCTTCTTCCACCGGCGTCGAAGTCTCCCATCACCTTGGTTGTGCGTAAAATAGTTACACCATCTTCCACCGTGTGCCATTCTGAGCTATCGCGGCCTCTTCCCTATCACTGGTTAGTTCTGACACTTTATTCTTTCCTTCTTGTTTTCGTTCTTGGTTCAGAATTTTGAAAAAGATTTTGTCTATATCTTCCATTAAATGTGGTTGATTGATGCTATTTATTCTTTAATTTGTACTACTTTTAAGGCTATCGGCTATTTCCATGTTTATTTTCTCTGTTATCTTTTTCGGTGTTTATAATTTCATAAGATTGTGTATTTGCAGTTCCAACCCTTTAGTCTTATCTAATACATTAGTGTAGAAGTGGATATCTAGAGTTTTAGTGTAACTGGTAAACATGCTTGTATGCACTATGCAATGACCCAAAAGACTCTTATTATAATATTACGGGACCTTGAACTCTGATTTGTCAATTTCATATAGGAAAATTCTATGCTGTTGATAGTGAAAATCATAATGTGATGCTATCACTAGGAATCGCACAATAAGGTGGTAATTAACAATGATGAGAATATGAAATTATAATTTGTATGAACAAATTAGCAAAATCTTTAATTTATCAAATCCCATTCTAGCTTATTAGTCTAAGATGTCATGATTGAAATTAATTAAAAAAAATTTGAGTGCACAGAGAAGGAGAAAGTTGAACACTAAAACTAAGATGGGACTCGGAAGTGTAAGATTTTAATCAACTGAATTAATTTTGTTCTTTTACCACCGATTCTTTTATGAAACACGTTGGGAATTGCCCCATTGACAAAGAAAAGATCCGCCACCGGGCGATAATTTGTCTTGAACCATCAAGCTCATTCACAGCTATCCTGGGTTGTATGCTTTGCCACTCTCCATGTTGAATGTTTGTGACTTTATTTTAACCACATAAGACACAGGTCTTATTAATTACATGCCTAGCTTACACATATTACTCTAGAAATATCTAAGTCTAAGGTGTTCCTTGTCTTTAATTAATTCTTTATATATCCACACACATTATCGTAAAGTATATATTTCATTAAACAAGAGGGACTTAGGACCTGTGTTTGGTTGCTACTATGCTTACTATGACAATGGACTGATTGGTCATGATTCTCTTGATGTCATTCATGCTACTCTAGTATGCATTACATGTCAAAAGTAATAAATTTATTTTTAATTAAGCCATTGCTAGCTGCTGGTATGCATCATCATCTTCATGTTCATTTTTATCTTGCAATTTATTTCAACTTAATTGTATGGGCTAGTTGCGGAATTATAATATGAATTATATATAGGAATCTGAGCTAAAGCAAACTGAGAGGGAAGATAAATACATCATTGTCATATGTCACCGAACTAGAATACTTGTAAGTAGTGATAATATATGATCGTGGCTGATTAATTATGTGCTATTGTGTTAATAAGTTAAAGTATGCCATTTTTACCAATAAATTTATTCTCACAAGTTTAAGGGATTTATCTACTAACGAGTTGGAAGGACCTCTGCCTGAATTTTTGGCAGACTTGTCAAAAGTAAAAGTTCTGTAAGTTCAATTAAAATCTTAATTGCATATTTAACTTTGCCATTTTTATGGTGACTATGTTTTTATATTAACAATCAGTTAATAATACTCGTTTAAATTAAAACCGACGACCATGATGATATCAAGCATTTTGATTATGAGTTGTGCCAGTTTTAGCGGGTACTCTAGAAGTTAATAGTCATGATTTTGAAATGCATAAATTTTTCATATTATTAGGACAGTAAAAGAATGTCAGATATAATTATTTATGTATTTTCATCAAACATAAATAGTCTAAGTTGTTGAAATAAATTATTCATAATATAGTACTAGAGAGCCTTTATGCCGAAAAAATTGTAGAACTCAATTCTACAGTATCAAAATATAACTAAAAAAAACAACACAAAATAATCAAAATTAAAGAGAAATAGCCTGTACGTGTAATCATTCATGTGCTTCAAATTTAAAAGAATCTTAAATAAGAGAATGCGTAAAATATAAATTATTGTACCTAACAGCTTGACTTGTTGAGATAATTCATTTTTATGATAAATAAAATTGATACCTAAAACACAATAAAATTGAAATATGAATTTCATTTCTTAGGTGCATGTATAGATCAATACAAAAAAATGCTAAGCTGTTCATGCTGATCTAAATTATGCTCTTTTTATGCTACTAGCAACTATGTTCTGCTTCTGAGCCTGGAATTGTTGAGATTGTTCGGTTTAATAGTTGTTGATCTAATGATGTGTGTTAGGGGAATTACTTGCTCATTCTGATGCTGATTGTTGCCATTTTCTAGTCATTGTGCTTATTCTCCTACTGCTTATTTGCTATTGCCATTGGACCACTTCTTATAATGTTGATTTCTTATCTTTGGGGTTCATTTATTAATTGTACAATTATGTTCCTCACAATGCTGAGTTGTTAATGATGTGTTGCTTACCAATTGTTATGCTGCTGTCATTGTGGTGCTACTCTACTCCTAACCAATTTGGTTCATTTTATGCTAAGTTCTGCTGTTTGGTTGCTACTATCCTTACTGTGACAATGGACTGATTGGTCATGATTCTCTTGATGTCATTCATGCTACTCTAGTGTTGAATTGCTATTTGCTTTTTTCAGTCCCTTTTTTGCGTCTCACTCTTCCTGAACTGATTTTTTTTATTCTTATTTTTTATGTTCTCTTTCGTTGAACCAATTATTTGTACCTCCATGGTAGAGGACATGACAAGAAAACTACATTCAAATATTTTATATAAGCATATCTAAAATCATATATCTATAATTTTAGAATTTTATTCTCTATCCATTATGATTGTTTAGTTATATTTTTTGTATTAATTATTTTTTAAATCTAACGTTCACTCTTGTTTTCTTTTTTATTTTTTAAGAAAATTTTTTCTTTATCTTTTCATTTTTTGGACCTGGAACTAGCAATTCTTTCCCCCGGTAATTTTTTAGAAAGCACAAAATTCTACAATGAGTAAGCAACCACCCAATACCTTTCATGTGCTACATGTTATCCGGGATGCAAGTAACTTTGTTTCTATTTCCATTTTGAGTTATTCTGTTGCCCCCTACATTGTTTTGCTTGCAATAAATCCTCGAATATTACTCGTATATTACTCTCCCATCTTATAATTATCATAAAATGTTATTGGTTCTCCTGACACATAGCCCATTTCATTTTAGCTTTATGTCTTCGTTTACAGTTTATTCTTTTGTTTTGAGATATTTCATTAAATTAGACATTGATAAGAGCTAGATTACAAAGTCACGAGGTAGTCTAGATTATAGGGATGGTCTGAATAGATTCTTTGACTTTGCATTTGCCAATGCATCATCTAATGGGATGATACATTGTCCATGTCCTTTGTGTGGTTTTCGGTTTTTCCAAACTAGAGAGAATGCGTATGATCATCTTCTGATGAAACCCTTTTCCCCTAACTATACCTTTTGGTTACATTACGGTGAGAGGATCGTAGATGAGAGACCCAACGGTAGAGAAGAACTAGAACCCACTTGAAATTATGGAGATCAAATGCGTGACATGGTCCACGACGCATTCAACTTGCCGGGACTGCAGAGTGATGAAGACTTGATAAATGAGCATGTTGGAGACGTTGTGGAGGGGTTGTCGTACTTATCTGATGAACCTAGCCGCAAGGCTCATGCCTTTCATGACTTGCTTTAAGACGGCGAGCAGGAATTATATCTGGGATGCGCAAGATTCTCGAAGCTGTCTTTCTTGGTGAGGCTGTACCATATAAAGTGCATGTGCAGAGTGAGCAACAAGGCTTTCGAATTGATTCTAGAGTTATTGGGGGATGCCTTTGAGCATGCAAAGATTCCGAAGACCTTGCACGATGCCAAGAGGATCATAAGGAAGCTCGGTATTGAGTACAAGAAGATAGATGCATGTCCATATGACTGCATGCTATACCAGGGCTCCGACCAAGACCTGTCTAGATGCAAACGGTGTGGAGCATCCAGGTGGAAGAAAAAGACCCGGAAGAATTCTTTATTAAGGATTAACGTCGTTGTCAAGAAGAATGGGAAACCTTTACCAGAGAAGATTCTGCGTTACTTTCCCCTGATTCCACGGTTGTAGTGATTATTTATGTCCAGCAAGACATCCATGGACATGTTGTGGCACAAGAGAGGAACCAACTCTGACGGTTCTTTGAGGCATCCCAGGGACGGCGAGGCCTAGAAAGCCTTCGACAGGAGATATACTAACTTTTCTAGTGATCCGCGTAGTGTTCGCCTAGCCTTGGCCAGTGATGGCTTCAATCCTTAAGGAAACCTAAGTTCAAAGTACTCAATATGGCCGGTGATTCTTATTCCGTACAACCTACCCCTTGGATTTGCATGAAACAAACCAACTATATTCTTTCGATGATTATTCCCGGTCCTAAGATGCCTGACAATGACATAGATGTGTACCTATATCCCCTGATCGACAAGTTGAAGTAGTTGTGGGCTAGTGTTGATACGTACGATGCAAGCAAGAAGAAAACCTTCAAGATGCATGCTGTGTTCCTGTGGACTATCAGCGATTTCTGGGCTTGGGCAATTTATTTGGCTGGAATACGTACGATGGGAGAGCTTGTTCCACATGAAATTTGGATGCCGAGACTAAGTGACTCACCTTCAGTCCGAAATGGTGTTTCATGGGACACCATCGCTTCTTAAATCACGATCACAGATATAGACAGGACCGGAGTAGATTTGATGGTACGGTAGAGAATAGAGCCCCACCTATCAAATTGACTGGCAGGGATATCTTGAGATAGTCGGAGGGTGTGCACGTCTCACTTGGCAAGGTGCAAGCGATTGACGGTAAAAGAAGGCGCGGACAACAGACCGTGGTGCAAGACGAGGCTCCTTGAAAAAAGAGGAGTATATTCTTTGATCTCCCATACTGGGAGACCAACGAATTACGTCACAACCTTGATGTCATGCACATAGAGAAGAATGTGTGTGACAACATTGTTTTCACTATGTTGAGCAAGGGTGGTAAATCCAAAGACCACCTAAAAGCTAGAAAAGATCTCCAGTTGATGGGAATCAGGCAAGACATGTGGCCACTTGAAGGTGGAAAGTATCCCTCTGCAGTCTTTACCATGTCCAATCCACAAAAGGATGCCTTTTTGAGGACCATCAAGAATGTGGTCTTTCCAGACGGGTACTCTAGCAATATCTCTCGCTGTGTTGATTTAAGACAATGCAAGTTATTGGGCTTGAAGAGTCATGACTGCCACATTCTAATGGAATATCTATTGCCAATTGTGTCAATACATGTATTGCCCACCCCTGTGTCTGCCGTCTTGGAAGAGTTATCAACCTTTTTCTGACAAATATGCAGTAAATCCATAGATCCTCAGCAACTTTCTCTCCTTCAGAATCGTGTGGTCCATGCTCTGTGCCACATGGAGATGATATTTCCACCTTCCTTCTTCAAAGTCATGGTTCATCTAATGGTGCATCTGGTCGAGGAGGTACGCCTTGGTGGCCTAGTGCATTACCGGTGGATGTACCTAATTGAGAGGTAAAAATCTAAATAAGCCTTCTCGACCTGTTTTATTAAGATAGCCAGAACCTAGTAGTTTACTTATTATGTTCTCGAAGGTACCTATGTCATCTCAAGCACTACGTGCGTAATAGGGCACAACCGGAAGGCTCAATTGCAGAGGGCTACTTATCCGAGGAGATTCTCACATTCTGTTCGAGATACCTAGGTAATGTCGAGACCAGGATCAACTGACCGACACGCGTTGATGATCGGCCGACCGAAGCTCTGCCGAGCGAAATTGCCAGCATGTTTCCAGAGGTTGGAAAGGCGGTCGGGGCTGCTTCATTTTTTACTCTAACAGCAACCGAAAACCTTCAAGCACATCGTCATATACTGGTTAATTGCATTACCATAGAGAAATTTCTAGAGTAAGTATGGAGTGAGACTATGTGAGTTCTACGAGTACGAAGTGATCCAATATGGTATTGAGAGTACTGACCTGCAACCGACTTTTTGTGTGCACAATGACTACAGAGCATACACAAAGAGAAAGCTGTGAAATAAAACAAGGTCCCAGTCTCACATAGATAGTGTTCTGCACAAAGAGTTTCCCAACTGGTTCAGGCATGAGTTAATCCTTTATATTTCAGGATTCCTACTATGCTTTGCCACTATCTTGCGTTTAATTGTTCCATGCCAGGTTCCATTTGGAAGCACCAGTCAATCAAACGAGTTGCAGTGGCTTGCCTGTGGTCCCAATGCACAGGCTAGATGTTTCACGACTTACAACATCAATGGAATTAAATTTAGGACCATGTCGAGGGAGGAAAGGATGAAAACACAGAATAGTGGGGTTTACGTCACTTTAGATACTAGAAGTTATGCAAGCAAATGGGATAGCAATATTGTGGTTAGCAGTGTCTCGTATTACGGGAGATTAGTAGACATCATTATGCTAAACTACAGTGGTCAGTTCACGGTAGTTTTGTTTAAGTGTCTTTAGACAGACACCACGTCGGGCAGAGGCATATGACAAGATGTATTGGGCCATACCTGTGTCAACTTTTCTATTCTGATTCACACCGGTGATCGAGAAGACGAAGAGCCATACATCTTAGCATCTAAGGCGCATCTTGTGTTCTACGTGGATGATGAGGTTGACAACGGATGGAGTGTCGTAGTCCATGTGAAGCCAAGAGATTTGTTTGACATGGGTGAAGATTACGAACATTGTGAGATCGACCATCATCCCCAGCCTTGTTTGACTAGTGATAAACTGGTGCACGAAATTGTGATGTCCAGGCTCGAACAATCCTTGGTAATGGCTCCAAAGCTTGGTGCTTTGATCTTAATTCATAATTGTCACAACTTCGATACAACTAACCAGCAAGTGCACTGGGTCGTCCAAGTAATACCTTACGTGAGTAAGGGTCGAATCCCACGGAGATTGTTGGTATGAAGCAAGCTATGGTCACCTTGCAAATCTCAGTCAGGCGGATTTAAACATGATACTTTATTAGATTAAAATAAACAATAAAAGGGATAGAGATACTTATGTAGGTTCATTGGCAGGAATTTCAGATAAGCGAATGGAGATACTGTGCCCTTTCTTTTTCTACTTTCCTACTTCTTCCTTCAATCCTTCTTACTCCTTTCCATGGCTGGCTGTATGCAAGGGCATCACCGTTGTCAGTGGCTACATCCCCTCCTCTCAGTGAATCATATGCTCACGCACCCTGTCACGGCACGGCTATTCATCTGTCGGTTCTCGATCATGCTGGAATAGGATTCACCCTCCTTTTGCGTCTGTCACTAACGCCCAGCACTCGCGAGTTTGAAGCTCGTCACAGTCATTCAATCATTGAATCCTACTCATAATACCACAGACAAGGTTTAGACCTTCCGGATTCTCTTGAATGCCGCCATCATTCTAGCTTATGCCACGAAGATTCTGGTTAGGAGATCTAAGAGATACTCATTGAATCTAGTGTAGAACGGAAGTGGTTGTCAGGCACGCGTTCATAAGGAATGATGATGATTGTCACGTTCATCACATTCAGGTTGAAGTGTGAATGAATATCTTAGAAGCGAAATAAGATGAATTGAATAGAAAACAGTAGTACTTTGCATTAATCTTTGAGGAACAGCAGAGCTCCACACCTTAATCTATGGAGTGTAGAAACTCTACCGTTGAAAATACATAAGTGAAAGGTCCAGGCATGGCCGAGATGGCCAGCCCCCAAAACGTGATCAAAGGATCATAAGGTAATCCAAAGATGCCTAATACAATAGTAAGAGGTCCTATTTATAATAAACTAGCTACTAGGGTTTACATGAGTAAGTATTTGATGTATAAATCCACTTCCGGGGCCCACTTGGTGTGTGTTTGGGCTGAGCTTAAGTGTAGCACGTGCAGAGGCCATTTGTGGAGTTGAACGCCAGTTTCTGTGCCAGTTTGGGCGTTCAACTCTGGTTCTGGATCCTTTTCTAGCGCTGGACTCCAGATTTGGGCAGAAGGCTGGCGTTAAACGCCAGTTTACGTCGTCAATTCTTGGCCAAAGTATGGACTATTATATATTGCTGGAAAGCCCTGGATGTCTACTTTCCAACGCAATTGGAAGCGCGCCATTTCGAGTTCTGTAGCTCCAGCAAATCCACTTTGAGTGTAGGGAGGTCAGAATCCAACAGCATCAGCAGTCCTTTTTCAACCTCTGAATCTGATTTTTGCTCAAGTCCCTCAATTTCAGCCAGAAAATACCTGAAATCACAGAAAAACACACAAACTCATAGTAAAGTCCAGAAATATGAATTTAACATAAAAACTAAGGAAAACATCCCTAAAAGTAACTAGATCCTACTAAAAACATACTAAAAACAATGCCAAAAAGCGTATAAATTATCCGCTCATCATAAACCCCAATTTCGTGATTTATCTTGTGCTTATTTTAGGGGATTTTGTCACCTTTTCTCGCATTTATTCAATGAAACAGCATGGTTTTGTAATTCTCCCTTGAATTTTGCTTAAGTGTAAAAACATGCTTTTTAGGCTATAAATTGGTGATATTAATTCACTTTAATTCCATTCGATGCCTTGATGTGTTTGATGAGTGATTTCAGGTTCATAAGGCAAGTATTGGATGGAAGAAATGAGGAGAAAAGCATACAAAAAGGGAGAATGCATGAAGAAACAAAGATTGGGAATGCACCAGGCGCGCACGCGCACCAAGCGCGCACGCGCAAAAGTGGCTTCACCTATAGACGCGCACGCGTACATGCCGCGTCCGCGCGGGTTGAGAATTTTCCAGTCGACGCGCACGCGCACATGACGCGCACGCGCCGATACTCTCACGTGGCCCACTTGAAGACAAAATGCTGGGGGCGATTTCTGAGCTTCCCAGGCCCAAATCCAACTTGTTTCTGAGTGTATTCCATGCAGAATTGAAGTCCAAGCAAGGGGAGAGCAATTAGAGAATCCAACATGAACCTTTAGTTTTCTAGAGAGAGAAGCTCTCTCTTCTATCTAGAATTAGGTTAGGATTAGGTTAGATTATCTTAATTTCATGTTTAATTACTTGATCTCATCTTGTTTCTTTTATAATTTCTCCTTTCTACATCTTGATTCTCTTATCTTTTTATATTAATTTCCCATTTTGCTATCTTTTGTGATGATGACTCGTGTTGGATTTGTTTACAATTAATACAATTTTGATGTTGATGTTTCTTTAATTGATGAATTGAGCTGTGATTTCACTTTTCTTGCAATTAATAGTGGTAGATTTTAGTATTCTTGCAATTTATGATGTTGACTTTTATTGCATTTTAAGTGTTTGATGAAATGCTCTCCTTAGTTTTTGAGTAGTTTTGTCAACTCTTGGCCTAAGCCAAGGGACTTGAGTGATCTTGAGTTTTTGGACATAATGGATTTGGTGATTTGAGAACCCTTGGTGATCAATTTGAAGCCCATTGACGCTAACCCAGTACTAAGTCAATTAGTAGGTAGGTTAGGACTTAAGGGTGGATGTGATCAAGCCTATTTGACATACTTCAAGTCTAGGAGTAAATGTTACGTACTCAAGACTTTGAGAAGTAGACTTAATGGGTTGGCCTCTCATAATTGTCAATAATTGGTTTATTGACTAGGATGGTGATCTCAAGTACCCAAGTCTTAACTAAGAGTTCTTTATTTTTCTTTCTTTACTTACTCACTCAGTTTACTTTCTTGCCATCTCATAAACCAAACGCCCCTTTTTTTTACCCCATCATAGCCAATATGCATGTACTTCATTGTTTCCTAGGGAGACGACCCGGAGTCTAAATACTTCGGTTAATTTTTGTTGGGGTTCGTTATTTGTGACACAAAACCCATATCTTAATTTGATGCGAGAATTGTTTGTTGGTTTGGGGCTATACTTGCAATGTCAATATTTTGTGAAATTCCTTACCGACAACGATCTCTCCCGCTATCAAATTAATGGCGCCATTACCGGGGATAACAATGGTGCTATGTTATTGGCTATTTTATATATTGTGAATAGCTTGAACTTTGGTTTGTTTGCTAGTTTTTACTAGTTAGGATTTTATCTTCTTTATTTCTTATTGCTCTTTGTTTTTATTTTTTTCTTTCATTATGAATTCTCATCCTTTTGGCTATGAGTGTAGTTCAAACTATGTTGTAGGAAATGGAAGCTCCATTGAGGATATGCATCAAGGATTTGGAAATCAAGGATGGGAGGAACCTCAAGCTTATGAACAACCTTCATGGCAACAACCTCCTACGAACTCCTATGGGTATAATTCTAATCCTAATGTATATCAATCCAATGTGTGTGATGATCCTTATTGTGGTTGTCAACCACAATCATCATATGCATGTGACCCCATTCCTCAATATAGCCACACACCATACTCACAAGCCTCACATCACCATTCAACTCTACATGACCATAACTCATACACACCATATCAACCACCATTTGAATCACATATAGAACAACCACCATCCCAAGACTGATATTCCCAAGAACCACAAATTCCACATACACCACCTCAAGAACCCCATCAATATGAACCACCTTCCGATTACAACAATCTTCCCTTAACCGATGAATTCTTTCTTCCACCACCACCTCCCGACGAAGCCTTCATAGTAGAACTAAGAGACCTTGAATCTCGTATCTTAAGGTGGCAATAGGAGGATGAAACTAAGTTTAGGGAGCTAAGAGCAAAGATAGCTAGCATGGTAGAAGCCGTGAATCACCTAACATCCCACCTAAGTTCATGCACCATAAGTACCCCATTGTTGAATGTGGAGGGACGATCAAGGAGCTTAGTAAGGAAATGAACTTGAAGCTCCATGGTGAGGAAGGAGAATTGAAGCAAGAAGGACAACAAGAGGAGAAGATAGAGATTAGCGAACAAAAGGAAGTAGTGGATGGATGTTTAGGATACGTTGAGCACATAAAGGAATCTCAAATTAAAGAACCCTCTTCCAAGAAGTTTGGAGGGGATATTGAAGAGAAGAGTAATGTTGCGGAAGTAAACAGAGAATTGAAGAAAATTGATCAAGAAGTGGATTCCATCACTAGTGATTTTTTGCCCATGTTGATCAATCCCCTTGACGATCTTGTTGAACCTTCCTCCAGTGGATTAGAAAGCAAGGTTGAGGAAGACGTGAAACCTCCAAGACTTACTGAGGGTGAAGAACTGGGAGAAGTATTCCAAGCAACAAGCGCTCCTATCTATGATGATTCCGAATCAACATATGATCCTTTCGAGTTTGAAGAGTCCTTCCCCAAAATGCCTAGACTTGATGATGAGGTAGATTTCACTATACCTCCTATCTATGATGAGAGTGATGGGGAAGAAATAGAAGAAATTGGTGAAGAAGAACGTGAACTTGAGGAAGCTTGGCATGAGGAGGAACTTGAAGAACCTTGCCAAGTGGTGGAAACCTCTAGAAGAGGATGGACGGGAGTAGAGCATGCCTTATCAAGACCTTTGGGAACTCTTCCACCTAATTTGTCATCCAATCCTTCGCTTGAGTGGGTAAAACTTCTAACTCTTAGCTTTATTATCCCACTTGAGTATAGTTTGCTTGAGACGGATGGCCAACTTAGGGCGCTTTGTGGAATTAAGCGAAAGAGGAGGATGTTTAGTAGTTAGCATTCTAAATCTAGGCTCATTATGGTGGGAAGCTCGAAATTGAAGAGCATGGATTGATATAATGCTCAATTAAGCGGGTCTAGGAGAGTAGTTTGGTGCTTCCATGAGAATTCTGCTTTCTCGTCACCCGGACAAAGTCAAGGCAATGAACTAGAAGATGGGTGCGAGGACAAGATATGGGATCCTGGATTATCATATAATAGTCAATTTCGGGAGCTCATGTCTTGGAGAGGACCTCACCAAAGCTTAATGAGGAAGGTTGGAATATTTGACAACCGATTGAAAGACAAGCACTCTTGGAGGTTCAAGGATGGATACAAGCATAAGCCACCTTGACAAAAAGCCCCCCCAATGTCCAAATTAAGGACTTAAACTAAAAGTACTTGGTGGGAGACACCCCACGATGGTAAATTCTTTCCATTCTCTTGTAGATATAATGAACGAATGAATTGGGTTCCATTGTATATAGTTTCTTTACTTCTTAGTATATTTTTCTTTGCTTGCTAAGGTGTCTATACGTTCTATGCTTTAATAAGGGATGATTCTTTGAATTTGAGTTTTTGCTTGAATTGCAAGTTTTTTCAAGTTGTTTGAAAAATCCCCTATATTTCAAAAATGTGCTTAATCTTGCACCTTAGCTAGTTCTAGAATTTTAGAGAAGGATGGAAGGTTATGAGCTCTTTTGATGCTCATTAAAAAAAAAAAAAAAAACCGAGCGACGCAAAATCGCAAAGCGCACGCGCGCGTCGGCAGCGTATTTTAGCTTTCTGGGCCAAGGACCAGAGAGTTGTGCCACTTTTGGGCCAACTCTGTGTCTCAACCCACGCGAACGCACGCTGTGCGCGTCCGTGCTAGTCCCTGATTCTCTACCCACGCGTTGGCGTACTTGACGCCTCTGCGCCCATTCTATAAACTCAAGCTATCCACGTGAACGCGCACAGTGCGCACGCGCGTCGATGCGTTTTAGCATCACCCAGGCCAAAGGACCCGAGAGTTGTGCCAACTCTGGGCCTCTTTTGTGCCTCTGGCCCAGCACATCCGTGCGGACGCGCACCGTACGCGTCCGCGCCAACCCCTAACTCTTCCATATACGCGTAGGCGCGTTTGGCGCCTCCGCGCCACTTCCCTATTTCTATCACCCATGCGTAAGCGCACGGTACGCGCACGCGTGGATTTAAAAATCCCATTTAACCAGGGACGCGAAGCCCTAGCGCATTCGCGCAACCCCCATTCATTCCCTTCCCTCCAACGTTCTATTTCTTCTCTGCCTCCATCTTCAACCTCTCACCTCTGAGCAACCAATCACCAACTGCCCTCCGGTGAGCGGCCCGCGACCATCGCCGCCGCTGTCGCCACCCAACCCCCCTTCTTCACTCCCTCTCTTTCACTTAATCCTCTCTGTCTCTACTCTCTATCACAGCCAGCCTCAGCACCGCCCTAAGCACCGCCGCGACCCCATTGTCGCCAGCGCGAGCTCCACGGTGACGTCGAACTATCACTCCACTTCACCTTCCTTTCATTTGCCCCGTTTAGTTTTTGCGTCCCCAGGTTTCTGCCTCCCCTGTTCTACCCCCTTTTTACTGCTTATTGTTAATTACATTAGTTTAGTTAGATTAGCTTAGTTAGTTAGTTTAGTTTGATTTAGGTGGTTAGCGAATCTGGGCTAAGTAGTGGATTTAGGCCTGTTTGAATTTACATGCCGCGTCCGTGCGGGTTGAGAATTTGCCAGTCGATGCGCACGCGCACATGACACGCACGCGTCGATGCTCTCACGTGGCCTACTTGAAGGCAAAATGATGGGGGTGATTTCTGAGCTGCCCAGGCCCAAATCCAACTTGTTTCTGAGTGTATTTCATGAAGAATTGAAGTCCAAGCAAGGAGAGAGCAATTAGAGAATCCAACATGAACCTTTAGTTAGTTTTCTAGAGAGAGAAACTCTCTCTTCTCTCTAGAATTAGGTTAGGATTAGGTTAGATTATCTTAATTTCATGTTTAATTACTTGATCTCATTTGTTTCTTTTATAATTTCTCCTGTCTAAATCTTGATTCTCTTATCTTTTTATGTTAATTTCCCATTTTGCTATCTTTTGTGATGATGAGTCATGTTGGATTTGTTTACAATTAATGCAATTTTGATGTTGATGTTTCTTTAATTGATGAATTGAGTTGTGATCTCACTTTTCTTGCAATTAATAGTGGTAGATTTTAGTATTCTTGCAATTTATGATGTTGACTTTTATTGCATTCTAAGTGTTTGATGAAATGCTCTCCTTAGTTTTTGAGTAGTTTTGTCAACTCTTGGCCTAAGTCAAGGGACTTGAGTGATCTTGAGTTTTTGGACATAATGGATTTGGTTATTTGAGAACCCTTGGTGATCAATTTGAAGCCCATAGACACTAACCCACTACTAAGTCAATTAGTAGGTAGGTTAGGACTTAAGGGTGGATGTGATCAAGCCTATTTGACATACTTCAAGTCTAGGAGTAAATTTTACGTACTCAAGACTTCGAGAAGTAGACTTAATGGGTTGGCCTCTCATAATTATCAATAATTGGTTTATTGACTAGGATGGTGATCTCAAGTACCCAAGTCTTAGTCAAGAGTTCTTTATTTTGCTTTCTTTACTTACTCACTCAGTTTACTTTCTTGCCATCTCATAAACCAAACCCCCTTTTTTTTACCCCATCATAGCCAATATGCATGCACTTCATTGTTTCCTAGGGAGACGACCCGGAGTCTAAATACTTCGGTTAATTTTCATTGGGGTTCGTTATTTGTGGCACAAAACCCATATCTTAATTTGATGCGAGAATTGTTTGTTGGTTTTGGGCTATACTTGCAACGTAAATATTTTGTGAAATTCCTTACCGACAACGATCTCTCCCGCTATCAACTAGCTTGCCTGAATTTGATGTCAAAGGCTTGCAGTTGACACGAGATGGCGATTTAGAAGAATCCATTAATGACGGCATTGAAGACTGTGATGAGGCCGCCAATTCATAAATACATTTCTTCGCCATTCATTTAGCTCATATTGATAGCAGATTCTCTATAAATATTAATATCATGCTTCACCAATGATTCATAGTGGCTTGTATTTTAGTCATATCAACAGGCAGTTCATTGAATGATTGAGTTATTTTACATACCTAAAAACTTATTCTCTCATAAAAATTCCTTTTATCTAAATAGTTTTTCACAATGCTGTAACCTCCCCTACAATTCTCATTGCAATCACATTTTTATATTATCCTTGTACATTCTTTCTATGTCCGTGGCCTTTCAGGAAAATTGGAGAGCCGAGACTTCTTTTTGGTTTGCAGAAGCCACTGGTTCATAGAGAAGATGATAGATGCATCTCCATTCTCTTCATTGGACCATGCAACATCCTTTGCAAGGCAGCTGTGGTTCAAAAAGTCCCGTATACAATCATGGCTGGATGCCTTCTCTAGACACAGACACCTCACTCGCGCCATTGGTTATGCTTCTGCTACAATAATGAAGGTTTGATTGCTACTGCCCTTAAAATTTTGACATCCTTTTCATATTTTTGGATGAACTCCGATAGAGATTTCGGTTGATTATGTTAAAATTTTATAAATTGTTTCAATGGGACCGAAGGTACATCGCTAAGTTTGGATTTGAGTTTACAACAAGTACGGACACATGGTTCTCACAGAAAATACTTGATGAAGTGAAGGTAAATATTCATGTGTTTACTCTTGTATTTATCTATGTATGACATATATAACTGTTCTTTATTTGCAATAAGGAGCATATAGTAGTCCATACATGTATATAAGTAAATCTCTTTTCATTTGGCATTTATATTCATGTAAATTAAACCTGATGTCCCGTTAGAAATTATAGGGACTACTAGATAATTAAGATGCTACGAGATTTCTATATTTAATTTCTCTGGGATGCATACCTTCAATGATGTAAAATCTGCAGAGTTTGCATGTGATGTGAAAACGCCTATGTAGCTTTTTTCCCTTCTCAGTATCCTCCAAAATTAATAAGTAATATTGTGATAGAACCCTTTCACACTCTATTAGATATGTTCTTTGGTATTTTTACATTGAATGTATCTTCTTCAGCTCTTAATTATTTTATCGTTGTAACAAATAATATTCTCTAGTACTTCAGAGACTAAGCAAACAGGTACAAATGTCTCCGTGATATGTAATTATGTTAGGTTACCTTTGCCGCATTGCGCTAATGGTAGTAACCTAGTATGGCACTAGTAGGATAGCATTATACTTATTGCAGTTAGAGTCTTTTTGTTTGAGCTGGATTATTAGTGTGATAGCCAGCTAGTTTGGAGTTTCTTGTTTTGTTATACCTTCTTAGTAGATTCTATCACACTAAGCTTCTGTATATAGCTAATGTAGTCACTCCTGTTTTTTAGACATTCTCATTCAGTAATAATTCAATAGATCTTCTTGCATTCTAATATGCTTGCTAGTCCGAATAATATGTAGTTTTTCTTTAATAGAGTCACCAGCCTTCTAATTTTTTAGATGTTGAATCCTGGATTAAATTTGAAATTCATATATTGTAAGGGATTACAATGTATCAGGTTAAATATTCATCTGTTGTTGTTTTGTCTCGTTAAATTGGCATGTGTCAAGTCAGAATTCGAGGGATCAGGAAGCATGCGAGAAATGAGTATTTCAATAGTATTAAATTAAATTTCACATGGAGTTAGAAGATAATGTAAGACGATCTAACTATCTATATAGGTCATTTTTCTCTTCATTACACAACTAAAAGCTGAATCAAAGATTAAGGATATGTAATTGAAGGGTCTATGTTAATTTGGGATGGTCTTTGTGTGGAGTTATTATTATTATTATTATTATTATTATTATTATTATTATTATTAATCACAGAATATTTACTATATCAATGATCATATCAAGATTATAATAAAATTAAGATTCCTACAAACAGTATTTGCATATTACTCTTCGCATTTTGTGTAGGCACACTATCAGAATACACTTGTCGTTGAACTAGAGATTGCAGCACGGGAGGAATTCAAACTCATAGAACATGGGCTTGAACGACTATGGAGACGTAAGTAATACACGACTTCTTGCTTGTTATTGTAATAAGATTATGTTCACACACTAATGCCTTGTATTCTGGGCTTGTTTGGTTGTGATATGTAACTCTCAGGGTTATCTCGATCTGATATTCAAGAGGCATCCGAAGAACTGGGGGAGGTGGTTCCAGATTCAATGGAGAAAGAGGATGTTGTCTCCTTTGATAGTTCTGATGAGGTTGAATCTGCTGGAGGAAAGGCTTCCATGCTGTTGTATGACCTGAATAAAACGCCAGAGGAGAATAAATATCCTTATAGTGGAATGTCTCCTGAGAAAAAGAATGCATGGCACTTGGCTATGTGGGCACAACGATACCTGCAACCGTGAACGGAGTGCAATAGTTTAGTTGAAGAATTTCGATTCAGGCTGTATAGGATAGCCGAGACTTATTTGTTGAATTTGTCGTGACTCTATCACTGTTCATTGCTCTATCACTGTTTCTTCTATTTCTGCAACTCTATCATTGTTCATATTAGTATTCGCATATATTATGCCAGGTTTTGATATTTATAGAGAAGGTCCCATTTAAAGAACTCGATTAACTAAAACCGAGCAAGGAGTCAGTATGGCAATTATGTCAACTCCAATCTATATATATAACTTTATTTAGTAACAAGTGAACACTGAAAACTCATAAGGGCAGGAATACAGGGCATGAATCACAATTCCTCTTGGGGGAACTTATGATATTGAGGTCGCATTTTGTAGGACTTTTTATGAAATTGACATGAAGGCTAGTATATTAAAGAAAAATTTAAAGTGAAATCTAATGCCTTCTCATCTTGTACCAAGTGCATGTTGAACAACATAAGTAAATTGCTATATTACTAATAATAACACAAGGATTACTAGGGGTGTATACTCAATTGTTCTCTTATAGAATTAGTTATTAATCTAATCGTTTTAAATTGATTAGAGGAAATTAACGAAAAGAAAAATGGCGAGGCATGCGGAAGTGTACATGAATTGACAAGAGTTTCATCACCACCGGTGATTATAATGGCATCTTCTTCTGGACAGAAAGAGAGCCAATTTTTCTTAAGAGTAAACATGAAACTCTATAGATCCATCGCATACATGAAAACCCGATGAGTGTGAGTAATTCATTCCCCATGTCAGCTTTCTGATCAAATCTGTTTTAAAGATTTAGCTCATTGATCTTCTCTTTTATATCTGCAATGCTTATATACACAACATATTAATTTTTAGATAAACTATTTAAGTAAGTATATATGAAATATGGTAAGTATAATTTTTCCATAATTAAAGTGTGATTTGGTGAGCTATTAGAAAAGGATAACTTATTTGTTGTTACAATAAAAGCTAGACATTTTTTGATGTATTATTTATGCGAATAATATCCTTTTTTTAATAGTAAAAGAGATCAAAATTATTATTTATCATAATTTTAATAACAAAGATATGACAATAAATTTTTTGTTCAGAAGAAAATTTTTTTTAATTATCATTCCTATTATTAAAAAAAACATTATGAATAGCCGATACTTATTATTGATGAAGTATGCCTCTAATGAATTGTTATGCTAATTCAAGTGTTATGGTTGTTCTTATCATTATCTTTTTAGTTGTATTATTATTGTTATTATTATTATTATTATTATTATTATTATTATTATTAAAAGACTGAAACCAATTTTTTACACTAATTCAATTGCAATTGCCAAAGGTGAAATCAAATACTTCAGCGGCACCCAAATCCTATTTCTCCCTCGCGTCACTCCAGTGGACCCTAATTGACCTCCTGCTGCTATCGCCTATCGCAGTTCTTGGCTTTCGAAGCATTGCTCCTCGCATCGCATTGCCATCTCGCTCCTCTACGAGCTGCTTGTCGCCTCACGTTGATCCAGAGCTACTGTTGGCCCGTCTTTTCTTCTCGGGTAAGCATTCGTTCCATTATGTTTTATTCATATATTCTGACTAAAGCTTTTACCTGGACCTAGCAACATACATGGCTATATAATTTGCTTTCAGATGACCCAGGGGTATAGCTCATGAAACTGCTTGGTAGTTGTGGCATTTTTCTTTGATTCCAAGTTGTGACTTTGCCGGCATTGCTTTCGTTTACATGACATTCTTGGAAAATGTTCATATTGCACTTCTTTTGTGGCTGCAGGATCACTTTGATTCATAAATGAAAGTGGTGTTTTTGGCTAGCTTTGAACACCCCACCCTCAAAGGACCAATTTTTCACTCCCTGCCTTCCTCTGCTCTTGATGAAAACTTTAGAGGACTTTAGAGGGCTTATACTTTTTAAAATTATTTGATGAAAACTTTAGAGGAGTTATGTTGTTAATTTCATTTTTCATCGTCATTTGTCTAGATGCATGACTATTTGTACAATTTTTTGTTTGCTTGCTGGTGTCAGGAGTTTGAGATGGCTCGAAAAGGTTGTTATACAAAAAAGGCAAAATTGGGACCAGGAGTACAGCAACCTCAAACGGGAGCGACTGCGGCTTCAGCTTCCCACCACGATGACTCTCAAATCCCCCCGGCCACTGGTGATAGTGTTCCCGCAACTTCACGCCCGTTCCGTGCACCGCGCAGCGAATGAAGGCCTGCTCCACAGACGAGCACCGATAGTGCCCAAAACTTGCTGCCAGGCCATGTAAACTTGGGCACTAATGCGAATGAGGTAGATTGTCTTGATGAATAAGTTGATGACCTCATTGATGCCTCTGAAGCTCAGACTCACAAAGGATGCAAGACTAGAAAGTTTTGGACAGTTAAGATCATCGGTGACGTATTTAACTATTTTTCTTTGTTCAACATGATTTAGACTCCATTATATATTAAGCTTTTGAGTTCTCACTATGAGAAGAGCATCAAACCCATCCTTAATCTAAGTCATGTTTTTTATTTCTTGTTTTCTATTTTTTAATTGGCTAAAGTGTATTCTAAAAAAAATCAAAATATTTTAAAAACTTCTGAATTGTTAGATTAATTTAATTTTGTCTCCGACATTTGAAATAAATTTCAAATTTATACTTATTATTTCCTTTACATATTAGAAGTTAGTTCCTTATTTTTTTATTTTTTTCCCAAGTATTCGAATTCTATTCCACTATATGCATGTTTTATGCTCGTGTGACCCATCATGCTTCTTTTGTTAAGCTTAATATAAGGTATTCTGTTAATATTATGATGTTATATTTCCTTTACATATTAGAAGTTAGTTCCTTATTTTTTTATTTTTTTTCCCAAGTATTCGAATTCTATTCCACTATATGCATGTTTTATGCTCGTGTGACCCATCATGCTTCTTTTGTTAAGCTTAATATAAGGTATTCTGTTAATATTATGATGTTATATATTAATTTTCTTGCATGCTGTCCACAACGGATACAAGAATAAGGTAGTATTTTTTTTTAGATTACGACAGCACAATCAAGCCGGCAAGACTAAGCGTGAGGGAGGCTATGGAACGGCCTAATGGTAGAAGGATCATGCTCAGGTTCAACAACACAAAGCAAGCAATCAGAGACAAAGCTGGACTGTTGAGTGGTGTGCTTGGTCTGCTGGGATCTGTCTATGAAAAATTTCCTATCTGTGAGAAAAGTTGGCGTAAGATTACCACTAAAGACAAGGTTTATAACGAATGTGTCAAGGTAAAAGTATATATCCATGTTAAATCAAATCTACTTATTTTGTCCATTATTGACAAATTGTATTATCTGTATAGCAACTTTTCCACTTTGAATAAGATAGTGAAGGAACTATCAAGAAAAATATTTTGAAAAGTATGGGGAAGTCATGGAAGGAAACAAGGCTGAAGTTGTAAGATAATTTTTACGAGCCAACATTCACAACTGAACAAAATATTGAGCACCATCCGATGGGAATTGATCGAGAGAATTGGAGATAGTTTCTTGACTATCGCACCAAAGCTGAGACGAAGGTAATCTAGTATATCATTGGTACACAAAAGTACCAGTTATGTTACATTGAGTCTTTTTAAATGAGTTTCTAATCGCCCATTGTCTCTGATGGACCAATAGGAGAAGTACAGGAAAAACACGATTAATCGATCAAAACAACTATATACCCACACTAGCGGTTCGAAAAGCTTTGCACGGCGGATGAAAGAAGAGGTACTTTACTTTTTTAGTCACTCTTTAGACTATCTCTGTTTCTTAAGTTTCCTAGATTATGTGAAATACGGTAATGGCGTAAACTTTGTTGTCACAGTCAGAACAACAAGGGATGAAAATCAGTAGAGGAGAGTTCTGGATCATAGTGCACAAAAAAAAGATGGCTCCTATATCAATGATGAAGCAAGATCAATTGGTGTAAGTACTACCTTTTAAAATTGATTGATAAAATAATGATCTCTGTTTTGGGAGTTTTATGTAAATAACTTTTGGGACCAATTTTTTCATTCATATTTGTGTGTTATTTTACTATGATGAAAGTGATACAGTTAATCATCCTATTTGGCGTGTTCTTGACATGAGATGGACCCATGATCAAAATGATTGTATTTGCTAATTTGTGTCTGTAGGAAAGAATTGAGGAGATAGAGCAAGTGGATGAGTCTTCTAGAGTGTTGTCTGAAAATGATTCCATTGCTCAGGTTTTTGGAAAAGAGAGACCGGATAGAGTACGTGGTGTGGGTTCCGGACCGACTCCTAGTCAACTCTTCGGTCTGAATTCACATGCGACGGTCAACGGAGTCCAAGTAGAGGAGACCCAGAGGAAGCTTCTAGAATTGCAGGCAGAGTTGGAAAGCAAGAAGTTGAAGAGGAAGGCGATGGAGGATGAGGCAGCAGCAGACAAGAAAAAGTGGCAGGCGATGGAGAGTGCTCAGACTTATCTGTATCAACGGCAGGTTGAGGAGCTCCCACCAGAAATCGCTACAGGGTTGAGTTCTGTGGATTGATAGAGTGAAGAATAGTGTATTAGGATTGGAGATATTTTGGTTTGAAGCACACTTTTTTTTTAATTAGACTATTGATGGAGGAGGAAATTGGCGATTAAGAAATTAATATAAGAAATACGTTACGAGTACAGTTCTTAACCAGCAAAAATCTGCTTATCAATTTAGAAAGGTTGTCACAAAATTAGAATAAAAATACTGGGAGTATGAATCCCAGGTCGTCTCCCAACGAGTTAACAAAAGAGTGCTATTTTATTAATCAGGAGTTTTTCGAGGAATTTTGAAAGTTGAAAGACAGGAATATAAAGGATTGTGAATTAAGGCAATGCAAATTAAAAGAGATTTATGTATTCGGAATAAAAAAAAGCCTTGACCGGGGGTATGATTAATTGGAAGTTCTATCCTTGTTGGATTTTCTCAAGTGTAGTGTCAAGAGGTTGTTATTTTCACTTAGTTAACCCATACTAAATAAAGGAAAGCCAAGTGATTGAGTTAACTCTTATTCGCAAATCCTAATCCTCTCCCTTGGAAAGGACTAGCGTTAGTAAATAGAGAATTAGCCAATAACTTCCAATTTAACTAATCACTTGAGCATTCCAACTCAAGGGTCTCCTTTTAATCAACCCCCAAGTCAAGTTGGGAGTCTACTCTGTCAACATGAATACCATCTTCGTGATCTAATAAGAGAAGTAAAAAGGGAACATGGTAATTAAAACCAATTGGAAGCAATTAAACAAATAGTAAAATTTAAATGGAAAAAATACTTCTTGCATTAATAAATTCTAAAAACAATCCAATTGTAACTCTGAACAAAGAGTAAGGATATGGAAGAGTAAGGGAATAAGAAAACAAACTAGAATAGCAACTTCAACAGAGGTAATGACTCTTCTCAATATCCAAAGCAAAAGCATAAAACTAGAAATCTATGAATGTAAAAGAAAACCTAGAGGAAGAGTAATTTCTCTCTAAGATTCCCAAATAAAACTAAAACTATGCTAATGAGAATGTCTCCCGAGTCTCTGCTCGTCCCCTGCTCTAGTCTGTGTTTCTGTGCCAGAAACTGGGTCCAAACTTGGCCCAAAATTGCCCCCAGCGTTTTCTGCAATTTCTGCAGATCGCGCATGTCACGCGTACACGTCAGTCACGCGTGCGCGTCGTTTGGCGATTTTCCTTGTCACGCGTACGCGTCAGTCACGCGTGCGCGTCGTTTGGTGATTTTCCTTGTCACGCGTACGCGTCAGGCATGCGCATGCGTTGTTGTGCAAACTCTAATTCACGTGCACGCGTAAGCCATGCGTGCGCGTCACTCGTCGCTAATTGTCTCCTTTATTTCTTGTGCTGCTTCCATTTTTTGCAAGCTTCCTTTCCATCCTCTATGCCATTCCTGCCCTATAAAGCCTGAAAACACTGAACACACAGATCACAGCATCGAATGGTATAAAGAGGGATTAAAATACACAAATTAAAAGTTTAGGAAGCACGCTTTTAACCATAGAACAAAACTAGGAAGTAATTGTAAAACCATGCAATTTGTATGAATAAGTGTGCAAAGACTTGATGAAACCACTCAATTGAGCACAAGATAAACCATAAAATAGTGGTTTATCAACTATGCAACTCTTTGCAAGAGATTTGTTTTCTTCGCTTCCATGGTATTAGCCAAGTTGGCCATCGCCGCCATGATCTCGGCATGGTTATCGGCTGGTCGGTAATTCTCAGTTCCTCCCCATGTACGAGTACAACCTCGTCCGCGAGTAGCTATTAGGGTTCCTGTCTACACCAAACAATCAATATCAAGGTGATCTATCTCAATATTAAAAGTCTAGTGCTTCAATTATCCCAAAAAAGCACTCACAAACAAGCATGCTATGCATATATCAAACAGATAACCCTAATAGCATCAAAGAAAAGACACGGAGTATGCAACGAAGCACAATCGATCCATCCCTCAGGCTCACAAGGATGAACCACTCTGATACCACTAAATGTAACACCCTAATTACCCTAAGCCTTACCTCATGCCGTAAAGCAAAGGTTAATCAGAGGTCACGACAATCCTAAGGCTTATACATAAGTATATATATAGAAAGGAACAATAACTCTAGAAGCCTGAAAAAGAAAATAAGTTCAAAAATAGAGTATCAAAAGCGCAAAGCGTTCACACGATAACTATAAGCGAGAAAGACAAGATACAGAAACAAAACAACAAGATATAAGTATATAAGAGAGTATAATAGTCATAAGGAACTAGCCTTAGCTCGCGGAATTCAGGCCGACTAGTCAATATGTAGACAATACGGAGTTTTGAAGGTTCGAACAGCATATACAAAATATATCTCTCAAAGTAAGCCTCTAAGGCAAATATAAATACAGAAGTGAGAGAACTAGTCAAAATAACCAAAATGACAACAAAATAGAATAAGGTCGTCCGCTCTGCTACCATTAAACAACTCACTGAGGTGGGTTGCGACCTACATCTAAAAATAACAACAAAGTATGGAATGAGATCCGGAGGTTCTCAGTATGGTAATAGTACCCAGTAATGTAAGATGTAACACCTCGGGACGCCAGAGGCAATCCTAGAGTGTCATACCAAACAGATATTCAAGCTTAACGAAATAAATAACTTAAACCATAAACCATAAACAGGGTATCTAAACTTACAGGATTTCCAACTAATGCTAAACACACCGCTGTGTCCCACAACCTTCGCCCACCTACCCTCAGTGCGATCCCATCGCCACCACCTACCTAACCTCTTCAGCACTAGACAAAAGACAGATAATGCAAGCAAGGAAAACACAGGTAGTATTCATATTTATAACAAGTAATTCAAGAAATAAGTAGACATATTATACAATTAGGCAAACTCAAGTAATCAAAGCAAGCAAGCATATAGAAGACGCATATGATGAATGTCTGTCCTATTGGCTGTGATATCACATGTCGGTTATAGTGCCAAACCCGACACAAAATTCAGACGGTAACTCCCAGATTAGTCTCTCTGTTGTGCGTACTTAGGAGGAATAATTTCGAGGGATAAGTGCCCTACCACCGTCTCGTTTCAGAGGAAAACATTCCGAGGGAGAGTGCCCTACTACCTTCCTCTGGATGCCGCATGATTCCGAGGGATAGTGCCCTACCACCTTGCAACCAGAGAGAAAACGCATGCTCAGGAGGAATAATTACGACGAATGAGTGTGATAAACCCCAATTTTGTGGTTTATCTTGTACTTAATTTGGGAGATTTTATCACCTTTTCTCACATTTATTCAATGAAATAGCATGGTTTTGTAATTCTCCCTTAATTTGTGCTTAAGTATAAAAACATAAACTTTAGGCCCTTAAATTGGTGATTTTAATTCACCTTAATTCCATTTGATGTCTTGATGTGTTTGTTGAGTGATTTCAGGTTTATAAGGCAAGTATTGGATGGAAGAAGTGAGGAGAAAAGCATGCAAAGTGGAGAATTCATGGAAAAACAAGGATTGAGAATGCACACATCGACGCGCATGCGTGACATGATGCATACACGTGGGAAGTGAATTGCCAAGCGACGCATACGCATGACCTATGCGTACGCATCACAGCTCGCATGTGACCTCATTGAAGTGAAAACACTGGGGGGCAATTTCTGAGCTATCCATGCCCAAATCCAACTCATTTCTGAGGATATTTCATGTAGAATTCAAGCTTGGGCAAAGGGGGAGCAATTAATTGTAGATTAGGAAGCATGTAGTTAGTTTTTAGAGAGAGAAACTCCCTCTTCTCTCTAGAATTAGGTTAGGATTAGGTCAAATTATCTTAGATCTAGATTTAATTCCTTTTTTTCATCTTGTCTCCTTTACAATTCCTTGTTGTATGGGCTTGATTCTCTTTGTTTCTCTTGTTAATTTCTCATTTTGAGTTACTTTTATGACATGAACTCTTGTTACATTCCATTCTCTTTAATGCAATTTTGATGTATTTCATGTTAATTTTGTTTCCTTAGTTGTTGTTATTAATTTCTTGTATTGGATAATAGTAGATTTCATTTTGTGCAATTTATGTTTGATATTCTTTTATTGTTAATTGAGTTGTTGTTATTGTTTCCTTAAAATTAGGTAGTTGTAGATTTACATTTCCTTGCAAATTTACCATGCTTTCTGACGATAGGTTTTTCTATCGGTAAAGGAATATAAAAATATGATTGCGTTGTAGATATAGCTTCTAAACCAACAGGAAATCCTTTCGTACAAACATTTTGGTTGTCACAAGTAACAAACCCCTTTTTAAATTGATAACCGAAGTATTTAAACCTCGGGTCGTCTTCTCAAGGAACTGCAGGGAGGTATGTTCTTATTACTGGTTATGAGTTTTGTAAATTGGGGGTTTTGAAGGTAAGGAACAAGTAATTTAAATGACAAATAAAATAAATAAATAACTGTAAAATAAACTCTTGGCAAGGTATGAAAATTCGGAAGTCCTATCTTAGTTACTTCTTATGAGAATTGAAGTTAATCCCACTTAGTTAACCTTTACGAAAGCAAAGGAAAGTCAAGTGAACTAATTAGTTAGATTCCCAAGTCCTAGCCAACTCCTAAGGAAAGACTAGAGTTAGTGGAATTCCAGTCAATTAGTCGACATAACAACCAATCACGATAAGTTGATAACTCAAGAGCTTCCAGTTAATCAATTAAAGCCAAGAATATAAAAAGCTAAATAAGAATCATAAATTTGAATTACCTCAATTGAATTAATAAGAGAAAATCAATCTAAACATAAAGAGTTCAAAAGCCAAATTAGCAACATAAGTAATTAAATGAGAGCATTCAAGTATCTGAAAGTAAAAGAGAAATATAAAATAAAAGAAATATTGAATCTGATGAAGAGTTGAAATCCTAAATCCTTTAAGAGGAATCCTAATCCTAAAACCTAAGAGAGAGGAGAGAACCTCTCTCTAGAAACTACATCTAAATCATAAAAAGTGAATAATTGAAGGCCTCCTCATGAATGGATGCATTCCCCCACTTTATAACCTTTAATCTGTGCTTTTTGGACTTGGATTTGGGCCAAAAAGGGTTTCAGAAATTGCTGGGAGCGTTTTCTGCAGTTTCTGGTGCGTGGCGTCTGTCACGTGTCCGCGTGGGTCACGCGGTCGCGTCATCTGGAGTTTTTCTTATCACGCGTTCGCTTCGGTCATGTGTACGCGTCATCTGCATTCTGCTCAAGGCGCGCCTCCGCGTCAGTCACGCGGTCGCGTCGCTGCCTTTTTGCGCTGGGCATGCGGCCGCATCGTCCATGCGTTCGCGTCGCTGCCAGTTTCTTCAAAAACTCTATTTTGTGCTTTCCTTCCATTTTTGTATGTTTCCTTTCCATCCTTTAAGTCATTCCTGCCTTAAGAGATCTGAAAATACTCAACACACAAATCACGGCATCGAATGGTAATAAAAGGTAATTAAAATAATTATTTTTAAAGTATAGGAAACATGTTTTTCACATATATCACATAATAAGGAAGGGAAAGTAAAACCATGCAATTTACATGAATAAGTAAGTGAAGGATTGAATAAATCACCTAAATTGGGCACAAAATATATCATAAAATATGGGTTTATCACTTTCCTTTTATACCTTCCAAGTGTTTGACAAAAGCTTGGGAGGATGTTAGAGTAGAATTTTTGAGCATTCTTAGCTTGGAAAGAGGAATTAGGTAATCTTGAGTCATTAAGACCCAACTTATGTTGGTGATCTAGAGTTGTTAGCTAGTATTGTCTCCATTGACTCTAATCTCTTGCTAATTTAATTAGTGAGTTGATTAGGACTTTTGGAGTGAGATTAGCTAGTCTTATTTTACTTTCTCCCTATGTTAAGATAACATTATACCTTCTTGCATAGTTGGAGACGACGAAATACGATAAATTCTTGTTAATTATTGTCATTAGTGACTAGGATAGAAAGCCTATATTCTCAATCCTTGCCATAAATGTCTCTCTTTTATCAATTGTTTTCTTTAGTTTCTTGCTTTACTTTTATTGCCATTTATTTTCTTGCCCCTTTATCAAAGCAAACCCCCCGTATTCCTTCATAGCCAATAATTGATCACTTCATTACAATTCCTTGTGAGACTGGTGTGCAGAAATTGTGATTACACTTTGATTATGTAAGATTCATTGCTCTTTCTTTCCGTGGTAATGGCGCCAAAAACATGATGCCAATACCATGGTTCACAACTTCGCACAACTAACCAGCAAGTACACTGGGTCATCCAAGTAATACCTTACGTGAGTAAGGGTTGAATCCCACGGAGATTGTTGGTATGAAGCAAGCTATGGTCACCTTGTAAATCTCAGTCAGGCGGATATAAAATAATAATGGGGTTTTCGAAATTAATAATAAAATAGGGATAGAAATACTTATGTAAATCATTGGTGAGAATTTCAGATAAGCGAATAGAGATGCTTTCGTTCCTCCGAACCTCTGCTTTCCTGCTATCTTCATCCAATCAGTCTTACTCCTTTCCATGGCTGGCTTTATGAAAGGGCATCACCGTTGTCAGTGGCTACATCCCCTCCTCTCAGTGAAAATGGTCAACGCACCCTGTCACGGCACGGCTATTCATCTGTCGGTTCTCGATCATGCTGGAATAGGATTCACCCTCCTTTTGCTTCTGTCACTAACGCCCAGCACTCGCGAGTTTGAAGCTCGTCACAGTCATTCAGTCATTGAATCCTACTCAGAATACCACAGACAAGGTTTAGACTTTCCGGATTCTCTTAAATGCCGCCATCATTCTAGCTTACGCCACGAAGATTCCGATTAAGAGATCTAAGAGATACTCATTCAATTCTAATGTAGAACGAAAGTGGTTGTCAGGCGCGCGTTCATAGGGAATGATGATGATTGTCACGTTCATCACATTCAGGTTGAAGTGCGAATGAATATCTTAGAAGCGAAATAAGATGAGTTGAATAGAAAACAGTAGTACTTTGCATTAATCTTTGAGGAACAGCAGAGCTCCACACCTTAATCTATGGAGTGTAGAAACTCTACCGTTAAAAATACATAAGTGAAAGGTCCAGGCATGGCCGAATGGCCAGCCCCTCTGATCTAAAAACCAGGCGTCCAAAGATGACTAATACAATAGTAAAAAGTCCTATTTATAATAAACTAGTCACTAGGGTTTACAGAAGTAAGTAATTGATGCATAAATCCACTTCCGGGGCCCACTTAGTGTGTGTTTGGGCTGAGATTTAACTTTCCACATGCAGAGGCCATTTGTGGAGTTGAACGCCAGGTTTTGATCCATTTCTGGCGTTCAACTCTGGTTTTTGATCCCTTTCTGGCGCTGAACTCCAGAATTGGGCAGAGAGCTGGCATTGAACGCCAGTTTGCGTCATCTAAACTTGGGCAAAGTATAGACTATTATATATTGCGGGAAAGCCCTGGATGTCTACTTTCCAACGCAATTGGAAGTGCGCCATTTTGAGTTCTGTAGCTCCAGAAAATCCATTTTGAGTGCAGGGAGGTCAGAATCCAACAGCATCAGCAGTCCTTCTTCAACCTCTGAATCTGATTTTTGCTCAAGTCCCTCAATTTCAGCCAGAAAATACCTGAAATCATAGAAAAACACACAAACTCATAGTAAAGTCCAGAAATGTGAATTTAACATAAAAAATAATGAAAACATCCCTAAAAGTAACTAGATTCTACTGAAAACATACTAAAAACACTGCCAAAAAGCGTATAAATTATCTGCTCATCACAACACCAAACTTAAATTGTTGCTTGTCCCCAAGCAACTAAAAATCAAATAGGATAAAAAGAAGAGAATATACTATAAATTCCAAACTATCAGTGAAACATAGCTTCAATCATATGAGCGGGACTTATAGCTTTTTGCCTCTTGAATAGTTTTAGCACCTCACTTTATCCATTGAAGTTTAGAATGATTGGCATCTATAGGAACTTAGAGTTCAGATAGTGTTATTGATTCTCCTAGTTCAGTATGATGATTCTTGAACACAGCTATTTTATGAGTCTTGGCCGTGGCCCTAAGCACCTTGTTTTCCAGTATTACCACCGGATACATAAATGCCACAGACACATAATTAGGTGAACCTTTTCAGATTGTGACTCAGCTTTGCTAAAGTCCCCAATTAGAGGTGTCCAGGGTTCTTAAGCACACTCTTTTTTTGCTTTGGATCTTGACTTTAACCGCTCAGTCTCAAGTTTTCACTTGACACCTTCACGCCACAAGCACATGGTTAGGGACAGCTTGGTTTAGCTGCTTAGGCCAGGATTTTATTCCTTTAGGCCCTCCTATCCACTGATGCTCAAAGCCTTGTGATCCTTTTTATTGCCCTTGCCTTTTGGTTTTAAGGGTTACTGGCTTTTTGCTCTTGCCTCTTGGTTTTAAGAGCTTTTGGCTTTTTCTGCTTGCTTTTTCTTTTTCTTTCTAATTTTTTTTTCGCCTATATTTTTTTTTCTGCAAGCTTTGTTCTTTGCTGCTTTTTCTTGCTTCACGAATCATTTTTATGATTTTTCAGATTATCAAATAACATGTCTCCTAGTCATCATTCTTTCAAGAGCCAACATATTTAACATTCATGAACAACAACTTCAAAAGACATATGCACTGTTCAAGCATACATTCAGAAAACAAGAAGCATTGTCACCACATCAATATAATTAAGCTAAGTTCAAGGATAAATTCGAAACTCATGCACTTCTTGTTCTTTTGAATTAAAACATTTTTCATTTAAGAGAGGTGATGGATTCATAGGACATTCATAACTTTAAGACATAGTTACTAACTAATAATGATCATGTAATGAAGACACAAACATAGATAAGCACATAACATAGGAAACGAAAAATAGAAGAAATAAGAACAAGGAATGAATCCACCTTAGTGATGGTGGCGTTTCCTTCTTGAGGAACCAATGATGTCCTTGAGCTCTTCTATGTCTCTTCCTTGTCTTTGTTGCTCCTCCTTCATTGCTTTTTGATCTTCTCTTATTTCATGAAGGATGATGGAGTGCTCTTGATGTTCCACCCTTAGTTGCTTCCAATAATTGTGTGGAAGAAAATGTATCCCCTGAGGTATCTCAGGGATCTCTTGATTTGCAGTCAAATGTTCTACCACTGAGCTATAGACCCTTGATGGAAGCTTTTGTCTTCCCTTTCCTCTTTCTAGAGGTTTCTCTGGCCTTAGGTGCCATCAATGGTTATGGAAAAAACAAAAAAAGCTATACTTTTACCACACCAAACTTAAAATGTTGCTCGCCCTCGAGCAAAAGAAGAAAGAATAGAAGAAGAAGAAGAAGAAGATATGGAGGAGATGGATGGATGTGTGTATTCGGCCATATGGGTGGGATTGGGTGGGAGAGAAAGATGTTGAATTTTGAAGGTAGTGGGTGTATGGATGTGAGCGGTAAATGGAAAACAGAAGGGATGATCATGAATGGAAAGAGAGATGATGAGGTAGGTGGGGATCCTGTGGGGTCCACAGATCCTGAGATGATCCTGTGGGGTCCACAGATCCTGAGGTGTCAAGGCATTTACATCCCTGCACCAATTTAGGCATGTAAAATGCCCTTGCACACAACTCTGGGCGTTCAGCGCCAGGTTGGTGCCCATTTTGGGTGTTCAACGCCCATTTGTTGCCATTTCTGGCGTTGAACGCCAGAACCATGCTTGTTCTGGGCGTTCAGCGCCAGGATGCTGCCCATTTTGGGCGTTTAGTGCCAGAACCATGCTCTGTTCTGGCGTTGAACGCCAGGCAGGTGCTTCCTCCAGGGTGTGATTTTTCTTCTGCTGTTTTTGATTCCGTTTCCAATTTTTATATTTATTTTGTGACTCCACATGATCATGAACCTAAGAAAACATGAAAAACAAAATTATAGTTAGATAAATAAATATTGGGTTGCCTCCCAACAAGCGCTTCTTTAATGTCAATAGCTTGACAGTGGGCTCTCATGGAGCCTCACAGATGTTCAGAGCATTGTTGAAACTCTCCAACACCAAACTTAGAGTTTGGATATGGGAGTTCAACACCAAACTTAGAGTTTGGTTGTGGCCTCCCAACACCAAACTTAGAGCTTGACTGTGGGGGCTTTGGTTGACTCTGCTTTGAGAGAAGCTTTTTCTGCTTCCTCTCCATGGATGCAGAGAGGGATCCTTGAGTTGTAAACACAAGGTTGTCCTTATTCAATTGAAGGAATTCTCTTCTGTCCACATCAATCACAGCTCTTGCTGTGGCTAGGAAAGGTCTTCCTAGGATGATGGATTCATCCTCTTCCTTTCCAGTATCCAGGACTATGAAATCAGTAGGGATGTGAAGGCCTTCAACCTTTACTAACACGTCCTCTACTTGTCCATAAGCCTGTTTTCTTGAATTGTCTGCCATCTCTAATGAGATTTTAGCAACTTGCACCCCATAGATTCCCAGTTTCTCTATTACAGAGAGGGGCATGAGGCTTATCCCTGAACCAAGGTCACACAGAGCCTTAAAGATCATGGTGCCTATGGTACAAGGTATTATGAACTTTCCAGGATCCTGTCTCTTCTGAGGCAATGTCAGTTGATCCAGATCACTTAGTTCATTGGTGAACAAGGGAGGTTCATCTTTCCAAGTTTCAATACCAAATAATTTAGCATTCAGCTTCATGATTGCACCAAGAAACTTGGCAGTTTGCTCTTCAGTAACATCCTCATTCTCTTCAGAAGCGGAATACTCATCAGAGCTCATGAAGGGCATAAGAAGATTTAATGGAATCTCTATGGTTTCTAGATGAGCCTCAGAGTCCTTTGGTTCCTCAGAGGGAAGCTCGTTATTGATCACTGGACGTCCCAGGAGGTTTTCCTCCTTGGGATTCATGTCCTCTCCTCTCCTCACAGGTTCGGCCATGATGCTTATGTCAATGGCCTTGCACTCTCCTTTTGGATTCTCTTCTGTATTGCTTGGGAGAGTACTAGGAGGGATTTCAGTGATCCTTTTACTCAGCTGGCCTACTTGTACTTCCAGATTTCTAATAGAAGATCTTGTTTCATTCATGAAACTTACAGTGGCCTTAGATAGATCAGAGACTAAGTTTGCTAAATTAGAAGTATTTTGTTCAGAGTTCTCTGTCTGTTGCTGAGTGGATGATGGAAAAGGTTTATTATTGTTAAACCTATTTCTTCCACCATTATTAAAGCCTTGTTGAGGCTTTTGATCCTTCCATGAGAAATTTGAATGATTTCTCCATGATGAGTTATAGGTGTTTCCATAAGGTTCACCTAAGTAATTCACCTCTGCTATTGCAGGGTTCTCAGGATCATAAGCTTCTTCTTCATAAGAAGCCTCTTGAGTACTGTTGGATGCAGCTTGCACTCCATTCAGACTCTGAGAAATCATATTGACTTGCTGAGTCAATATTTTGTTCTGAGCCAATATGGCATTCAGAGTATCAATCTCAAGAACTCCCTTCTTCATAGGCGTCCCATTACTCACAGGATTCCTCTCAGAAGTGTACATGAACTGGTTATTAGCAACCATGTCAATGAGTTCTTGAGCTTCTGCAGGCATTTTCTTTAGGTGAATAGATCCACTTGCAGAAGTATCCAATGACATCTTTGATAGCTCAGATAAACCATCATAGAATATATCCAGGATGGTCCATTCTGAAAGCATGTCAGTAGGACACTTTTTGGTCAGTCCTTTGTATCTCTCCCAAGCTTCATAGAGGGATTCACCATCTTTTTGTTTGAAGGTTTGAACATCCACTCTAAGCTTGCTCAGCTTTTGAGGAGGAAAGAACTTGGCTAAGAAAGCCGTGACCAGCTTATCCCAAGAGTTCAGGCTATCTTTAGGTTGAGAGTCCAACCATATTCTAGCTCTGTCTCTTACAGCAAATGGGAAAAGCATGAGCCTGTAGACTTCAGGATCTACTCCATTAGTCTTAATAGTATCACAGATCTGTAAGAATTCAGTTAAGAACTGAAAAGGATTTTCAGATGGAAGTTGATGAGCGGATATTTTATACGCTTTTTGGGGTTAATTTCATATAGTTTTGAGTATGTTTTAGTTAGTTTTTAGTCTATTTTCATTAGTTTTTAGGAAAAATTCATATTTCTGGATTTTACTATGAGTTGTGTGTTTTTCTGTAATTTCAGGTATTTTTCTGACTGAAATTGAAGGAGCTGCGCAAAAATCTGATTCAGGCTGAAAAAGGACTGCTGATGCTATTGGATTCTGACCTCCCTGCACTCAAAGGGGATTTTCTGGAGCTACAGAACTCGAAATGGCATGCTTCCAATTGCGTTGGAAACTAGACATCTAGGGCTTTCCAGCAATATATAATAGTCCATACTTTGCACAAGAATAGACGATGTAAACTGGCGTTCAACGCCAGTTCTCTGCCCAATTCTGGCGTCCAGCGCCAGAAAAGGATCAAAAGCTGGAGTTGAATGCCCAAACTGGCACAAAAACTGGCGTTCAACTCCACAAATGGCCTCTGCACATGACTTGCTTAAATCTCAGCCCAGCACACACTAAGTGGGCCCCAGAAGTGGATCTCTGCATCATCCATCATAGTCTACTCACTTTTTGTAAACCTAGGCTACTAGTTTAGTATTTAAACAACTTTTAGAGACTTATTTTGTATCTCATGACATTTTAGATCTAAACTTTGTATTCTCTGATGGCATGAGTCTCTAAACCCCATTGTTGGGGGTGAGGAGCTCTGCTGTGTCTCGATGAATTAATGCAAGTATTTCTGTTTTCCATTCAAAGACGCTTGTTCCTATCTAAGATGTTCATTCGCGCTTAACTGTGATGGAGGTGATGATCTGTGACACTCATCACCTTCCTCAAATCATGAACGGGTGCCTGACAACCACCTCCATTCTATGTACGATTGAATGAGTATCTCTTAGATTCCTTAATCAGAATCTCCGTGGTATAAGCTAGAACTGATGGCGGCATTCATGAGAATCCGGAAAGTCTAAACCTTGTCTGTGGTATTCCGAGTAGGATTCAAGGATTGAATGACTGTGACGAGCTTCAAACTTCTGAAGGCTGGGCGTTAGTGACAGACGCAAAAGGATAGTAAATCCTATTCCAACTGGATCGAGAACCAACCGGTGATTAGCCGTGCTGTGACAGAGCGTGTGAGCGTAGTTTTCACTGGAAGGATAGAAGGTAGCCATTGACAACGGTGATCCACCAACACACAGCTTGCCATAGGAGGACGTGCGTGCGTGAACAAGAAGACAGAGGAAAGCAGATATTCAGAAGACAAAGCATCTCCAAAACTCCAACATATTCTCCATTACTGCATAACAAGTAACCTTTAATCCATGCTCTATTGTTTATTTGCAATTCAACCGATAAACATAATTGACTTCCTGACTAAGATTTACAAGATAACCATAGATTGCTTCAAACCAACAATCTCCGTGGGATTCGACCCTTACTCATGTGAGGTATTACTTGGACGACCCAGTGCACTTGCTGGTCAGTGGTACGAGTTGTGAAAAGTGTGATTCATAATTCGTGCACCAGAAGTCCATGAAACTTGCAGTTCTGCTGCATCAGAGAAACTAATTGAGGTTTCAGCTCAAAGTTGTTTGCTCCAATGGCAGGAATGGAGATGCTTCTTCCATGTAAGTTGGAATTAGTTGCAGTAAAGTCACCAAGCATTCTCCTTGCATTATTATTATTTTCAGCTGCCATCTTCTTTTCCTGTTTGATAATTTCTGACAAGTGCTTGCTGGTTTATTGTAATTCAGCTTCTCTTAGTTTCCTCTTCAGAGTCCTTTCAGGTTCTGGATCTGCTTCAACAAGAATATTCTTGTCCTTGCTCCTGCTCATATGACAAAGAAGAGGGCACAGAAAAATAATAATAATAGAGATCCTCTCTTTTTTTTTGTGAGTGAGGGAGAGATGTTAGTAGATGAATAAACAAATAGAAAGAGATGAGGGAGAAGGGGAATTTTCAAAAATAATTTTTTTGAAAAAGAGTTAGTGATTTTTGAAAATAGTTTTTGAAAAATGTTAGTAATTTTCGAAAATTAAGATTTTAAAATTGAAATAATTAGTTAATTAAAAAGAAATTTTGAAAAAGAGGGAAGATATTTTCGAAAATTAGAGAGAGAGAGTTAGTTAGGTGGTTTTGAAAAAGATAAGAAACAAACAAAAAGTTAGTTAGTTAGTTAAAACAAATTTTGAAAAGATAAGAAGTTAGGAGGTTAGAAAATATATTTTGAAATCAAATTTTTGAAAAAGGTGAGATAAGAAGATATTTTTGAAAAGATATGATAGAAATTAGTTTTTAAAAAAGATTTAAATTTTTAAAATCATAATTAATGACTTGATTCACAAGAAATCACAAGATATGATTCTATAACTTAAAGTTTGAATCTTTCTTAACAAGTAAGTAACAAACTTGAAATTTTTGAATCAAAACATTAATTGTTATTGTTATTTTCGAAAATTATGATGTAAAATTAGGAAAAATATTTTTGAAAAATATTTTTATAGTTTTCGAAAATAACTAAGAAAAATGAAAAAGATTTGATTTTTGAAAAAGATTTTGAAAAAGATAAGATTTTCAAATTGAAAATTTGATTTGACTCATAAGAAACAACTTGATTTTAAAAATTTTTGAAAAAGTCAATCCAAATTTTTGAATTTGATGAGAGAAAAAGGGAAAGATATTTTTTTGATTTTTTTTTGAATTTTTATGATGAGAGAGAAAAATTAAAACATCATTTTCATGTTTTTCTCTTTTATTTTTGAATCAAAACAAGGAATGCATGCAAGAACACTATGAATGTCAAGATGAACACCAAGAACACTATGAAGATCATGATGAACATCAAGAACACATTTTTGAAAAATTTTTAATGCAAAGAAAACATGCAAGACACCAAACTTATAACATGAGACATGACTCAAACAAGAAACACAAAAATATTTTTTATTTTTATGATTTTCTAATTTTTTTGGATTTTTATTTTATATTTTTCGAAAATTATTTAGAAAAGAGAAAAATAAGGATTCAAAATTTTTAATATGAATTCCAGGAATCTTATGCTCTAAAGCTCCAATCAAAGGGTCAGGCATGGCTTAATAGCCAGCCAAGCTTTAGTATGTAACTCAGACATGACACGTCTAACATGACCTACAGTCGTATTAGACATGGCTTTACAGCCAGCCATGCTTCACGAAACACTAGAATTCATTTTTAAAAATTCTGAAGAAAAATAGAGTTTTGAAAACATTTTTTTTTTAAAAAAAATTTTTCGAAAACAAAGGAGAAATTTTTGAAAGATTTTTGAAAAATTTTTGAAAACAAAACAAAAAGAAAATTACCTAATCTGAGCAACAAGATGAACCGTCAGTTGTCCAAACTCGAACAATCCCCGGCAACGGCGCCAAAAACTTGGTGCGCAGAAATTGTGATTACACTTTGATTATGTAAAATTCATTGCTCTTTCTTTCCCTGGTAATGGCGCCAAAAACATGATGCCAATACCATGGTTCACAACTTCGCACAACTAACCAGCAAGTGCACTGGGTCATCCAAGTAATACCTTACGTGAGTAAGGGTCGAATCCCACGGAGATTGTTGGTATGAAGCAAGCTATGGTCACCTTGTAAATCTCAGTCAGGCGGATATAAAATAATAATGGGGTTTTCGAAATTAATAATAAAATAGGGATAGAAATACTTATGTAAATCATTGGTGAGAATTTCAGATAAGCGAATAGAGATGCTTTCGTTCCTCTGAACCTCTGCTTTCCTGCTATCTTCATCCAATCAGTCTTACTCCTTTCCATGGCTGGCTTTATGCAAGGGCATCACCGTTGTCAGTGGCTACATCCCCTCCTCTCAGTGAAAATGGTCAACGCACCCTGTCACGGCACGGCTATTCATCTGTCGGTTCTCGATCATGCTGGAATAGGATTCACCCTCCTTTTGCGCCTGTCACTAACGCCCAGCACTCGCGAGTTTGAAGCTCGTCACAGTCATTCAATCATTGAATCCTACTCGGAATACCACAGACAAGGGTTAGACTTTCCGGATTCTCTTGAATGCCGCCATCATTCTAGCTTACGCCACGAAGATTCCGATTAAGAGATCTAAGAGATACTCATTCAATTCTAATGTAGAACGAAAGTGGTTGTCAGACACGCGTTCATAGGGAATGATGATGATTGTCACGTTCATCACATTCAGGTTGAAGTGCGAATGAATATCTTAGAAGCGAAATAAGATGAGTTGAATAGAAAACAGTAGTACTTTGCATTAATCTTTGAGGAACAGCAGAGCTCCACACCTTAATCTATGGAGTGTAGAAACTCTACCGTTAAAAATACATAAGTGAAAGGTCCAGGCATGGCCGAATGGCCATCCCCTCTGATCTAAGAACCAGGCGTCCAAAGATGACTAATACAATAGTAAAAAGTCCTATTTATAATAAACTAGTCACTAGGGTTTACAGAAGTAAGTAATTGATGCATAAATCCACTTCCGGGGCCCACTTGGTGTGTGCTTGGGCTGAGCTTTAACTTTCCATGTGCAGAGGCCATTTGTGGAGTTGAACGCCAGGTTTTGATCCATTTCTGGCGTTCAACTCTGGTTTTTGATCCCTTTCTGGTGCTGAACTCCAGAATTGGGCAGAGAGCTGGCATTGAACGCCAGTTTGCGTCGTCTAAACTTGGGCAAAGTATGGACTATTATATATTGTGGGAAAGCCCTGGATGTCTACTTTCCAACGCAATTGGAAGCGTGCCATTTTGAGTTCTGTAGCTCCAGAAAATCCATTTTGAGTGCAGAGAGGTCAGAATCCAACAACATCAGCAGTCCTTCTTCAACCTCTGAATCTGATTTCTGCTCAAGTCCCTCAATTTCAGCCAGAAAATACCTGAAATCACAGAAAAACACACAAACTCATAGTAAAGTCCAGAAATGTGAATTTAACATAAAAACTAATGAAAACATCCCTAAAAGTAACTAGATTCTACTGAAAACATACTAAAAACAATGCCAAAAAGCGTATAAATTATCCGCTCATCAGAGACGACCCGAGATTTAAATACTTCGGTTAATTTTCATTGGGGTTTGTACTTGTGACAACTAAATTTTGATTGACGATTGTTTTTTGGTTTAGAACTGTACTTGCAACGAGATTTCATTGAGAAATTCTATACCGGCAAATAATTCCTTTCATTAAATGGCACCGTGGCCGGGGAATTACAATGGTGCTATGTTATTGGCTATTGTACATATGTTGATATTGTGAATATATTTGTCTTTTGCTTCTTTGTTAGCTGTTGTTAGTTTTAGAACTTTACTTTCTTTATTTCTTGTAGCTTTTATTTTTATTTTCTCTTTTACTATGAATTCTCATTCTTTTGGCTATGAGTTTGGCTACAATTATGTTGTAGGGAATGAAAGCTTCAATGAGGAACCACATTGTGGTAATGGATATCAAATTTGGGAGGAGCCACATGTTTATGGTCAACCTTCATGGAAACAACCTCCTTCAATCTCTCATGGCCACAATCCACCCCACAATGTACATAATTATGACCCAAACCCTCAACATTGTTGTCCTTCATACTCACAAGCCTCATACCATCATTTACCTCCATATGATCTTAACCCGTATCCACCATACCAGCCACCATACCAACCACCATATGAACCATATCTAGAGCCACCACATACCCAATACCAATACTCCCAAGAACCACAAATTCTATATACACCACCTCAAGACTTTCACCAATATGAACCACCTTCCGACTACAATACCTTTCTCTCAAACAATGAACCCTCTCTTTCACCATCGCTCCTAATGGACGAAGGTCTCTATGCCCTCATGCTAGAACTAGAAGATCTTAGATCTCGTATCATAAGACAACAAGAGGGAACGAAGAAAGAGTTTAATAAGCTAGAAGTCGTGATTGCTACCGTGTCGGAAGCCGTTAGCAACATGGTCTCATCCCACCTAAGCTTGCGCGATCAAGGCACTCCCATTGTTGAATGTGGAGAAGCTTTCAAGGAGCTTAGTGAGGGAGTGAACTCGGAGCTTCAAGGTGAAGAAGAGGAGGTGAGACAAGAAGTACAAAAAGATGAGGAGGTATAGATAATTGAACCAAAGGAAGTGGTTGAAGATTTAGGAGATGTTGAATGCAAAGAGGAATCACAAGTTGAAGAGCCCTCTTCCATGGAGTTTGAAATTGGTGTTGAGGAGGATAGTGCACAACCTCCAAGGCACAATGTGATTGAAGAATTGGAAGAAGTGGGGCAAGCACCAAGTCCCCCTATCTATGATGATTCTGCATTAACATGTGATCCTTTTGAGTTTGAGGAATCCATCCCCACTATGCTTGGAATTAATGATGAAGTAGATTTTACTCAACCTCCTATTTATGATTTGAGTGATGGGAAAGAGCTTGAAGACATTGGTGAAGAAGAGCTTGAACTTGAGGAAGCTTGGCAAGAGGTAGAGCTTGAAGAACCTTGCCAAGTGGTGGAAGCCTCTAGCAGAGGATGGACGGGAGTGGAACGCGCTTTATCAAGACTGTTGGAAACTTCTCTACCTAGGTTGCCATCTAATCCTTTATTTGAGTGGGTAAAACTTCTAACTCTTAGCTTTATTATCCCACTTGAATTTGGTTTTCTTGAAATGGATGGCCAACTTAGGGCGCTTTGTGGAATTAAGCGTAAGAGGAGTATGTTTAGTCGATGGCGTTGTAAATCTAGGCTCATTATTGTTAATGCTTCAAGAGTTAGATGCAAAGGTTGGTGCACTACTCAATTGGATGGGTCTAGGAGGGTAGTTTGGTGCCCTCATGAGAATTCGGCTTTCTTACCACTGGGAGGAAATTATCATGATCAACTCAGGGACGGATGTCAAAACAAAGTATGGGATCCCAGATTATAAGGTGTGGATAAACTTTGGGAGCTCATGGTTTGTGAAGAACTCCATCAAGGCTTAGAGATATCAATGTTGAATGATGGAGCTTATTAGAAGTCCAAGCATTGGTGGATGTTCAAAGATGGATTCAAGCACAAGCCACCTTGATGAAGAGCTCCCCATAAGTCCAAATTAAGGACAATAAACAAAAGTGCTAGGTGGGAGGCACCCCCTATGGTAACATCTTTCCCTTTTTTTTTGTACATATTGGTAAAATAGGTTTAATTTCATGTTTAGCTTAGTTTGTTGAGTTTAATTGGGAGTCTAGTAGGTTAAATAAGGTTTTATGATGTTTTGGTAGCTGTTTGGAGGTTTGGAATGCTTGGTTTGGTGCAAGAACTTGAAAAATTTTGGAAAACAGAGCACCATGCCACGCGTACGTATCACCCACGCGTACGCGTGACCCCAAGTTTTTCCACTATCCACGTGTATGCCTCACCCACGCATATGCATGTATCCAAAATTTTCACCTCCATACAAATTCCAGAGAGTTGTGCGAGTTTTGGGCTGGGGTTTTGCCTTTAGCACAAGCCAACCCACGCGTATGCGTCACCTTACGCGTACGCGTCGCCTCTCTGAATAACCCATCACGTGTACGCGTGACCCACGCGTACGTGTCAATCCCTTTTCACCAATCCACGCTTATGCGTCACCCCACGCACACGCATGGATCGCCCTGTTCACCCACGTTCTTTTCTTCTCCTCTTTTCATTTCTTTCCTTCTTCTTTCTTCTCCCTTTTTCTTTCCACCTTCAAACATCATCCAACACTGCCAAACACCATTTATCACCATTTCTTTTAGTTAGTTAATTAGTTAGTTGTTTAATTAGTTTATTTCATGTTTATTTTTTCTGTTTTCATGATAAGTGTTAGATTACCAATTTTGTTTGCTGTTTATTGCTGCTCATTACTAATAGGATGTAAGTTTAACATCATTGTTGTTTATATTCGTTGTTGGATTCTTTGTTCAGGTTACACTCTGTTACTTGGTTTTAGTTTTTAATGCTTAATTTTTTGCATACCAAGTACTTGTACATTGCCTTCAAACATTTTAATTATTTTAAATTGCATGTTTTGGCCACCATGCATTCATCATCCATGATTAGGCAATTGTACATTATCAATGCATTTTTTTAGGAGATGCTTGTTTATGATTTTTCCTTATTCACATCACCTATTTCATGCATTGAGATTTGTGGAATTGTGGATTTGGATCGAAAGCTTACCTAAGTGACATATTTTTGAGCTTTCTAAGCTTTGTGGACCATGCTTGCTATGTGATTGAGTTTAACTTCTATCTTCTTTTTCCTAAGTTCAATAGCATGCATGTGTTCCACTTCTATATCACTTAGGCGTTGCAACAACTTCAATATGTGTCATTATTTGATGTGTGAGCTCACTATTTCATTTGGTTCGTTAAGTTTCCGTACACATCAATCAATGTCCATTCATTATCCAATTTCACAATTGCTTGATTTTTGCTTGAATGCTTCTATGCTTCTTCACTACTTGTTTGGTTGTCTTAACCTACAAGTATTTTAAAGTATCTCAAGCACACGAGAATGAGTGACGTGCATACTTTCTTTGTGTAATTGTGACATAGCTCTCTATGATAGCGTGTGTGTTCTAAAGGGCGCCTAATTTAGAATTCACACACCTATTTTTCATTAATGTCACACTAATTCACTCACTTCATTCTAGTGATTTACCTCATTCCAACAATTTACGCTTTCTTGCTTTTGCATTTACTTTTCTTCTTATCTTGACTTCTATTTTTAGGACAAGTCATTATAAGCAAAAACGGAAGCGGGAGAAAGAATATGCAGCAGCCGGTTGATCCACCAGCTGAAGGTGGCAATCCGGAAAGTCGTCGCACCCCCTTACTCATCTTTGAGTGCACCGAGGACGGTGCAAACTTTTAAGTGTGGGCAGGTCGTCCGACCAGTCAGCATTTTTGGGTGACAATTTTCTAATCCCAACACTTTTGCATTTCATTTTTAGGTTTTTTAGGATTTTTAGTTTCATTTTCTTGTTTTGCATCTATATATAATAAGCTTAGTCAAAATAATGAAATTTTTCAAGGATTTTATCTATAGGGCACCCTAATTGATTAAAAAAAATTTTAGAACTTGCTTGAATTATACATATATTGTGGATCATGTTTTTGAGCTAAGAACACAAGCATGTGAGATTTGAGCCTAATTGTGTGGTTACATCACATAACCACTTATTTTCATTCTTATGTGTATTATTCTCCTTCTATGATTGTAATCTTTGATTTGTTTGATTCTTTATATCCATTATTTTGTGTATGAATGCACTTATATGATTGAGACCATCATTTCAAATAGCTCACTTACTCAAATAGGCTTACCTTTTATCTTCCATTGTTAGCCAACTTTGAGCCGATGCTTAACCCATTTGTTCTTAATTTTAGCACATTACAAGTTCTAAGCGAAAAACAATAAATGTCCCTTGTTTGGATCTTTGATTAGCTTAGGCTAGTGAGAGTGTTTATCATTCAAGTTTGGGAGAGTTGGGAACATTGGGTAGAAATAAAAGTGTAGTTTGTGGTTTTGTTGAAAATCATGGAAATTGGGTACATACTCATGTATCAATTATGTTTAAACCATATGCATTGATGCTTTTGTGTGTATTTTAGTTTGAAAAAAAATGAGCAAAAATAAAAAGAAAAAGTATGTATACATAATAAAAAAAATATAGAAAAAGGGAAAGAAAGAAAAAGAAAAGCAATAAAAAAAAGGGGACAAAATGCCTCAAAATGAAGTTTAATAAAAATCAATGCATATGTGTGGTGATCAAAAAGAGAATGCATGAGTGTATGAAAAAGTGAAGAATGGGTAGTTAGGTTAGCTTTGAAATTGTATAGGTTGTTATATAGGTTAGGTGGGAAGTTTAAGCTTATTAAAGATTCAAATTCTAGTTCACTTGACCATATGCATCGTACCTTGACCCTAGCCCCATTACAACCTATGGGAAAGACCTCATGATATTTGCATGTATGCATGAAATAATTATTGATTGTTAGATGAATAACAAATCTTGGAAAGCATGATTAGGGGAGAATTGAGTGAATCAACCCCATACACTTGAGTGACTAGAGCGGATACACATCCGGTGAGGGTTCGATTGCTCAATTACATGTTTTCACCTATGATAATCTTTTCTTGCAAGTTTATAAAATCTTTTCAATAACTCAATTCAATTGTGGGTTTGCTTTGATTACTATTGCCTTAGCCCTTATACTTGTATATATATTCTTGGAAATTGATTTATTTTGACCAAGTACTTGCAGTCGTTTAAATAGTTGCATATAGATAGGTTGCATTTAGGTAGTTTGCATTGAATAAATGTTGATACCCTTTGTTTCATTCTTGAGTTTAGCATGAGGACATGCTTAGTTTAAGTGTGGGGAGATTTGATAAACCCCAATTTTGTGGTTTATCTTGTGCTTAATTTAGGGGATTTTATTACCTTTTCTCACATTTATTCAATGAAATAGCATGGTTTTATAGTTCTCCCTTAATTTGTGCTTAAGTATAAAAACATTCTTTTTAGGCCCTTAAGTTGGTGATTTTAATTCACATTAATTCCATTCGATGTCTTGATATGTTTGTTGAGTGATTTCAGGTTAATAAGGCATGTATTGGATGGAAGAAGTGAGGAGAAAAGCATGAAAAGTGGAGAATTCATGGAAAAACAAGGACTGGGAATACACACATCGATGCGCACGCATCATAGACGCGCACGCGTGGAAATGAAGTCGCATGGCGACGTGTACGCGTGGGAAGTGAATTGCCAAGCGACGCGTATGCGTGACCCATGCGTACGTGTCACAGCTCGCACGTGGCCTCATTAAAGTGAAAATGCTGGGGTCGATTTCTGAGCTGCCAAGGCCCAAATCCAACTCATTTCTGAGGGTATTTCATGCAGAATTCAAGCTTGGGCAAAGGGGGAGCAATTAATTATAGATTAGGAAGCATGTAGATAGTTTCTGGAGAGAGAAGCTCCCTCTTCTCTCTAGAATTAGGTTAGGATTAGGTCAAATTCTCTTAGATCTAGATTTAATTCCTTGTTTTCATCTTGTCTCCTTTACAATTCCTTTTTGTATGGGCTTGATTCTCTTAGTTTCTCTTGTTAATTTCACATTTTGAGTTACTTTTATGTCATGAACTCTTATTAATTTCCATTTTCTTTAATGCAATTTTGATGTATTTCATGTTAATTTTGTTTTCTTAGTTGTTGTTGTTAATTTCTTGTATTAGGTAGTAGTAGATTTCATTTTGTGCAATTTATGTTTGATGTTCTTTTATTATTAATTGAGTTGTTGTTATTGTTTCCTTAAAATTGGGTAGTTGTAGATTTACATTTCCTTGCAAATTTTCCATGCTTTCCTTTTATGCCTTCCAAGTATTTGACAAAATACTTGGAAGAATATTAGAGTAGAATTTTTGAGCATTCTTGACTTGGAAAGAGGAATTAAGCAATCTTGAGTCATTAAGACCCAACTTATGTTGGTGATCTAGAGTTGTTAGCTAGTATTGTCTCCATTGACTCTAATCTCTTGCTAATTCAATTAGTGAGTTGATTAGGACTTTTGGAGTGAGATTAGCTAGTCTTATTTGACTTTCTCTCTATGTGAAGATAACATTATACCTTCTTCCATGGTTAGAGACGATGAAATAAGATAAATTCTTGTTAATTATTGTCATTAGTGACTAGGATAGAGAGCCTATATTCTCAATCCTTGCCATGAATGTCTCTCTTTTATCAATTATTTTCTTTAGTTGCTTGCTTTACTTTTGTTGCCATTTATTTTCTTACCCCTTTATCAAATCAAACCCCCGTATTCCTTCAATGTCAATAATTGATCACTTCATTGCAATTCCTTGTGAGACGACCCGAGATTTAAATACTTTGGTTAATTTTTATTGGGGTTTGTACTTGTGACAACCAAATTTTGATTGAGGATTGTTTGTTGGTTTAGAACTATACTTGCAACGAGATTTTATTGAGAAATTCTATACCGGCAAATAATTCCTTTCATTAGAGTTCCCTACCACCTTCTCTTTTCAGAGGGAAACGTTCCGTGGGAGAGTGCCCTACCACCTTCGTCTTGAGAGATAAATATGAGTGAGAAGCCCAGTTTCAAGCCTCACATCCGAACATAGGCAGGAGACTGCTGCAGCCCCCAATGACGGAGAACAATACATATCATAATCACATATTCAATCTCAGAAGCCACTGCTCATAGCACACTTCTTCTCATACTCATTCTATTAACCATAATCATTCATTTCCAAGTCTTAAACTCATCATCTGTCCTTAATATCACAAGTTCATCAGTAATATAGCACACCGTCAGATACCCAACTACTCCATCCCCATGTACACCAGCAACCTAAACCTCCACCTTCTAACTTATTACCCAAAAATATCTTGTTAAACTCACTTGGGGTAGTCTCTATGTTCCAAAGCCTAAAAACAAGTTAAGACATCTTAAATAAGCATTACGGAAGTTTGCAAGCTTGCCGGGAAGGTAAAACAGTTAAAAACAAGGTTTTCTTTGAAAAACAAGGCAGTGTGCATATGCATAAGGTTGTGCGTACGCATGCACAGAAGAATTTTCAAGAAGTGTGCGTACGTACATAAGGTAAAAGTTTTCTTTTTAACACACACATTGATACGTACGATCGCCCTGAACAGATTGCCAATCCCAGCGTGTGCACGCGCACGAGTTTGTGTGTACCCACAGCTTGTGGATTTTGTAGGGGTGAGAGTGTACGCACCAGAGTGTGCTAGCGCTCCCAACAGTAGGCACCTCCTTGTATGTGAGTGTGCACAAGAAAGTGCGTACGCACGCGTTCAAAAATACACAGGGTGTGCGAGCGCACAAGGTTGTGTATACGCACAAGTTAAAAATTGCCACTGATCAGATTACGCGCATAGTAGTGTGCGTGCGCACACAAACCAGAAATCACAAATTCTACAACTTCACAGAATTCATATTTCTGAGCCAAACTTTCAACAATCATATCTTTCTCTACAAAATTCAGATTTCTACAAAAGCTATACCGTTTTAAAGCTCTTTGAATTATCTTTAATTTGATATAAAAATCATTCTGTTTCAAAAACTGTAGCTCAAGATATGATCCGCCAAAGTTGGCCTAAAATCCATTTTGTTTACCAAAAACCTTAAAAACTTACTTTTACCAAAACTCTCATTTCAAAACCAAACTACTCACAGTCCAGTTACTACCAAAACAACACAAAAGTCCATACCACTCATTCCTCAAACTCAACCATCAATAACCTCCCATTTACCCTATTCCACACCATCAAAATCATTATTCTCCAACATCTAAAATCATCATAAACACTCCTAATTCTCCTCATTCATCAATAACATTTTCATAATTCATCATCAATCATCAACAATACCAACAACTCTCAACAACCATAATAATTCTCAACATCCATCATCAAATCATTAAGCTCCCAAACATTTCACAACAACATTACACATCAATAATTTCTCATATATAGATCCATCACTTACCACCCGTCATTATCATAATAGTCACCCAACACCAATTGCAACACAACATCAATAATCCATCAACCTTTACACAACATCAATAATCCATCATCATGCTACATATACTCAAAGTCATCATACATCAGAATTATCAACATCCAATTCAATCCTATCCTATGGTCCACTAGCCTAAGTATCTAGAGATATTACATATTACATAGAGGAGACCGAAAGCATACCTTGGCCGATCCCCAAAATGCACACCGAACCAAGATTGGAATCCAACAAGCTTTCAACTCAACAACAAGCCACCAAAGCTCAAACTAATATCATATATATATATATATATATATATATATATATATATATATATATATATATATATATATATATATCAAAATAAAAACCTAAGATAAACAAAAAAACTAAACACAAGGGTTTAGTAAAACCTTACCTTACCCAACGAGGTTAGGGATAAAATCCAACAATATTCCAATGCTAGATCACCCTAAACAAACAAAACACAAAAATCTACTCAAGAACAAGAACCAAAAATGCACAAGAGCTAGGGCAGGAAACTGGAGCTGGAGTTTTGGTGTCCTACCAACAATGCCTAGCTAGAATCGAAGAGCTCGACAAGAGCTTCACGTGGCCGCAAATGACTCGTCAATCGGAGCTCCGTAGCTCAAGATATGGCTTGAGGAAGATGGAGGTGAATAGTGACAAGACTTATTCTCCCTCTCTTCTCAAATCAGCGTGCCTCACTTCTTTGTCGGTGAGAATGAGCTAATTTGGCTCATGAACTCACTTATATATATTGGGCCTTGGGCATGGTTTGGGCCCGGTCCAACCCGCTAGCGTTTTAGGTCTGTTTGGCCCACTTTGGGCCAAAACCATTAAGATTAGTGCCCGGTTTTCGATTCTAAATTATTTTTGTCTTTTCAAAACAATAAATTTAATTTTCCAAAATATGCAGTACTGAACAGACTAGAGTCGGTACTGCCAGCTTAAGCACCAGTACGCATTTTCATAAAAACTTTTCGAAAAAGATACATTTTCTAACTCAGAAAAATTCATTGAAATCAAATTTCACCTATAAATTTTCAAATTAAAACTTCTAAATTTTGATCTGCTTTGGGCATTTAAAATTATTATTTTATTAAAACGGTTATGCCGGTTCTTACATTCTCCCCTCCTAATAAAATTTTTGCCCTCAAAAATTTGAATTACGTGATATATATATATATATATATATATTCTCCACGAAGCATTCTACTATCAAAGTTATCAACCCAACAAGTTGCCAAAGCATCTCATCCACCATCATTCTACCGCATCGATGTTCTCTCTTGCCTTCCACTGCGTCACTCTGATTATCGTCATTGAGAATCCTGATTACTCAGCCACATCAATCAAAAGCCTCCTTCTCTACTGGTCCCTTTAACGAATCTGCAAGTCCTGATATCACGAACGACGATATTCTATTCTCTGAAAATAAGTTAAAGTTTGGTTACCGGCTTCATGATTACCTCAACACTGTTGTTGTGATTGACCTGCCTCATGGGTTCCTCAGTGTGGACACTCTAACTAAATGTCCCGGTGAACCACACTTGTAGCATAGTTTCATGCTTAACCGGCATGCCTTATTCAGATGGTAATTAGTGCACGAATCCCCACACTTTCATACAACTGTACCAGTAAGTGCACTGGGTCGTCCAAGTAATACCTGAGTGAGTCAGGGTCGATCCCACGAGGATTGTTGGTTTGAAGCAAGCTATGGTTATCTTGCAGGTCTTAGTCAGGCAAAATCAGAAGGTTGTAGGATGACGGAGTTGTATTAGGATTATTGGAATCATTAATATGAATATAGTTGAAGATTGGAGTTGCTTTGTCTTTCTGAATTAACTCTGGAATCACTGTCTTCTCTACTTGTGAATGATCTCTTCTATGGTAGGCTGTATGTGATCAAAGCCATTGCCCGTGGTCATTGATCTCCTCTGCTCCAAATCAAATGCCATTGCATGTGGTCATCTAATTTGACGGAGGTGAAGCTCTAGCAGTTCATTCTCTTGGCGATCCTACTCAAAACACCACAGAAAAGGTCAAATCTTTCGGATCAGAGAATGCTGCTTCTGTGAATTCTAGCCTATACCACAGAGACCCTAATCTCCCCAGAAATTAGCTAAATTGTTGTCTCAAGAAGTCCCCAATGAAGTCGTGGATTAGCTGTCTGAGAGATGTATAAACATAGCTGTTGGTTCGCGCTTTCTAGCCAAGTATTCACACGAACCCAAGTAGACGTGGATGTTTGCCAGGCACGTTCATCTTAGTATGATGAACAGAGCTGATTGTCACTGATCATCCTATTCACCATGTTGAAAAACGAATATACATCTTAGAAATAAATCAAGCACGGATCGAAGAAGAAACAATAATACTTTTATTAATTCATAGGACTCAGCAGGGCTCTTCCCCTTAACCTAGGAGGTTTAGAAACTCATACTGAAAGGAAAATATAATGGTAAAAATGTGTATGGTCTGCCTCCTCTAGAGGTCTGTAAAATAAGTCCTAAATACTAAACAGATGAGTAGTAAGGATAAAACAGTCTATTTAGTGCTAAAATTTACTTTTGGGCCCACTTGGTGAGTGTTTGGGCTGAGTTTTGGTGAGATCCACGGGCTATGAGGCTCCTAGGGCATTGAACGCTGGCTAGGGGGTCCTCTATGGGCGTTTGGACGCTGGACTCTGCTCTGTGGTCACTGGACGCCTGGAAGGGGGCAGGAAGCTGGCGTTGGATTCTAGTTTTGGGCCTTCTAATCTGAAGTAAAGTATGGACTATTATACATTGCTGGAAAGCTCTGGAAGTCAACTTTCTATAGCCGTTGAGAACGCTCCATTTGGACTCCTGTAACTCTAGAAAAGCTCTTCTGAGAGCAAGGAGATCAGATCCGGACAGCATCTGCAGTGCTTTCTCTGTCTCTGAATAAGACTTTTGCTCCAGCTCCTTAATTTCAGCCAGAAATTACCTAAAATTGCACAAAAACACAAAAACTTATAGTAGAATCCAAAAATGTGAATTTAACACTAGAACCTATAAAAACTTAATAAAAACTAAATAAAACATACTAAAAACTATATGAAAATGATGCCAAAAAGCGTATAAAATATCCACTCATCAGTAATTCCCACACTCCGGACACCTCATATCAGGAAAGTAAGCCCTTGACTACTTCCCTTCACCGTTTCTCTTAAAGTTCTGTCCCCTTGGTCCAAGGTAATCGCCACAAGCTCAGTTGTCAATATAATCATGATCCTCTCTCCCTTCAGATACCTTCTTGGCACATTCATCCACCACCCTTGCCTTGTTCACAAGCTCAAAAAAGATTCGAATCTCTTAAGGAGTCACAGCAGTCATAATGTCATCCTTGAGACCTCCTTGTTACTTAATACATTTCCAACTCTCATAGGTCTCAGGGGCTCCCTGACATACCCTTGAGAACCTATCGAGCTCTTCAAATTTGCTTGTGTACACTGCTACTAACAATGAGCCTTGCTTCAGCTGCATAAGCTCCGACTCTTTAGTTTCTCTTACTGATTCAGGAAAGTATTTCTTGTAGAAGGCCATCTGGAAAACATTCTAAGGAATGTTAGCATTCTGAAGCTGCCGTAAGCGGCATTCTCCTTGCCACTAGTGTTGAGCATCTCCTAGAAGTTGATACGCCGCAAACTCCAATAATTGGTTAGCCGAGACATGCTGCGCTTGCAACGCATGCTCCATAGCTTGGAAACAATTATCCGCCTCAGTGGGGTTGTTTGAACCTTTGAAAGTCGGTGGGTGAACTTTTAGAAATGAAGCCAAGGTCATTGGAGCACCTTCCAAGTCATTACCGTTTCTGTTTCCTGCTGGTTGAACCAACCTTTGTACAGCTTGCAGCGTTGCAGCAGCATTCCCTTCCACGGTATTAGCCATGTTGGCCATCACCGCCATGATCTCAGCATCGTTATCGGCCGGTCGGTCATTCTCAGTTCCTCCCCATGTACGAGTACAATCTCATCCGCGAGTAGCCATTAGGGTTCCTGTCTACACCAAACAATCGGTATCAAGGTGATCAGTGATACGTAGAAAGTGATCCAACACAAAAACTCACCGACAAGTGTAACGGGTCGCATCAAGTAATAATAACTCACATGAGTGAGGTCAATCCCACAGGGATTGAAGGATTGAGCAACTTTAGTTTAGTGGTTGATTTAGTCAAGTGAACAAGAATTGATTTGAGTGATTTGTAATTGACAGAAGCTAAATTGCATGAATTGTAAAGGGAGAGGGAAGAATTGCAGTAAATTAAAGAACTAAATAAGTAAAAGTGCTTAATCATAAAGAACAAGTAAAGTAAATGACAGAAACTTAGATTGCAAGAAATATAAATTGCTGGAATCTTAAAGGGTTCAAGGAGCTGGGATTGCAGAATTTAAACAGGGAAAAGTAAATTGCAACAAGTAGGAAAGTAAAAGATGAATTGAGTCGAAATAAATCTCAAATAGAAAGGTAAATTGGCCTGAAGAAGCCTCAGCAGATAAACAGAAAGAAAAATGAAGGATCTTAGGGGTCAAGAGACTAGAAAACCAAGTCTAGATCTCACTGCCTTCCTTGATCCAATTCAAAGATCAATTGCAAGAGAATTAAAGATCAAACAGTAGAAGAAGTAAATTCAAGTCTCAATTTCTCAAATGGTGCAGTGAAACGAAAATAGAGAGAGGTTTCAAGGTGAGATTGAGACAAAATTTTCTCAATTCTCAACACCCAAAACTCAAGCAAAGTATGTAGAAAAGAAGACAAGAAAACCCAGAGGAAGAGATTTTAATTCTCTTTCCCAATTCTCCCCCAAAAACTCTAAATCTGAAGAACAACAATTAAAAATAAAATTGAGCTCTCTACTGAAGTCCAATAAAAAATATCTGAAAAGAAAAGCTCTCTCAAAACTTAAATCCTAAGATATTTATACACTCTCTTCTAATGATCATTAAGCCTTGAATTTGGGCCCTGATGGAATTGGGTTGAAGATAGCCTCTGTTGATTTCTCTTGATCTTGAGAAGAAATCCGTTTGCACTACGGACTTTGGGATCATTTACGTTTGAGTCAACGTTTGAGGCAAACGTTGACTCAAACGTCTTCGTGTGATGGCGTTATGTAGAACAGGTGGTTGCTGTCACTCACGTTTGAGTTCACATTTGAGGTCAAACGTGAGCTCAAACGTGATCCTCCCCAAGGCAATCTTCAGCCAATGCTTGACCTTACGTTTGAGGCAAACGTTGGCGCAAACGTGGCTCCTCCTTCAGGGTATTCTTAAGCCAACGTTTGACCTCACGTTTGTGGCAAACATTGGCGCAAACGTTGAGCTTCTCCCAGGGTATTCTTTAGCCAACGTTTGACCTCACGTTTGAGGCAAACGTTGGCACAAACGTTGAGCTCCTCCAGGGTGGCTGTGCTATTATCCACGTTTGAGGCAAACGTGAACTCAAACGTAATATTCTCAATGCTGCCTTTATTTCCATTCCTGCCATCCCCTTTCTTCAACCTTCCTCCAAGCCTTTTGGTCACCTATCATCAATCAACAAATGCATCAAAGCTACGCTAAAATCATGAGACTTCTTCTTATCCTTGACATATAAGCAATTATAGCACAAAACCTCATGAAAATGCATCAATTTACTCATGGTTGATTGAATCCAAGTACACATGAATTTCTACCCAAATGGCTTACTTGTAACTCAAGAAAGTGTATAAAACCTATTAAAAACAAAGGAAAAAGACTAGTAAAACTAGGCTAAGATGCCTTGACATCACAACACCAAACTTAAATCTTGCTTGTCCCCAAGCAAGCATCAAACATAAGAGAGAATAACATGAAACAGAGAAGTGTGCATATCCTTATTGAGCATATAGTTGAATTTAGTAAATGGGGTTTTTATGCAGACAATGGTGGTTCATTTATTGCTTGCTGTTACATAAGAGATGTTTCCTTAAAGGTTTACTAAGTTTGCTGCTATAAGGCTTTACTTTTTCTTGTTCCCTTGCTAACTTTTCCTTCTTTGTTTTGCTCAGAGAGCTTATTATTCTTTGAAGGCTTGGTGGCAAATATTACAGCAGCCTTTGGCTTAATTTTGCTCAACATTTCTTCACCACAGACACATGGCTCACCCTTTTCTTCCTAGGATCATTGATGTCCAACATCTCTTTGGATAACTAAATGTTTTGTGGCTATGTTGCTCTTTATTGTGGACTTTCAGTTGGCAATCCCAAATCAGTTGATCTAAGTGGCCAAGTTTTGAAATACTCCTCAGAACTTACTTGTCCAAGCATATCCTAGTACAAAAACACCACAGGCATGTGTCCTAGGGTCCAAGCTATTGGTGCCTAGCCTTATTGTTTGTTTTCTTTACCACTTTTGGCTTTTTCTCTTTCTTTTTATTTCTGTTTTATTTCTTTCTCAAGGGATTTTTAATGATACAAGCCTTCATAACAACAAACCAGTTGACACTTCTAGGAAAATGTCATTATACAGCTTTTATTTTATGAGCCATGCATTAAATCAACAAATACCACCACTAACTTTCATTCTTACTTTTGCAACATTGGATATTGACTTTCTAATTCAAACATTTCTCTTTTATTCAGGCACATGGGAAACAAAACAAAATTCAAGGTAATGAAGGATGACAATTATTATGCAGATCAGCATTCTTGACAAACAATTTCACTTGCAACCAGAGGATAAAGTGTAAATACAACCTGTTGGGTTGCAGCTTTTCATTCTTCCTTCTGTTGCGTCTCTTTTGGGTCCTACTGCAGATTATTTCCAAATGTTGGCCATTTTCCTGTATGAGTCTCAAAAGTTGCTTGCTTCTCAAGCCCTTAAGGCAGCTGGTTAGTATGCAAAGCTTATTTATGGGCTTTTGAACTTACTTTGGTGTGTGAACAGCAAACTTAGTCCCTTACCACTACTTTTCTGATGTAACAAGTTAATTAATTATGAACTCTCTTGGCCTTGCTAAAGGTTATGGAACTAAAAACTAGAAGACAGCAGATTGGTTAACTAGTTTATCTGATTGCTTGAAGCTAGCATTATGCATAAAGTGAAAATGTGTTGTATGATGAGTTTTTTTTTTGGTGGAACACCAAACTTAGAATCCTTCATTCTCCCTTAGATTGTTTTGGTGTGCAACACCAAACTTAGCTTCTTGCAATATAGATAAAACTAATTAACTTTTTTATTAAAATGGCTATGAAAAGAAAACTACCTCAGGTTGGGTTGCCTCCCAACAAGCGCTCTTTTATTGTCATTAGCTTGACATTGGCCCCCAATAGGGTGGTTGATGATTGTAGTGTCTCAGCTTGTCCCCCCTCACTGTGAGCTTCCTTTTTGTTCCTTGATGCTCAATTTTAGCATGTTCAAGTGTGAGTATTTTGCAAACAGTGTAGTAGTCATTGGCTTGTTGGCTTGTTCCAACTGTTGATAGATCAACTGTACTTCATCACCCTTGGAGAACCCCTCAGTTGGGATCTTCTTGTTCTTCCACCCTTTTTGAGTCTTTTTCTTGCTTTTCTTTCTTCCTTTTGTTGATCCTTCTTCCTTGACAGTAGGCTTCACCTTGGGGCTTTTCTTCTCAGTGGTTAACACTTCAATTTCTTCTTGATTTCCCTCTTCGCCTTGCACAGTCTCATTCTCCTTTTGCCTTACTGTGTTGTTTGTTTCTTGCCTTGGAAAATAATTAGTGATTTCCTTGTTAGTTCCTTCCTTCCACTGTAAGTCTTCTTTGTCAATTTCTATGCAGTTTTTCTTTTCATCTCTAAGTTGTGTCTCTGGAAACACATTCAAGGTGATGCTTTCATCATGCATTCTGAAGGTCAGCTCTCCCTGCTCCACGTCTATAATGGCCCTAACAGTGGCCAAGAATGGTCTCCCCAGTATAATGGAATCACATTCATCCTCATCTGAGTCTAAGACCACAAAGTCTGTAGGGAATATGAATTTGTCCACCTTAACTAGAAGGTTTTCAATCACACCCTTAGGACATATCACTGACTTATCCTCTAGTTCCAGTGACATTTGTATTGGCTTCACTTCCTCTATACAAAGCTTTTTCACAAAAGAAGAGGGCATTAGGTTGATACTTGCCCCTAAATCACACATTGCCTTGTTGATGATCAATCTTCCAATGGTACAAGGCAGAAAGAAACTTCCAGGGTCTTCAAGTTTGGGTGGAAGCCCTTTTTGAATTAATGCCCTGCATTCTTTAGTGAGCAATATAGTTTCTTTCTCGTGCCAACTTCTCTTCTTATTGATGAGATCTTTAAGGAATTTCGCATATAGAGGCATCTGCTCCAATGCCTCAGCCAAGGGAATGTTTATCTCCAACTTTTTGAAAGTCTCAAGGAACTTTTAAAAGTGTTGATCCTTTGCTTCTTTGTTGAATCTTTGGGGATATGGCAGTGGAGGTGTATAGCTCTTCTCTGCTTGCTGCTGTCCTTGGGTTTGTTCCTCCTTTTCTCCCCTTGAATTGTGTGGCTGGTTGTCCTTTTCTTTGAACTTCTCTCGGACATTTTTGCTTGTTGTCATGTCCTTGTTGCTAGCTTCCTCTTTTTCTGTTAGTTCTTTGTCGCTTTCTATAAGCTTCTTGGTTGCTTCTTTGTTGTCCACCAATGTCCTTCCACTTCTTAGCTGTATAGCTTTGCACTCTTCTTTTGGATTAGAAATGGTGTCGCTTGGTAATGAGCTTGATGGCCTTTCAACTACAATTTTCTTGAAAAGCTGTCCAATCTGCCTCTCCATATTCTTCATGGAAGCTTCCTGGTTCTTTGTTGTCATTTCTTGGTGCTTCATCATTTTCTCCATTAACATCTCCAAATTGATGATCCTCTGATAGTCTTGTGAGATTGTTTGGTTATGGGGTGTTGAGGGTTGATGGTAAGTGTTTTGGTGGGCGGTTTGATTATTGGATGGATAATGGTTGGAAATGGGGTAGTGGTTTTGGGGTTTTCTGTAGGAGTTTTGGTTAGTGCTCTGCTGGTTGTAGTTTTGGTTATTTCTTGAAGTGTTTTGATTTGGATTTCTTTGCCATGGTTGCCGGTTTTGGTTGTGGCTATCTCCCCACCTAAGGTTTGGATGGTTCTTCCAGGATGGGTTATAAGTGTCACCATAAACTTCACTTGATCCAGAACCTTGGTTGTGCACATATTGAATTTTCTCTTGCTGTTGATCCTCTTGATTTTCTTCATTCTGCCCCCAAGGAGTTGATGGTTGGCTTGTGACATTCATTGATGCAACTTGTAAGCTATCAATTCTCTTAGCCATTTGCTCAAATTGTTGCTGAATTTGCTGCTGCATCACTTTGTGTTGAGCTAGGATTGTGTCTACTCCCTCCAACTCTAGCACTCCTTTTCTCTATGATGGTTGGTGTTGTCTCTGATGAGCAAAGAAATATTGGTTGTTTGCCACCATGTCAATGAGGTTTTGGGCTTCCTCTGCGGTCTTCATCAGTTGCAAAGAGCCTCGAGCTGAGTGATCCAGTACTTCTTGAGCCTTCGGAGTGAGTCCTTCATAGAAGTTTTGCAGCTTGTCCCACTCAGTGAACATGTCTAGTGGGCATTTCCTGAGCAGAGCCTTATATCTCTTCCATGCCTCATATAGAGTTTCAACATCCAATTGTGTGAATGTTTGCACTTCAGTCTTCAATCTAATAATCCTCTGAGGTGGATAAAATTTGGCAAGAAACTTGCTTACCAAATCTTCCCAAGTGTTGATGCTCTCCCTTGGGAATGTCTCTGGCCATTGAGTGGCTTTGTCTCTGAGGGAGAATGGGAATAGCAGCAGCTTGTAGATAGCAGGATGCACACCATTAGATTTGACAGTATCACATATCCTCAAGAAGGTGGATAAATGTTGGTTTGGATCTTCAAGTGGCCCTCCTCCAAAAAAGCAGTTATTTTGGACCAATGTCATGAGTTATGGCTTCAATTCAAAGTTATTTGCATTGACATTTGGGGTGAGAATGCTACTCCCACAATGTCTAGGATTTGCAAATGTATAAGAGGCCAATACTCTCCTCTGTGGTGGATTGTTGTTGACCCCTCCTTCTGGATGATTCGAATTAGAGGGATCCCCTTCCATCTCGTGATATTTCTCCTCAGAATCTTCCTCTCCAACAACAGCCTTCCCTCTAGCTTCTATTTTTATCCTTCTGAGAGTTCTTTCATCTTATTCACAAAAGGTAGGTATAGCTCTCCTTGTACCTCAGATACAAACAAAACACAAGAAACACACAAAACCAGAAAACCAGTAACACTTCAATCTATTGCTAGAGTGAAGTTTTGGTTAGCTTAGGCAAAAATTCAAACAGTTAATGTGTTAGCTAAAAACCAAGAAAAAAAATGCTTAATCTAGATCACCACCTCACTTAATCATTGTCAACCTAATCAATCCCTGGCAATGGCGCCAAAAACTTGATGTGTGGAAAGCCATCCAACAAAAAACTCACCGGCAAGTGTACCGGGTCACATCAAGTAATAATAACTCACAGGAGTGAGGTCGATCCCACAAGGATTGAAGGATTGAGCAACTTTAGTTTAGTGGTTGATTTAGTCAAGCGAACAAGAGTTGATTTGAGTGATTTGTAATTGACAAAAGCTAAATTGCCTGAATTGTAAAGGAAGAGGGAAGAATTGCAGTAAATTAAAGAACTAAATAAGTAAAAGTGCTGAATCTTAAAGAACAAGTAAAGTAAATGACAGAAACTTAGATTGCAAGAAATGTAAATTGCTGGAATCTTAAAGGGTTCAAGGAGCTGGGATTGCCGAATTTAAACAAGGAAAAGTAAATTGCAACAAGCAGGAAAGTAAAAGATGAATTGAGTCGAAATAAATCTCAAACTGAAAGGTAAATTGGCTTGAAGAAGCCTCAGCAGATAAACAGAAAGAAAGATGAAGGATCTCAGGGGTCAAGAGACTAGAAAACCAAGTCTAGATCTCATTGCCTTCCTTGATCCAATTCAAAGATCAATTGCAAAAGAAGTAAAGATCAAACAGTAGAAGAACTAAATTCAAGTCTCAATTTCTCAAATGGTGCAGTGAAACGAAAACAGAAAGAGGTTTCAAGGTGAGATTGAGACAGAATTTCCTCAATTCTCAACTCCCAAAACTCAAGCAAAGTATGTAGAAAAGAAGACAAGAAAACCTAGAGGAAGAGATTTTAATTCTCTTTCCCAATTCTCCCCCAAAAACTCTAACTCTCAAGAACAACAATGAAAAATAAAATTGAGCTCTCCACTGAAGTCCAATAAAAAATATCTGAAAAGAAAAGCTCTCTCAAAACTTAAATCCTAAGCTATTTATACACTCTCTTCTAATGATCATTAAGCCTTGAATTTGGGCCCTGATGGAATTGGGTTGAAGATAGCCTCTGTTGATTTCTCTTGGTCGTGAGAAGAAATCCGTTTGCACTATGGACTTTGGGATCATTCACGTTTGAGTCAACGTTTGAGGCAAACGTTGACTCAAACGTCTTCATGTGATGGCGTTATGCAGAACGGGTGGTTGATGTCACTCACGTTTGAGTTCGCGTTTGAGGTCAAACATGAGCTCAAACGTGATCCTCCCCAAGGCAATCATCACCCAACGTTTGACCTCACGTTTGAGGCAAACGTTGGCACAAACGTGGCTCCTCCTCCAGGGTATTCTTAAGCCAACGTTTGACCTCACGTTTGAGGCAAACGTTGGCGCAAACGTTGAGCTTCTCCCAGGGTATTCCTTAGCCAACGTTTGACCTCACGTTTGGGGCAAACGTTGGCGCAAATGTTGAGCTCCTTCAAGGTGGCTGTGCTGTTATCCACGTTTGAGTTCATGTTTGAGGCAAACGTGAACTCAAACGTGATCTTCTCAATACTGCCTTTATTTCCATTCCTGCCATCCCCTTTCTTCAACCTTCCTCCAAGCCTTTTGGTCACCTATCATCAATCAACAAATGCATCAAAGCTACGCTAAAATCATGAGACTTCTTCTTATCCTTGACATATAAGCAATTATAGCACAAAACTTCATAAAAATGCATCAATTTACTCATGGTTGATTGAATCCAAGTACACATGAATTTCTACCCAAATGGCTTACTTGTAACTCAAGAAAGTGTATAAAACCTATTAAAAACAAAGGAAAAAGACTAGTAAAACTAGGCTAAGATGCCCTGGCATCAATCAGTCTTAATATCAAAAGTCTAGTACTTCAATTATCCCAAAAAGGCACTCACAAACAAGCATGCTATGCATATATCAAACAGATAACCCTAATAGCATCAAAGAAAAGACACAGAGTATGCAATGAAGCACAATTGGTCCGTGCCTTCAGAGGTCACGACAATCCTAAGTGCAAAGCGTTCACACGATAACTACAAGCGAGAAAGACAAGATACAGAAACAAAACAACAAGATATAAGTATATAAGAGAGTATAATAGTCATAAGGAACTAGCCTTAGCCCGCGGAGTTTAGGCCGACTAGTCAATATGTAGACAATACGGGGTTTTGAAGGTTAGAACAGCATATACAAAATATATATCTCAAAGTAAGTCTCTAAGGCAAATATAAATACAAAAGTGAGAGAACTAATCAAATAACCAAAATGACAACAAAATAGAATAAGGTCCTCCGCTCTGCTACCATCAAGCAACTCATTGATGTGCGATATTTTGTCGGTATAGAATTTTCCAATAGAATTCTGTCGTGAGTATAGTTCTAAACCAACAAGTTATAACGCATCAAACTTAAAAAATGTGTCACCACAATTCAAAAATAATAACCAAAGTATTCAAACCTCGGATCGTCTCTCAAGGAATTGCAGGGAAGTGTTCTTGTTATTGGTTTTGGGACAAGTATTTTTGGGGTTTTGAATAAAGGACAAGAAATATGAATGACAAGAACATAAAAGAAACTCAAATGATAAAAAGTCTTGGCAAGGATTGATGGTTAAGGATCTTTATCCTTGATACTAACCCCAACATGATAATTGTAAGGATCAATCTCATTAAGTCATCCTCTAACAAGTTAAGGAAAGTCAAATGAGCTACATCAATCCCAATCCATAAGTCCTAGCCACCTCACTAATTAACTTAGTGGAAGCTAGAGTCAATGGACACTAATTATCAACACTTGGACATTAGTAACTCAAGTTCACCTAAGTTACCATCCCAGGCCAAGAACATAAAAATCTACTCTAGCATCCTTCCAAGCATTTAATCAAACTGGAAGGCTCAAAAGTAAAGCAAGATAAAATTGCAAGAAATATAAATCTACAACTACCAATTGCAAGGAAATTAACAACAACAACTCAAATCAACAATAAAGGAACATGAAACATAAATTGCATTAAAGAAGAATAGAAGAAACAACAGTGCATCAACAACAAGGTAAACAAATACAAAGAGTAAAATACTAAACTAGAGAAGCAAAGGTAAAGGAACAAGAATTTGTAAAGGAAAAGTAAATTAAAGCATGAATTAAACCTAGATCTAAGAAATCCTAATCTACATCTAACCTAATTCTAGAGAGAAGAGAGAGCTTCTCTCTCTAGAAACTAACTAAAGCATGATGAAAACTCTACTATGTGCTCCCCCCTTGACTCCTCTTGAATTCTGCATGTAATAGGCTTAGAAAATGAGTTGGATTTGGGCCTGGGAAGCTCAGAAATCGCCCCCAGCATTTTCACTTTAATGAGGTCACGTGCGAGCTGCGACGCGTACGCATGGGTCACGCGTACGCGTCGATTGGCATTTTTACTTCCCACACGTACGCGTCATGTCACGCGTACGCGTCGCCATGCGACTTCATATTCACGCGTGCGCGTCGTTCCACGTGTGCACGTCGATGAATGCACTCCAAATCCTTGATTTTTCATGATCTCTCCACTTTGCATGCTTTTCTCTTTACTCCTTTGATCCATTTCTATCCTTCAAATCCTGAAATCACTAGCAAATACATCAAGGCATCTAGTGGAATCAAAGGTGAATTAAAACTAGCAAATTAAATGCCTAAAAAGCATGTTTTCACACTTAAGCACAAATTAAGAGAGAATTACAAAACCATGCTATTTCATTGAATAAATGTGAGAAAAGTTGATAAAATCCACTTAATTTAGCATAAAAAGTACCACAAAATAGTGGTGCATCAAATCTCCCCACACTTAAACCAAGCATGTCCTCATGCTAAACCAAGAAAAAGACAAAGGGTATCGTCATTTATTAAAATGTAAACTAACTAAATGCAATCTACCTACATGCAACTATCTAAATGGATGCAATTGCTTAGTCAAAATAAATCAATTCCCAAGAAAACCAATATAAGCATAAGGGCTCAAGGTATTAACAACCAAGCCAAACCCACAATTGAATTGAGTTATTAAAATATTTTACAAACTTGCTAGAAAAGTGATGATCATGGTGAAAACATGTAATTGAGCAATCGAACCCTCACCGAATGTGTATCCACTCTAATCACTCAATTGTATAGGGTTGATTCACTCAATTCTCCCCTAATCATGCTTTCCAAGATTTTTTTTCATCTAACAATCAACAATTATTTCATGCATGCATACAATTATCATGAGGTCTTTCCACAAGGTTGTAATAGGGCTAGGGTCAAGATAAGGATGCATATGGTCAAGTGGACTTGAAATTTGAATCTTTGATTAACTTAAACTTCCCACCTAACCTATATAACAATCTATAAAATTTCAAAGCTAACCTAACTACCCATTCTTCACTTTTTCACACACTCATGCATTCTTTTCTTGATCACAACTCGTATGCATTGATTATTGTTGGACTTCACTTTGGGGCATTTTGTCCCCTTTTTATTGTTATTCTTTTTCTTCTTTTTTTTATTTTTTTTCTTTTTCTTCACTATTTGGCTATATAATCCAAGGAAGTACTTCAGTATATGTCCCAAGATGGATATATGATCATCATTTTTGAAAACCATCTTAGGGTGCCTTTAGGCACACCAAACTTAGAGATGGATCATATGCTTCAAGATGTTGTGTGTAAATGTCAAATTTGTCTTTGAGAGCTTGAATCCATGTTAAGGAACCATTGATTATTCGCATTAAAAAAATAAAAGCGAGAAAACTAAATCATGGGCTGCCTCCCATGGAGCGCTTCTTTAACGTTATTAGCTTGACGGTTGGCCTCTGTCAGGGGAGATTGTAGTGTCTCAGGTCCTCGCCTCTCACAATAAAGCTGTCTTAACTTGATTCCTTGATAATTTTCACATGCTCCAAGGATAAAATCTTTCTGATTGTGAACACTTGAGGTAACTGAGATGGAATGGAAGGAAGATGAGGTGGAATTAGTGGATGGTAGATTGTTATCACCTTGTCCCCAGGGAAAAAATCTTCTGTAGGAATCTTTTTGTTTCTCCATCTTTTTGGCACTTTCTTCATAACTCTCTTCTCTGCTCCGAGTGATACTCCAGTGACTCTTGTGTTAAGATGGTCCTTGTTAGCTACTCCTTCTGAATCTTGTAGCTTCAACTCCTCCTAGAGCTTCCTTGATTGTTGTATCTCTTGAGCTTCCTGTTTTCCTACTAGGGATGTTTTTAGGGGCTCTGCTTGTGGTTCACTGTTGCTTTCCTGCAGGCACATTTCACTATGAGCATCCTTCAACTCCTTGGTTTTTGGCTCAGATTCAGGTGTAGGCTTGAAAACATGAAAGGTGAGATGTTCATCATGTATTCTCAATATTAGCTCCCCTTGTTACACATCTATGAGCGCTCTAGCAGTAGCAAAAAATGGTCTCCCCAGAATGATTGGTTGGAGATGGCTCTCTTCCATCTCAAGGACCACAAAATCTGCAGGGAGAAAATACTTTCCTACCTTCACCAGTACATTTTCAACCACTCATATTGCTTATTTCTAAGTTTTGTCAGCCAATTGGAGGATTACATTAGTGGATTTTAACTCATTGATCTACAGATTCCTCATGAGAGACAGAGGCATTAGATTTATGCTTGCTTATAGATCACAGAATCCTTTATCAATCATTATGTCTCCTATGGCACAAGGGATGTGAAAACTCCCTGGATCCTTCTTCTTTGAGGGTAACTCCTTCTGTATAAGGGCACTGCTTTCCTTATTCATCACCACTATTTGTCCACCCTTCAAGGTGTTTTTCTTAATTAGCAATTCCTTCATGCATTTGATGTAAGATGGCATTTGTTGAAGGGTTTCGATGAAAGGAATGTTGATGTGAAGAGACTTGAATGTATCTAGGAACCTAGAGTATGTCTTCTCTTTCTCACCACCTCTGAGTCTCTGAGGGTAGGGTGCTTTTGGCACATACGGCTTCAGGATTGGTTCCTTCATCTGCACAGGGCCAATTCCTTGTTCTGCCTCTCCTAAATTCTTCCTTGACTCCTCTGTGTTGGGCTCAGGGTGTCTACAGATTTCTTCCTCCAGGATTTCCTTATCTCTTAGGGTAATTGCTTTGCATTCTTCTCATCTCACATTCTCGGCCTCTCCTCTTGGGTTCTTCTCAGTATCACTTGGGAAGCTGTCAGTGGACTTTGAGAATTGTTAAGATAGGTATCCTACTTGAGATTCGAGCTTCTTGATGGTCTCTCCTCGACTTTTCATACTAGCCCTTACTTCATTCTTGAATGTTCTATTATCCTGAATCTCCTTGCCAAGATTTTCAAGCATAGCTTCAATCCTAGAAAGTCTGTCCTCAGATGGTGATGGTTGGGTAGAATTGGGGGGTTGAGAATGGTTGTTTTATGGTTGATATGAAGGTTAGTGAGAAGTGTTGTATGGGTATTTGTATGATCTTTGATTGGATTGTTGGTAAGTGTACTGGTTGGAGTTGTGAGGTTTCTGGTCTTGGCTCTGATTTTGCTGATTTCCCCACACAAAGTTTGGGTGGTTCTTCTAGCCAGGGTTATAAGTCTTAGAGTATGGATCATGAGGTTGTCTTGAAGCATTTCCAATGTAATTGGCCTGTTCCCAGTCATTTCCTTCCTCTACATTCAACTCTTCTTATGCTGGTGGCTGAGTATGGATTGCTGCAGCTTGATTCCTCTCCATTTGCTTAGTGAGGTCTACTAGTTGCTTAGTGATCATCTTGTTCTGAGCTAGTATGGCATCCATGTGATTTAGCTCCATCACTCCTCTGTTGTTGCTTCTGTCAGAGGCATAGAAATATTCATTGTTGGCCACTGTTTCAATGACATCTATAGCCTCTTCAATTGTCTTTTTCTTGTTGAGGGAGCCGCCAGAAGAATGATCTAATGCTTTCTTTGACTCTTGTGATAGACCTTCATAGAAAATATGTAGCTGCACCCACTCATTGAACATGTCAGGAGGGCACTTCCTAGTCAGCTCTTTATATCTCTCCCATGCTTCATATAGAGTTTCACCGTCTTGTTGTCTGAATGTCAGAACCTCAGCTCTCAATTGGTTAACTCTTTGAGGAGGATAGAATCTTGCTAAGAATTTGTTCACCACATCTTCCCATGTTGTCAAGATTTCCTTAGGAAAGGATTTTAACCACTTAGATGCCTTGTCCCTTAGAGAGAAGGGGAACAAAAGCAATCTGTAAGTGTCTGGATGAACACCATTTGACTTTACAATATCAAAATTTCTCAAGAAGGTGGTCAAATGTTGATTAGGATCCTCTTGTGCACTTCCTCTAAATGAGCAGTTCTTTTGGACGAGAGTAATGAGCTGTGGCTTCAACTCAAAGTTATTGGCATGAATGGTTGGTTTGAGAATGCTACTCCCACAATTCCCAGGATTGGGGTTAATGTAGGAGCCTAACACCCTTCTCTCATGTCCAGCATGATTTGCTGCACCCTCTCTGCCACAATTATGCACTTCTTCCTCATGATAGTTCTCCATATCATCCTCCATATTTATATCTAAGTCCTCCTCTTTTTCCTCTGCACCAATAGCTTTCTTTCTTCTTGATTCTCTCCTTAATCTAAGGAAGGTCCTCTCAGGTTCACTATCAAAAGAGGTTGAAGTTTCCCGTCTTCTACCTATCATGCACTCAACAAAACACAGGCAAACAGCAAGTAGATAATTTACTAAGAATTAAGGTTAGCTTGGTTAGTGCAATTGATCAAACAATTAGTGGACTAATTTGCTGAAAAGTAAAGAAACAAAGAGAAATAAAGAGAAACAGATAAAATTACAAAAGATAAAAGTAAACAGCTGAAATTGAAACTTAATTAACAAAAGAAAAGAAAAATTCTCAATCTAGTGATCCTTCATTTTAATCATTTTCAATACAAAATCAATCCCCGGCAACGACGCCATAAACTTGATACACGAAAACTTGTCTCTCAACAAATTTTCACCGGCAAGTGCACCGGATTGTCGTCAAGTAAAAACTCACAATAGAGTGAGGTCGAATCCCACAGGGATTGATTGGTTGAGAAATTTTAATTGAAGGAGTGTTCTAGTTGAACTGAATTAGAATTGAATGATTGCAGAATGTAAATTGGCGGAAAACTTAAAGAGCGAGAAATGTAAATGACAGAATTTAAATTGCAGAGTAAAATAATAGAAACTAAATGACAGAAAGTAAATTGCAAGTAATTAAAGTGCAGAAGCTTAAATTTCAAGAAATTAAATGGGAATGGGGATTGAGCATCAAATTAAACAGCAGAGTGTAAAAGAATGGGTAAGATCAGAATGGGGGATTCATTGGGCTTTAGGAGATATTGAATTCTCCGGATCAAATCATTTTCATCTCTTCCTCAATCAATGCATTCATTGACTTTGCTTGGCAATCTTAGGTGATTGGATCCCAATGTCTTGGCTCACCAATCTCTCAAAGCTTGAACAATTGCCCAATGTCTTGATTTGATTGCTCATGGGAAGAGATGAAGTATGGTCACTGATTATACCACACAAATTCATAGATCAAAATATTGGTAGGATTACATGTCACGATATCCATCCAACCCCCAATCTAATCCAATGTGAGAAAGCCTTTCTAGCATGATTTCCTCATCCCTCTCTCAAGGATCAGAGGAAATCCAATTATGAATAGCTTATTTGTCAAGACAACTATTCAATTAAATTAAGATCGAAAGCTTTCTAGCAAAATCAAGAGAAAAGATAGAAGAAGAAGATGAAAACTATTATTGATCCATTGAATTACAACAGAGCTCCCTAACCCAATGAAGTGGGGTTTAGTTGTTCATAGCTCAATTCAATTCCAGAAAGAAAGAAAAGTGCAGAAAAGTAAAGAAATTCCAAAAGAATTGATTGCAGAGATCTGAATCTAGATCCAGCTCCCAATCTGTCTAACCCCATAACTAACTTAAACTCCAAGTTATTTATACACTTTCTTCAATTGGTCTTCAAGTATCTGGATTGGGCTTTTGGCCTTTGATGAAGTGGATTGAATTGGCTCCCAATGCTTGTTGAGAAGAGAGGTGCTCAATTATGCAATTTTGGTATCAACGTTGGGGTCAACATTTTAGGGCAAATGTTGGGTCAAACGTTCTATCAGAGAAAATGGGTTCTGTGTGTTTTCAGCAATGTTTGACTCAACGTTCGGGCACCAACGTTTGCCTGGTCATGCGTACGCGTAAGCCCCGCGTGCGGGTGGATGGCCATTTTTGCCATTCCACGCGTGCGCGTCACCTATGCGTACGTGATGAGCGGATAATTTATACGCTTTTTGACATTGTTTTTAGTATGTTTTTAGTAGGATCTAGTTACTTTTAGGGATGTTTTTAATAGATTTTGTGTTAAATTCACATTTCTGGACTTTACTATGAGTTTGTGTGTTTTTCTGTGATTTCAGGAATTTTCTGGCTGAAATTGAGGGACTTGAGCAGAAATCAGATTCAGAGGTTGAAAAAGGACTGCTGATGCTGTTGGATTCTGACCTCCCTGCACTCAAAGTGGATTTTCTGGAGCTACAGAACTCGAAATGGCGCGCTTCCAATTGCGTTGGAAAGTAGACATCCAGGGCTTTCCAGAAATATATAATAGTTCATACTTTGGCCAAGAATTGACGACGTAAACTGGCGTTCAACGCCAGCCTTCTGCCCAAATCTGGCGTCCAGCGCCAGAAAAGGATCCAAAACCAGAGTTGAACGCCCAAACTGGCACAGAAACTGGCGTTCAACTCCACAAATGGCCTCTGCACGTGCTACACTTAAGCTCAGCCCAAACACACACCAAGTGGGCCCCGGAAGTGGATTTATGCATCAATTACTTACTCATGTAAACCCTAGTGACTAGTTTATTATAAATAGGACCTTTTACTATTGTATTAGGCATCTTTTTGATCATCTTAGGATCTTAGGATCATCTTTGAACGCATTGTTCTTAGACCATGGGGGCTGGCCACACGGCCATGCCTGGACCTTCACTTATGTATTTTTAACGGTAGAGTTTCTACACTCCATAGATTAAGGTGTGGAGCTCTGCTGTTCCTCAAAGATTAATGCAAAGTACTACTGTTTTCTATTCAATTCTTCTTATTTCGCTTCTAAGATATCCATTCGCACCCAAGAACGTGATGAAGGTGATGATTATGTGTGACGCTCATCATCCTTCCCCCTTATGAACGCGTGCCTGACAAACACTTCTGTTCTACATGAATTAAGCTAGAATGAATATCTCTTAGATCTCCTAACTGGAATCTTCGTGGCGTAAGCTAGAATGATGGCGGCATTCAAGAGAATCCGGAAAGTCTAAACCTTGTCTGTGGTATTCCGAGTAGGATTCAATGATTGAATGACTGTGACGAGCTTCAAACTCGCGAGTGCTGGGCGTTAGTGACAGATGCAAAAGGAGGGTGAATCCTATTCCAGCATGATCGAGAACCGACAGATGATTGGCCGTGCTGTGACAGCGCATGTGAGCATATCTTTCACTGAGAGGAGGGGATGTAGCCACTGACAACGGTGATGCCCTTGCATAAAGCCAGCCATGGAAAGGAGTAAGACAGATTGGATGAAGATAGCAAGAAAGCAGAGGTTCAGAGGAACGAAAAGCATCTCTATTCGCTTATCTGAAATTCCTACCAAAGATTTACATAAGTACCTCTATCCCTATTCTATTATTTATTATTCGAAAACACCATTATCCATTTATATCTACCTAACTGAGATTTGCAAGGTGACCATAGCTTGCTTCATACCAACAATCTCCGTGGGATTCGACCCTTACTCACGTAAGGTATTACTTGGACGACCCAGTGCACTTGCTGGTTAGTTGTATCGAAGTTGTGACAATTATGAATTAAGATCAGAGCACCAAGCTTTGGAGCCATTACCAGGGATTATTCGAACCTGGAGATCACAATTTCGTGCACCAAGGTTTTGGCGCCGTTGCCGGGGATTGTTTGAGTTTGGACAACTGACGGCTCATCTTGTTGCTCAGATTAGGTAATTTTCTTTTCGTTTTGTTTTCAAAAAAATCTTTCAAAAATATTTTCAAAAATCTCTCATATGTTTTCGGAAAAAAAAATAAAAAAATAAAAATGTTTTCAAAAAAATTTTATTCAAGATTTTTAAGAATGAATTCTAGTGTTTCATGAAGCATGTAAAGCCTGGCTGGCTGTGAAGCCATGTCTAAATTTATTTGGACTGAGGCTTGCAATTTGTTATAAAGAGCAATATACTCTCGTGTTAAAGACTAAAGCTTGGCTGGCCATTGGTCATGTCTAGTGTTTTGGACTGAAGCTTTCTTTGAAAGCTTGGCTGGCTAGTGAGCCATGTCTAATTCCTGGACTGAAGCTTTAGACTAAGAATGCAAGATTCCTGGAATTCATATTAAAAATTTTGGAATCCTTATTTTTCTTTTTCACATAATTTTCGAAAAAAAAAATAATACAAAAAAAAATTAGAAAATCATAAAAATCAAAAATATTTTTCTGTTTCTTGTTTGAGTCTTGAGTCATATCATAAGTTTGGTGTCAATTGCATATGCATCTTGCATTTTTTTTCGAAAATATCATGCATTCATAGTGTTCTTCATGATCTTCAAGTTGTTCTTGGTAAGTCTTCTTGTTTGATCTTGATGATTTTTTGTTTTGTGTCTTTTCATGTTTATCATATACATTTTTGAATTCTTAGTGCCTAAGCATTAAAGAATTCTAAGTTTGGTGTCTTGCATGTTTTCTTTGCATTAAAAGTTTTTCAAAATTGTGTCTATGATGTTCATCTTGGCATTCAAAGTGTTCTTGGTGTTCATCTTGACATTCATAGCATTCTTGCATGCATCACATGTTTTGATCTAAAAATTTCATGCATTGCATATTTTTCATGTTTTTCATAAAAATTTCAAAAATAAAAAAAAATATCTTTCCCTTTTTCTCTCATCAAATTCGAAAATTTGAGTTGACTTTTTCAAAAATTTTAAAATCAAGTTGTTTCTCATGAGTCAAATCAAATTTTCAATTTGAAAATCTTATCTTTTTCAAAATCTTTTTCAAAAATCAAATCTTTTTCAAAATTCTTAGTTACTTTCGAAAATTCCAAAATATTTTTCAAAAATCTTTTTCTTATTTTTATATAAAATTTTCGAAAATAACTAATCAATTAATGTTTTGATTCAAAAATTTCAAGTTTGTTACTTACTTGTTAAGAAAGATTCAAACTTTAAGTTCTAAAATCATATCTTGTGATTTCTTGTGAATCAAGTCATTAATTGTGATTTTAAAAATCAAATCTTTTTCAAAAACTAATTTCTATCATATCTTTTCAAAAATATCTTCTCATCTTATCTTTTTCAAAAAAATTGATTTCAAAATATCTTTTCTAACTTCCTAACTTCTTATCTTTTCAAAATTTGTTTCAACTAACTAACTAACTTTTTGTTTGTTTCTTAACTTTTTCAAAACCACCTAACTAATTCTCTCTTTCTAATTTTCGAAAATATCTCCCCCTTTTTCAAAAATTTCTTTTTAATTAACTAATTATTTTTATTTTTATTTTTGATTTCAAAAATTTTCGAAAATTACTAACATTTTTCTAAAACCATTTTCAAAAATCACTAACTCTTTTTCAAAATAATTTTCGAAAATTATCCCTCCCCCATCTCATTCTATTTATTCATTCATATCCTAACATCTCATCTCACCTCTCTTCCATCCTCACAGTTGTGTTTCTTCCATTATATTACATTCTTTGTCTCCCCCTCTTCTTCCACTCACACAGGAATCCCTATACTGTGGTATAAAGGATCTCCATTATTATTATTATTTTTCTGTGCCCTCTTCTTTGTCATATGAGCAGGAGCAAGGATAAGAACATTCTTGTGGAAGCAGATCCAGAACCTGAAAGGACTCTGAAGAGAAAATTAAGAGAAGCTAAAATACAACAATCCAGAGATAACCTTTCAGAAATTTTCGAACAAGAAAGGGAGATGGCAGCCGAAAATAATAATAATGTAAGGAAGATGCTTGGTGACTTCACTGCACCTAATTCCAATTTACATGGAAGAAGCATCTCCATTCCTGCCATTGGAGCAAACAACTTTGAGCTGAAACCTCAATTAGTTTCTCTGATGCAGCAGAACTGCAAGTTTCATGGACTTCCATCTGAAGATCCTTTTCAGTTCTTAACTGAATTCTTGCAGATATGTGATACTGTTAAGACTAATGGAGTAGATCCTGAAGTCTACAGGCTCATGCTTTTCCCGTTTGCTGTAAGAGACAGAGCTAGATTATGGTTGGATTCTCAACCCAAAGACAGCCTGAACTCTTGGGATAAGCTGGTCACGGCTTTCTTAGCCAAGTACTTTCCTCCTCAAAAGCTGAGCAAGCTTAGAGCTGATGTTCAAACCTTCAGACAGAAAGAAGGTGAATCCCTCTATGAAGCTTGGGAAAGATACAAACAGTTGACCAAAAAGTGCCCTTCTGACATGCTTTCAGAATGGACCATCCTGGATATATTCTATGATGGTTTATCTGAGCTATCAAAGATGTCACTGGACACTTCTGCAGGTGGATCCATTCACCTAAAGAAAACGCCTGCAGAAGCTCAAGAACTCATTGACATGGTTGCTAAAAACCAGTTCATGTACACTTCTGAAAGGAATCCTGTGAGTAATGGGACGCCTATGAAGAAGGGAGTTCTTGAGGTTGATACTCTGAATGCCATATTGGCTCAGAATAAAATATTGACTCAGCAAGTCAATATGATTTCTCAGAGTCTGCATGGAATGCAAGCTGCATCCAACAGTACTCAAGAGGCATCTTCTGAAGAAGAAGCCTATGATCCTGAAAACCCTGCAATAGCAGAGGTAAATTACTTAGGTGAACCTTATGGAAACACCTATAACTCAACATGTCGAAATCATCCAAATTTCTCATGGAAGGATCAAAAGCCCCAACAAGGCTTTAATAATGGTGGAAGAAACAGGTTTAGCAATAGCAAGCCTTTTCCATCATCAACTCAGCAACAGACAGAGAACTCTGAACAAAATGCTTCTAATTTAGCAAATCTAGTCTCTGATCTATCTAAAGCCACTGTAAGTTTCATGAATGAAACAAGGTCTTCCATTAGAAATCTGGAAGCACAAGTTGGCCAGCTGAGTAAAAGGATCACTGAAATCCCTCCTAGTATTCTCCCAAGCAATACAGAAGAGAACCCAAAAGGAGAATGCAAGGCCATTGACATAAGCGCCATGGCCGAACCTGTGAGGAGAGGAGAGGACGTGAATCCCAAGGAGGAAGACCTCCAGGGACGTCCAGTGATCAATAAGGAGCTTCCCTCTGGGGAATCAAAGGACTCTGAGGCTCATCTAGAGACTATAGAGATCCCATTGAACCTCCTTATGCCCTTCATGAGCTCTGATGAGTATTCCTCTTCTGAAGAGAATGAGGATGTCACTGAAGAGCAAACTGCCAAGTTTCTTGGTGTAATCATGAAGCTGAATGCCAAATTATTTGGCATTGATGCTTGGGAAGTTGAACCTCCCTTGTTCATCAATGAACTAAGTGATCTGGATCAACTGACATTGCCTCAGAAGAGACAGGATCCTGGAAAGTTCATAATACCCTGTACCATAGGCACCATGATCTTTAAGGCTCTGTGTGACCTTGGTTCAGAAATAAACCTCATACCCCTCTCTGTAATAGAGAAACTGGGAATCTATGGGGTGCAAGCTGCTAAAATCTCACTAGAGATGGCAGAAAGCTCAAGAAAACAGGCTTATGGACAAGTAGAAGATGTATTAGTAAAGGTTGAGGGCCTTTACATACCTACTGATTTCATAGTCCTGGATACTGGAAAGGAAGAGGATGAATCCATCATCCTAGGAAGACCTTTCCTGGCCACAGCAAGAGCTGTGATTGATGTTGACAGAGGTGAAATAGTCCTTCAATGGAATGAGAACTCCCTTGTATTCAAAACTCAAGGATCTCCCTCTGCAACCATGGAGAGGAAGCAGAAAAAGCTTCTCTCCAAGCAGAGTCAACCAGAGCCCCCACAGTCAAACTCTAAGTTTGGTGTTGGGAGGCCACAACCAAACTCTAAGTTTGGTGTTGAACTCCCATATCCAAACTCTAAGTTTGGTGTTGGAGAGTCTCAACAAAGCTCTGCACATCTGTGAGGCTCCATGAGAGCCCACTGTCAAGCTATTGACATTAAAGAAGCGCTTGTTGGGAGGCAACCCAATGTTTATCTAATTCTTATTTTTATTGTTTTTCATGTTTTCTTAGGTTCATGATCATGTGGAGTCACAAAATAAACAAAAAAATCAAAAACGGAATCAAAAACAGCAGAAGAAAAATCACACCCTGGAGGAGCATCTGTCTGGCGTTCAAACGCCAGAATAGAGCATAGTTCTTGCGCTGAACGCCCAGAATGGGAGCATCCTGGCGCTGAACGCCCAGAACAAGCATGGTCCTGGCGTTCAACGCCAGAAATGGCAGCAAAGGGGCGTTGAACGCCCAAAATGGGCACCAACCTGGCGCTGAACGCCCAGAGTTGTGTGCAAGGGCATTTTGCATGCCTAAATTGGTGCAGGGATCTAAATGCCTTGACACCCCAAGATCTGTGGACCCCACAGGATCCCCACCTACCTTCACTCACTCTCTTCTCTCTTCTCAATCATCCTCTATTCCCAATAAACACTCATCCCTTCTGTCTTCCATTTACCACTCACACCCATACACCCACTTACCTTCAAAAATTCAACATCTCTTCCCCACCCAATCCCACCCATATGGCCAAATACACACAGCCATCCATCTCCTCCATATCCTCTTCTTCTTCTATTCTTTCTTCTTTTGCTCGAGGGCGAGCAACATTCTAAGTTTGGTGTGGTAAAAGCATAGCTTTTTTTGTTTTTTCCATAACCATTGATGGCACCTAAGGCCAGAGAAACCTCTAGAAAGAGGAAAGGGAAGACAAAAGCTTCCATCAAGGGTCTATAGCTCAGTGGTAGAACATTTGACTGCAAATCAAGAGATCCCTGAGATACCTCAAGGGATACATTTTCTTCCACACAATTATTGGAAGCAACTAAGGGTGGAACATCAAGAGCACTCCATCATCCTTCATGAAATCAGAGAAGATCTAAAAGCAATGAGGGAGGAGCAACAAAGACAAGGAAGAGACATAGAAGAGCTCAAGGACATCATTAGTTCCTCAAGAAGGAAACGCCACCATTACTAAGGTGGATTCATTCCTTGTTCTTATTTCTTCTGTTTTTCATTTTCTATGTTATGTGCTTATCTGTGTTTGTGTCTTCATTACATGATCATTAGTAGTTAGTAAATATGTCTTAAAGTTATAAATGTCCTATGAATCCATCACCTCTCTTAAATGAAAAATGTTTTAATTCAAAAGAACAAGAAGTACATGAGTTTCGAATTTATCCTTGAACTTAGCTTAATTATATTGATGTGGTGACAATGCTTCTTGTTTTCTGAATGTATGCTTGAACAGTGCATATGTCTTTTGAAGTTGTTGTTTAAGAATGTTAAATATGTTGGCTCTTGAAAGAATGATGACTAGGAGACATGTTATTTGATAATCTGAAAAATCATAAAAATGATTCTTGAAGCAAGAAAAAGCAGCAAAGAACAAAGCTTGCAGAAAAAAAAAATAGGTGAAAAAAAAATTTATAGAAAGAAAAAGAAAAAGCAAGCAGAAAAAGCCAAAGCTCTTAAAACCAAGAGGCAAGAGCAAAAAGCCAATAACCCTTAAAACCAAAAGGCAAGGGAAATAAAAAGGATCCCAAGGCTTTGAGCATCAGTGGATAGGAGGGCCTAAAGGAATAAAATCCTGGTCTAAGCGGCTAAACCAAGCTGTCCCTAACCATGTGCTTGTGGCGTGTAGGTGTCAAGTGAAAACTTGAGACTGAGCGGTTAAAGTCAAGGTCCAAAGCAAAAAAAAAAAAAAAAGAGAGTGTGCTTAAGAACCCTGGACACCTCTAATTGGGGACTTTAGCAAAGCTGAGTCACAATCTGAAAGGGTTCACCCAATTATGTGTCTGTGGCATTTATGTATCCGGTGGTAATACTGGAAAACAAAGTGCTTAGGGCCACGGCCAAGACTCATAAAGAAGCTGTGTTCAAGAATCATCATACTGAACTAAGAGAGTCAATAACACTATTCGAAATCTGAAGTTCCTATAGATGCCAATCATTCTGAACCTCAATAGATAAAGTGAGATGCCAAAACTATTCAAGAGGCAAAAAGCTATAAGTCCCGCTCATATGATTGAAGCTCTGTTTCATTGATAGTTTGGAATTTATAGTATATTCTATTCTTTTTATCCTATTTTGATTTTCAGTTGCTTGGGGACAAGCAACAATTTAAGTTTGGTGTTGTGATGAGCGGATAATTTATACGCTTTTTGACATTGTTTTTAGTATGTTTTTAGTAGGATCTAGTTACTTTTAGGGATGTTTTTAATAGATTTTGTGTTAAATTCACATTTCTGGACTTTACTATGAGTTTGTGTATTTTTCTGTGATTTCAGGTATTTTCTGGCTGAAATTGAGGGACTTGAGCAGAAATCAGATTCAGAGGTTGAAAAAGGACTGCTGATGCTGTTGGATTCTGACCTCCCTGCACTCAAAGTGGATTTTCTGGAGCTACAGAACTCGAAATGGCGCGCTTCCAATTGCGTTGGAAAGTAGACATCCCGGGCTTTCCAGCAATATATAATAGTCCATACTTTGGCCAAGAATTGATGACGTAAACTGGCGTTCAACGCCAGCCTTCTGCCCAAATCTGGCGTCCAGCGCCAGAAAAGGATCCAAAACCAGAGTTGAACGCCCAAACTGGCACAGAAACTGGCGCTCAACTCCACAAATGGCCTTTGCACGTGCTACACTTAAGCTCAGCCCAAACACACACCAAGTGGGCCCCGGAAGTGGATTTATGCATCAATTACTTACTCATGTAAACCCTAGTGACTAGTTTATTATAAATAGGACCTTTTACTATTGTATTAGGCATCTTTTTGATCATCTTAGGATCTTAGGATCATCTTTGAACGCATTGTTCTTAGACCATGGGGGCTGGCCACACGGCCATGCCTGGACCTTCACTTATGTATTTTTAACGGTAGAGTTTCTACACTCCATAGATTAAGGTGTGGAGCTCTGCTGTTCCTCAAAGATTAATGCAAAGTACTACTGTTTTCTATTCAATTCTTCTTATTTCGCTTCTAAGATATCCATTCGCACCCAAGAACGTGATGAAGGTGATGATTATGTGTGACGCTCATCATCCTTCCCCCTTATGAATGCGTGCCTGACAAACACTTCTGTTCTACATGAATTAAGCTAGAATGAATATCTCTTAGATCTCCTAACCGGAATCTTCGTGGCGTAAGCTAGAATGATGGCGGCATTCAAGAGAATCCGGAAAGTCTAAACCTTGTCTATGGTATTCCGAGTAGGATTCAATGATTGAATGACTGTGACGAGCTTCAAACTCGCGAGTGCTGGGCGTTAGTGACAGACGCAAAAGGAGGGTGAATCCTATTCCAGCATGATCGAGAACCGACAGATGATTGGCCGTGCTGTGATAGAGCATGTGAGCATATCTTTCACTGAGAGGAGGGGATGTAGCCACTGACAACGGTGATGCCCTTGCATAAAGCCAGCCATGGAAAGGAGTAAGACAGATTGGATGAAGATAGCAAGAAAGTAGAGGTTCAGAGGAACGAAAAGCATCTCTATTCGCTTATCTGAAATTCCTACCAAAGATTTACATAAGTACATCTATCCCTATTCTATTATTTATTATTCGAAAACACCATTATCCATTTATATCTACCTAACTGAGATTTACAAGGTGACCATAGCTTGCTTCATACCAACAATCTCCGTGGGATTCGACCCTTACTCACGTAACCCAGTGCACTTGCTGGTTAGTTGTATCGAAGTTGTGACAATTATGAATTAAGATCAGAGCACCAAGCTTTGGAGCCATTACCAGGGATTATTCGAACCTGGAGATCACAATTTCGTGCACCAGTACGCGTGGCTGGGAAGAAATACACATCCACGCGTACGCGTCATCGACGCGTACGCGTCATTGCAGTTTCCCCAATTCCAATTTTTGAAAGCTTTTCGAAAGCGTTGGCCTCAACGTTAGACTGACAACGTTCCCTCCAACGTTGGCACACTCACGCATGCGCGTCACCAACGCGTGCGCGTGGATGCCAATTTCTAAAATTCCAGATTTGAAGCTTATGTCGCGCGTGTTGGCCTCAACGTTGGACTGGCAATGTTCCCTCCAATGTTGGCTACCCACGCGTGCGCGTCACCCACGCGTGCGCGTCACCCACGCGTGCGCATGGTTCATCAAAATTCCACGATTCACGCGTGCGCGTCGCCTACGCGTACGCATCGCACTAAATTTTTCCAAATCTAGAAAGCAAACTGTATTAAAGAGCGTTGGAGGTAACGTTGGCTCACCAATGTTCCCTCCAACGTTTGCACCAGAACTTTGCAGCAAATTTCACTGCTCTTTCCTCGAACGTTTGAGGCAACGTTGGTGGACTAACTTTGGTCACCAACGTTGCTTCCTCTTCTTCTTTCTATGCCCATTCTTCAACTTCTCTCCATGCCTTCCTACACCTATCATCAACCAATACATGCATCAAAGCCTTGCTAAAATCATGAGAAATTGCATCATTCTTATCACACAAGTAATTATGGCATAAATCTCATGAAAATGCATCAAATTAACCATGTTTAAATGAATCAAGGTATACATGAACTTTTAACCCAAATGCTTTCTTATAACTCAAGAAATTGCATAAAACCTAATGAAAACAAAAGAAAAAGGTTAGTGAAACTAGCCTAAGATGCCTTGGCATCATCTGCCTCTGTTAGAGAAGAAGATCTCAGTTGCGAAAGCTCACTTCCATTTCTGTTCATCAAAGAAAGAAGGTAGCCACTGAGCTACATGTAAGAAGAAGCAAAAATAGAAAGCAAGGAGCTGTCCTGGGTCAGAGATTCATCAAAGGTCCGAATTCATTTTTGGGGCCAAAGTCAAGATCAAAGGCTCAGATTGAAGAAACTTGATGAAAAGGGTTGAGAGAGGTACATACATGTTGGTTTTTGGTTTTCCCTCTTTCTTCTCTCTGTCGGAACCGAAGCTTTTGTTTGTTGGAGAAGATGTTGCTGGCTTGGTTGAACTGGTTTCAACCTTGAAAGCTTCCCCTTCTATAATAAGGGTGAACGGCCAAGGGTTGAAACAAGGAGAAAAAGTAAAAGCACAGAGTTCTCATAGCTACCTATTCATACCCTGGACCAAGCTAGAAGATCCGGGTTGGACTAAAGCAAATCGACCGACCTCTTTAGAGGTTGGCTCGCCACCAACCTCTTCATAAAGAGCTCGGGTAAACTGCCACAGAGGCCCAAGAAGGCCAAGAATGAAAGGACCACCGACTACTAGAAGGCGGTTGGCCAAAGATATGATCTCACTCATAAAAGATAAGATCAGATAACAAACTTATCTTAAAGGAAGATCGTCAAACACTACTATAAATACACTGGAGCACCCAGGTATAACTCATACTCCAATTCTACAAAAAACCTACCTAAAGCCTGTACTAACTTAAGCATCGGATTCTCTTACAGGTACCACCACCCACCGGTGATCGAGGACTGAGCAACTCCTCCGCTACAACAAGTCGGATGCGACAGCTATAACCAGACTAGAAGGTCTCACCCGAGATCGACCATTCTGTTTCAGGTAACCCTTGGAACACTACCCAATCTTCCTGAGTTTCTTCTCCTTCAAAGATGTTCATTTTATTTTTTTTTTCTTAGTATTGTCTATCTGGGTCTCTTGGTAAAAGGAAAACATGGTGAGGTTTGTAAGAAAAAGCCAATGAGAGGAAAAAAGCAGTGATCAATATTAGAAAAAAAAGCCATAGATGTCTCAGAGTTTCTTTGAACATCTATTTGTTGTGTGTCATGATCCTGTGGAAATTCCCTTACAAGTTGGGTTAGTACTTTGCGGTTGAAAGCTTGGTGAGAGTCTAAGTTAAGTTAGATTTGGGGATAGAATCTAGATTTGTCCCAGATAGGATTAGGTAGATCCTATGGAAGAATTGGTGTATGTAATCTGATGATTATAGTGAAATTCCGTCACTGTTGTGATGGAGACTGGATGTAGGCTGCATTGCACTTAGCAGCTGAATCAGGATACTTCTGGGTGTGATTCTCTCTTTCTCTTCTACTCTTATTCTGATTCTGTTGTGTTGGAGACAAAAATAAAAAATATCTCCTAACCCGTAATGAGACAGAAACAAAATGCCTCCTGACTGGTTATGAGACAAAAGTAGAAATATCTCCTGAAGTTTCTTTGAAAAAGCATAAATTAATATTCAACAAAAAGGGACTAAGATTCAACCCCCCTTCTCTTAGCCACTGATTACCATCAAAAGAGTAGGTGCTAAAAGTTAGGGTGTTACAAAAAAGTAGTTAGAGGTCATTGGTATTAAAAATTGTGGTGGTTTGATTGAGTATGAATTGACGAATTTGGTAAAACTAGAGGTTTTGTGTTTAGGGTAAAAATTGAATTTTGACCAATTTCGGCGGGCCATAATCTGGCTTCCAGATCCTCAAATTCTGTGAAACTTTTTTTGAATGAAAATTGGTCCGTGAAGTTTATAATGTTCGAAGAATGGAATGAAAATGATTTTTTAACAAAAAAGTTATGCCCGTCGGAAGTTTGGTGTGAAAAATTGATTTTCTACAACTTAACAGCTTTTAGAAGGAAGAGTAATGTATCATTTTTGTCCCCAATGTTTGGGGTAAGTCCTAAAGTTGTCCCTAACGTTTCAATTGTTCTATTTAAGTCCCTAACGTTTCAAAATTGACTCAATGTTGTCCTGCCGTTAGAGAACCGTTAACAGAATTGACGGCGGGACAAAATTGAGACGATTTTGAAACGTTAAGGATGTAAATAGGACGAAAATGTTGGGGACAAAAACGATACATAGAAATAAATTTTAATTTTATTCTTTAATAATATCATTTTTTTCTGTACATAGTATTCAATTATTTTTTAATCACATCTAAGTAAATTACACTTAATCACATTACTTTCATTCTAAATAAATTTTTTTTTTATAATTTTACAGTTAAACAAATGTAATTTTTTTATAAATAAATAAATTTTATATTTTCATTCTAAATAAATAATGTAATGTGATTAGAATAAAAGTGTAAAATTATAAAAAAAATTATAAGTAATGTGATTAAGTAATGAAAGTAAAATTACATTATTTAGAATGAAAGTATAAAATTTATTTATTTATAAAAAAATTACATTACTTTAAGTGTAAAATTATAAAAAAATTAATTTATTTAGAATGAAAGTGTAAAATTATAAAAAAAATATAAGTAATGTGATTAGTACTGAATATAAAATTACATTATTTAGAATGAAAGTGTAAAAATTATTTATTTATAAAAAAATTACATTACTTTAAGTGTAAAATTATAAAAAATTAATTTATTTACAATAAGTGTAAAATTATAAAAAAAATTATAAGTAATGTGATTAAGTAATGAAAGTAAAATTATATTATTTAAAATGAAATTATAAAATTTATTTATTTATAAAAAAATTACATTACTTTAAACGTAAATTTATAAAAAAAATTAACTTATTTAAAATAAAAATGTAAAATTATTAAAAAAATAAGTAATGTGATTAAGTAACGAAAGTAAAATTACATTATTTAGAATGAAAGTGTAAAGGTTATTTATTTATAAAAAAATTACATTACTTTTAGTGTAAAATTATAAAAAAATTAATTTATTTAGAACAAAAGTGTAAAATTATAAAAAAAATTAGAAATAATGTGATTAAGTAATGAAAGTAAAATTACATTATTCAGAATGAAATTGTAAAATTTATTTATTTATAAAAAATTACATTACTTTAACTGTAAAATTATAAAAAAATTTATTTAGAATGAAAGTAATGTGATTAAGTGTAATTTACTTAGATGTGATTAAAAAATAATTGAATACTATGTACAAAAGAAATTGATATTATTGAAGGATAAAATTAAAATTTATTTCTATGTATCGTTTTTGTCCCCAAAGTTTTCGTCCTATTTAAGTACCTAACGTTTCAAAATTGTCTCACTTTTGTCCCGCTGTCAATTCTGTTAACAGATCCCTAACGGTAGGACAACATTGAGTCAATTTTGAAATGTTAGGGACTTAAATAAGACGATTGAAACGTTAGGGACAACTTTGAGACTTACCCCAAATGTTGGGGACAAAAACGATACTTTACTCTAGAAGGAAATGACATCCATGCGCATGCGAGAATTGTCATGCGTATGCGAGACCTAGGCACTATCCGTATTCTCGCGTATACAGCGGTGTTTTGCGTACGCGAGCCAAAACCTCTGCTCGCAAAACCTCTGCACCATACGCGGGTGGCATGCATATGCATGACCACCCTATTTTGCAAAAGTTATATTTTTGAGTTTTTAACATTTTCTCTAGCTTTCCGAACCTCTGTAATATCTGTTTAAGGTCCGATAACTAGTTTTAACTTTCGGAAAAATAACAAAAATATTAGGGAAGTTAGATTGATATTGAGGAAGGTTGAGGATTGGAGAATTGAATTATTGATGAACCAATACTGTTAAATGAGGCAGGGATGATGAGGATTATGCTATGAATGTTGAGATGTTGAGTAATGGTTTTGATGCTAGACGAGTAATTCCTATCTGAGGATAGACGAGTAATCCCTATCCGATATGCGATTTTGAGGGTAGACGTGTAATTTCTAACCGAGGGTAGACGAGTAATTCCTATACGAGTCATGGCCTGAGGTAATCCCTATCCATGAGACTCATTGGCCATAGGGCAGGCATGCATCATATGCATTTGTATGTTTTGTATGAGTTTGCATTTGTTTTGGCTTGACTAATTGATTAAATGTTATTAATGGCTACCTGATCTACTTGCTGTAACTGCTATCTATACATGTTCTTTCCTTCTCTGTTTTGCCTGTGTGTGTTTTTTAGAGATTCCTCTAGCGGGAGGAGGAGGCGTTGAGGGTTGTTCCACTTAAAGTTTAGAGGATTGCTGAGAAAGAAAATAAAGAGCTAGATTGTATTAGGTTCCTTAGACATAGTCACCTTAATTCTAGTTTAGTGAAAACATTAGGATAAGAATATGGGTGGCTGGAGTTTTGGAATGCCTTTGGCTTTCCGAGATGTTATTTATTATCTATGCGGATACCTTTACCATGTTTAGAACCCCTGGTTCTATTTCATACATATATTATTATTTTTCAGATGTAGGACGCGAGGCACCTCACTGAGCATACTGGAGGCTCTGTGACAAACGGATTTTCTGTCAATAAAGAGTTTTACAGATAAAGCTCGTTGAAAGTATAGTTTCTACACCAACAGAGAATCCTTTCGTACAAAAACTTGTTTGTCACTAAAGCAAACTCAATAAAAATAATAACCAAAGTATTTAAACCTCGGGTCATCTCTCAAGGAATTGCAGGGAGGTCTATATATTATTGGTTATGAAAGATTATCTTTTTGGAGATTTTGAATAAGGAACAAGAAAAGTAAATTTCAAGAATTAAAGTAATAACTAATAAAACTCTTGGAAAGGTATGAGAACCGGAAATCCTATCCTAGTTATCCTTATCAATTGTGATGAGAATTGTTCATTACTCCCACTTAGTTAACCCTTACTAAATAAAGGAAAGTCAAGTGGACTAATCAATTTGATTCCTCAAGTCCTAGTCAACTCTTAAGGAAAGACTAGCTTTAGAGGGATCCAAATCAACCAGCGAATTCCAATTATCAATCAACAAAGGAGTTTGATAACTCAAGTGTCACCAATTACTCAACCTAAGAGAAATCCTAAATCCTAAAACCTAGAGAGAGGAGAGAGCCTCTTTCTCTAGAAAACTACATCTAAAACCTAAAATGTGAATACTGAATGAATGATCAATGATTCCCCCATTCTCCAGCCTCTATTCTGTGTTCTTTGGCTTGGAATTGGGCCAAAACGGAGCCCAGAAATAGCCCGCAGCGCTTTCTGCAACTTTCTACACGTGGCACATGTCACGCGTATGCGTAGGTCACGCGTGCGCGTCATTTGGCGAAATTCCTTTTCACATGTACGCGTCAGTCACGCGTATGCATCGCTCGTCTTCTGCACTAGGCATGCGTGCGCGTCGTCTATGTGTGCGCGTCGCTGCCAGCTATTCAAAACTCCATTTTTCACGTTCTTTCCACTATTTCATGTTTCCTTTCCATCCTCTAAGCCATTCCTGCCCTATAAAGCCTGAAAATACTTAACACACAAATCACGGCATTGAATGATAATAAAGAGTATTCAAAATTAACAGTTTAAAGGTCTAGGAAACATGTTTTCAATCATAGCACAAAATTAGGAAGGAAATTGTAAAACCATGCATTTTATATGAATAAGTGTGCAAAGACTTTATGAAACCACTCAATTGAGCACAAGATAAACCATGAAATAGTGATTTATCAAACTCCCCATACTTAAACATTAGCATGTCCTCATGCTAAGCTCAAGGAGAAGCTATAAGAGAGTGAAGAGGAATGGTAAAATGTATGAAATGCAACCTATCTATATGAGTGCAACTAAATGTGAAATGCTTCTACCCACTTGGTTAAAAGTAAATAAATTCTCCAAGACAAACATAAATCAGATTCCACTAATTTAAATCACACAATAAGAGACAAATAAACTTGTAAGAAGATAGCTCATGAAAGTAGGGAACATTGAATCAAGCATTGAACCCTCACTGGTAATGTATATGCACTCTAATCGCTCAAGTGTCTAGGGTTAGTCACTCTACTCTTCTCTAGTCATGCTTTCTAAAACTTTGTTCTTCATCTAATCAATCAACAAATATTTAGTATACCAATGCAAACATCATGAGGTCTTTTCAAGGTTGTAATGGGGCTAAAGTAAGGGTGAGGCTATTTGTATGGTCAAGTGAGCTATAAATTGAATCTTTGACTAACCTAAGCTCTCACCTAACATACACACACTCTATGTAACTCTAAAATCAAGCTACCCATAATTCCCACTTTTGCATTACATACTCATGTATCAACTTTTCTCAATTTTATCACATACGCATTGATCTTTTATTAAGCTTAATATTGGGGTAATTTTGTCCCCTTATTTATTTATTTATTTATTTATTATTATTATTATTATTATTATTTTTTGATTGATTTTTTTATTAAATATAAAAGTAAACATAAATTATCAATGCACATGAATTTTTAATTTTTCTGGTTTCACATGAGTAGGTACCCAATTTTATCAATGAAACACTGTACACTTTCATCAACCCAAGTTCCCACAGTTCCCCACACTTAATTGACACACAATCTCTATCTTAAGCTAACCAAAGATTCAATTGGGGTAATTAATTATTTTTCTGCTTAAGGCTAGTGATGTGGTAAAATATAGAACAAATGGGATTAAAAGGCTCAAGGTGGCTAACAAAGGTAATTAAAAGGGTAGGCTATTGGGGTAAGTGAGCTAATAATCAAATAATAGCCTCAATCATATGCATGCATATAAATACACTAAACATTAGACATATAGAGTGGAACAAAATAAAGATTACAATTATAGAGAAGAAAACACACAAGAATAAAATATTATGGTTAAATAGTGTAACCATATAATTAAGCTCAAATCTCACAGGTTGTGTGTTCTTAACTCAAACAACCATGTTCCAATTTACAGTCTTCAAACAAGTTTAACACAAATTTTTCAATTTAAATTAGTGAAATATTATAAAATAGAGTCTTGAAAAAGAATTTATCACTCCAACCAAGTAGTGGTAAAATATGCACAAAATCAAGCAAGATGCAATCAAACATGCAAATGCAACTACTAATTTAACAAAGAAAATTAAACATTGGTGTTGAGAAGGAAATATCTAACCCACGGAAGTTGGTATCGACCTCCCCACACTTAAATATTGCACTGTCCTCGGTGCATGCTAAGTTGTGCAAGTGGATGGGCTGCTACAACCGATGCTTTTCTCTAAAAATTGTGCAGATGGACTTGTCTGTCACCCCATTGAGAAGCTTTCCTTTCCCTTCTCGATGGCCATCCTGAAAGAAGAGGAAAAAGAAGAAAAGTAACCCAAAAACAAAGATAGAAAATAATTTAAAATATGGTTGGGTAAATGCCAAATGATGAGAGTCTCAATTACATGGTAGCTATAACATGCAAGTGAGAAAACAGTAGAAGCACATGGCAAATCAAGAGTGCAAAAATTTGCAACAATGGGAAAGAGAGTGTGGGTAATGCAAGAAAATATAAATTCATGTCAATGCAAAAGGGATACAGGTAACATAAAAGATTGGCAGTGACAGATAAATAATATCATCCATCAGTGTAAAACAAGCCACTAGGGACCAAAATAGTACCAGAAAAGATGCAACAGTTAAATAAGAAAATTTAACACCAAAGGAGAAATAATAAACTTTAGAAAAGAAAATAAAACATGCACGAGATTAAAATGTAGTGAAGAAAAATATGTAAATGCAGTAAAGATAGAAGATAAAGAAATGAAGAAGAAGGAAGTAAGAAAGGAAGAAGAAAGAATAAGAAGGGAGAGAAGAGAGAAGGAGAAGGGAATTTGCGAAACGACGCGTAAGCGTCTCCCACGCGTACGCGTGGGTGAGCAGAAATCCAATCGACGCGCAAGCGTCGGTCACGCGTATGTGTGAACACTAGTTGTGCTAAACGCACAATACCAGCACCAAGGCAGCACAACTTTCGGCCAAATCACCCATTGACGCCGATTTTCCATCCACGTGTACGCGTCGCTAACGCTTACGCGTGGGTTGACTAAAATATGGGTGACGCACACGCATCGCCCACGTGTACGCGTGGGTTGTCTCGTGCGCAAGGCACTCTTCCTGCACAGCTCCCGCGTAACTTTCTGTAAGGTTTAGCATTGCATGTGACGCGTGAGCGTGATTCACGCGCACGCCTGGAACACGCTTTTCTCCCCCCCCTTTTTTTATTTTATATGCATAATGCAGAATGCATGTGATGACGCAGAACTTACGAATTAACCCTGATAAAATTAAAATAAAATAAAACTAAGAATAAAAAGAGACGATCATACCATGGTGGGTTGTCTCCCACCTAGAACTTTTAATTATTGTCCTTAAGTTGGACATTTGGTGAGCTCCTTGTCATGGTGGCTTATGTTTGTACTGATCTAGGAATCTCCACCAATGTTTGCAATTCCAATAGCCTCTGGGATCCCAAACTAGGCACATAAAGCCTTCAAGCAAATCAAAGCAAGTGACATGGCCCCAAGAGTGTTGATTGTTCGAATGAATTCCGGGGTCCCAAACCTTGCTTTTGCACCCATCTTCTTGTTGATAATCATTTTTCCACTTGGGAGGTGAGCAATTGGAATTCTCACTGAGACATTCAAACAACTTCCTAGACCCATTCAATTGAGAATTATACCAACCTTTGTACTTCAATTTGGAGCATGCAACCACATTGAACCTTGCATGACAATTCCTACCACTAACCATCTCCCGCTTGCTCTTATAGCCACAAAGAGCTCTAAGTTACCCATCCGTCTCAAGCAAAGCATATTCAAGTGGGCTAATTAAGCTTAGAGATGAAAGATTTACCCACTTGAATGAAGGAATGGATGGTGATGGCTTTGGGGGAGAGGTCTCCAACAACTTTGGTAAGGTGATTTTCAGCTCCATTCCCTTGAGCTATTCTTTGACAACTTCCACCTCTTTGCAAGCTTCTTCAATTTCAACCTCTTCCTCTTGGTAACTTTCTTCCAATTCAATCTCTTCTTCATTATTTACCAAGGGCATGGGAGGTTGTGCTTCTTCTTCTTTAATCTCTATCTCTTGATCAACATCTTCAAAGTCTTCAACCATGATATGCCTTGGAGGTTGTACACTATCCTCCTGAGCATCAATTTTAAACTTCTTGGCAGAATTCTCTACAGCTCTCGATTCCCATGGAGGTTCAGCATCTCCAAGGTCTTCAACCACTTCTTTTTCTTCGATGATTACAGCTTCCTCCAATTGTCCCAATACGAAGTCACGTTCCTCATTGTCCACTGGAGTTTCTAGTGTTTCCTTCATGCTACGTTTTTCATTAGATTCTCCGCATGAAGCCATGGGAGTTCCTTGAGTGTCCAACCGTTGGGAGGCTAATCGATTTACTACCTCGGTCAAGGCAGCCGTGAATTCTAGTACCTTCTTAGTCATCCTTTCTTGCCCTTGAAGAAGTATACCAAGGGTTTCATTCATTGGGGATTGGGGTGGTTGGAAGGGTTCATCGCATGGGAAGAATGGTTCATGATAGGAAGGTGGTTCTTGGGAGTAATTGTATTGGAATGGGGGTGTTTGGTGGTAAGGTGCTTGTGAGTATGGTGGTTCAAAGATATGTTGAGGAGGGGGTCCATAGGCATATGGTGGGGCTTGTTGGTAACTACAAGGGGGTTCACCATATCCATCGTTTTGGTACACACCTCGGAATGGCTCTTGACCAAAGTAATTTGGTGGAGGTTGGTTGTCACGAGAAGGTCCACCATAACTATTGTCTTGGTGTGCATCATATAATGGTTGTTGGTTATAGCGCATTGGAGGGGGTTGTTGCCGAAAGGGTTGATCGAATCCTCATGGCTCCTCCCATTTTTGAATATTCCAACCTTGATGCTTGTTCCCATTATAGCTTCTATTCCCCACAACAATATTGGAACCAAACTCATAGCGACAGGGTGAGAATTCATAGTAGCTAATAAAAAAATTATAAACAAAAACAAATAAACAAGCAAAAGCAAATATTTACAATAACCAATAATAAGGCACACGTTTGCAATTCCCCGGCAACGGCGCCATTTTTGACGAACGGATTTTCTGACAATAAAGAGTTTTACAGATAAAGTCTCATTGAAAGTATAGTTTCTAAACCAACAGAGAATCCTTTCATACAAAAACTTGTTTGTCACTAAAGCAAACCCAATAAAAATAATAACCAAAGTATTTAAACCTCGGGTCGTCTCTCAAGGAATTGCAGGGAGGTGTATTTATTATTGGTTACGGAAGATTATCTTTTTGGGGGTTTTAAATAAGGAACAAGAAAAGTAAATTGCTAGAATTAAAGTAATAACTAATAAAGCTCTTGGCAAGGTATGAGAACTAGAAATCCTGTCCTAGTTATCCTTATCAATTGTGATGAGAATTGTTCATTACTCCCACATAGTTAACCCTTACTAAATAAAGGAAAGTCAAGTGGACTAATCAATTTTATTCCTGAAGTTCTAGTCAACTCTTAAGGAAAGACTAGCTTTAGAAGGATCCAAATCAACCAGCAAATTACAATTATCAATCAACAAAGGAGTTTGATAACTCAAGTGTCACCAATTACTCAACCAAAGCCAAAAGGAGAGAAAACTAAATATTGAAAGCATCAATCACATAAATTGAAGAAAATAACCATAAATCTGAAATACCTCAAATTGTATTAAATAAAGAAATCAAATCTAACATGGAGTTCATAAACCAAAGTGGGAAAATAAACAAACTAAAGTAATAGAATAAATAAAAGTAGAAGAGAAACTAAATTAAAGGAACATTGAACCTGGAATGGAGAAGAAGTAAACCTAACCTAAGAGAAATCCTAAATCCTAAAACCTAGAAAGAGGAGAGAGCCTCTCTCTCTAGAAAACTACAAGTAAAACCTAAAATGTGAATAATGAATGAATGATGAATGATTCCCCCATTCTCCAGCCTCTATTCTGTGTTCTTGGGCTCGAAATTGGGCCAAATCGGAGCCCAAAAATCGCCCCAACGCTTTCTGCAACTTTCTGCACGTGGCGCATGTCACGCGCACACGTAGGTCACGCATGCGCATCATTTGGAAAAATTCCTTTTCATGCATACGCGTCAGTCACGCGTACGCGTCGCTCGTCTTCTGCGATAGGCACGCCTGTACGTCGTCTATGCGTGCGCGTCGCTGCCAGCTCTTCAAAACTCCATTTTTCGCGTTCCTTCCACTTTTTCATGTTTCCTTTCCATCTTCTAAGCCATTCCTGCCCTATAAAGCCTGAAAATACTTAACACACAAATCACGGCATCGAATGGTAATAAAGGGTATTCAAAATTAACAATTTAAAGGTCTAGGAAATATGTTTTCAATCATAGCACAAAATTAGGAAGGAAATTGTAAAACCATGCATTTTGTATGAATAAGTGTGTAAAGACTTTACGAAACCACTTAATTGAGCACAAGATAAACCATGAATAGTGGTTTATCACTCTGCTGAAGCAAAGATCTACTTTGGGCTTTGTGTTTTGTACTTTGTATATGTATATATGTATATAGATTCTCCACCTTGTATATATTTATATTTTGTCCCTCCTAAAGGTTGACTAGAAGAAACAGGGTTTACATTTTGTATTCTGGTAAGCACTTTTGGGTTATATATATATAGCAAGCTCCAAACTCAACTTGCGAAGCAAAGGTCGGCCAAAGTATATATATATATACTTTGGCCGACCTTTGCTTCGCAAGTTGAGTTTGGAGCTTGCTATTTGTATCTTTGGCACTCTAAATCAGATGTATTTTATCCTTATACACGCGGTCATTTGTTTCTTCTACTCTTAATCGTTTTCGAATGTGACGCATTTTCTGTTTGTTTGTTCAACTTTTCTTCAAGCACTACAAAAAAAGGTCTATGGTCATAGTAAAAAACCATGACCATAGCTAGTAAAAAGGGTGACCATGGTCACGGTTTTTGACCTATGTTCACGGTTTTTTCACCGTGGCCTATTCTGCCGTGGCCATAGACCTATGGTCATGGTTTTTCTATCTATGGTCACAGTTGTAGTGTTTAAATTCTGGCACTTTAGGCCACATTTTTTTACCGTAACCATAGGTTAATCTATGGTCACGCGTAAAAACCATGACCATAGCCTCTATGGTCACCCCACATAAAACCGTGACCATAGCCTTATCTATGGTCATGGTTTTCATGGTGACCATAGCCTCTATGGTTACCCCTCCTTAAAACCGTGACCATAGCCTCTATAGTCACCCCACTTAAAATCGTGACCATAGCCTTATCTATGGTCATGGTAGCCTCTATGGTCACCCCACCTTAAAACCGTGATCATAGCCTTATCTATGACCACGGTTTTTGCCGTTACCATAGCCTCTATGGCCACGGTTTTTACCGTGACCATAGCTTATCTATGGTCACCCTATTTTAAAACCATGACCATAACCTACTTTATTGTATTGAGATTTTTTTTAAAGCACAATCGCATCCTAAATTTATGATAATCACAAAATAAGTCTAAAAATAAGAAATTCAAGAAATCTAAATCATAAAATATATATTATATGCTAGATATGTTTTTAGTCCAAACAACACAAATCAAAATACGATGTAATTTATCCATTACATATAATACCGAGTAAGACCTATTTACAAAAAGTACAGAACACATCAAAATATTACATTTATATAACTAAAGTATATATATATGAGACCCATTCCATCTCATATTGCTATAAAAAAATATTTTCTTCATATCATGTCCTCATGCTAGCAAAAGAAATAAACATGTTAGAAAAGGATGGTCAATTCAAGCAACATGCTTAATAATAAGAAAGTAAAAACAATTCAAGCATGATATCTTAGACATTGTCTCACCACAAAACAAGGATGTAATAGAAAGAAATAGATGAAGTTGTTTATACCTAAGGAAGCAACATTAGAAGACCATACCATGCTTTAAACAACCTTATATGTCTTCCAGGTTCAAGAAGCTGCAAAATTGCACGATGCTTCAGTGGATAAGAGAAGCATTTTTTTAAATATTGATATTCATTACCAAATGCTCAATGCTTAATTTAACAGAGAAAGTTCTGCACATTATATATTTTATCCCCCTAACAACAAGAATATTATATTACAATATTGTACTAGTATGTCTGTGTACATGCACAAGACTTAAAAACTAATAATCAAAACCAAGTTATAGATACCTACCTGAGATAATAAGCAAAGACTTATAATTGTCATTGGAGAATGGCACCACGAGGCATACAAAGAAACATATAGATCCTTCCTAGCAGGATTTACCAGTGATTACTTCAAAAGATCTCGGATCTCAAATAGTTCTAATGATGTAAGTAAAATTAAATTCAGAGCCTGAAAATTTTGTTACAAAAGGAGGTGGAGGGGGATATTAAAATCCATATCAATACTACTCTACTACACTAGATTAGCTAAAGGCCTATTAAGTATTGTACACAAAACATCAGGGGAATAAGAGCTGCACTGCTATTTAAAACATCTACCATAACATTATCATATTATCATTATATGATCCACAAAATTATTAACACATCTACCACAACATTATCATATTATCATTATATGATCTACCAATAAGAGCTGCGCTTCTATTTAAATGTAACATCCCACAATTTGCAAAATAATCCCCAGAGTTAGTTAAATTTTGTTTCCAAGAATCAAAATTTGAAAGTTTACAATAACTTAAACGTAGTCCATTGTACACCAAAGCCAACAGACAACAAAACAAACATTACAATATGAAAATAATGATCTATAAAATCAAACAACAAAGCAATAATCTTACCTTCTTTCAATAAGATTTTTTTATATATTAGTTATTATGTATGTGGTTAATAAACAAAATAAAATACAACCGGTTATACTTACAAACTAGAAGGTCGTAGCCGTATCAATTTACATCAAACACTTCTTAATTAACTAGAAAAATTCTATTTTTTAATGTGATGAACACTACTTTTTATTTTTCCGGACATATACTAATACTAGTAGGTAGTAGCTACTTAGGAAACTTCACAAATGTGCAACAATATTTTATGATGTTTGAAGTTTATAAGTGTGCAAATTAATGAATATAAAAAAAACATACATGTCTCTATCATTGTGTTTAGGAACATGCAAAGAACACAGAATTGCTTCCACTAAAATTCAATTCGACATGTCAAATTCAATATTTTTCGTATCAAAATTGAGCTGCCTTGAAATTTCATCTGACCATAAACGTGATAGATATGTATATCCATAAAAAAAGACCTCTATGCCTAAGCTTTTTTATTGACCCCATTCTCATTAAGAGACAAATATTAGTCACAAAACCATAAAACTCAATTGAATTTGGAATTTGGATCCTCTAAATTTTGAATTTTTACTTTAGAAGGTAAAGTATGATCTCTCACCTTTGAATGATTTCTCTCTCATATTTTCTCTTGGTCCCACCTATGAAATAAATGGTGAAAGATCACACTATACTCTCTAAAGTGAAATTCAAACTTTAGAGAATCAAAATCTTTGAATTTGTGCTATATTGGTCAATGTTGCAAAAAATCCCACCAATAAGGCATTTTACTGCCTAGTCCATTGCAGCTGAAACATAGACTTTGTGGGCATTCAATAAACTTATTTGCAGTTATTTAATAATTAAACCTATTCATAGTTATTCAATAAAGTTTGTAGGCATTCTTAAATTAAAAACTGTTTAAATTAAACTATCTACCTTGATTAGCTGAACTCGCAGGAATTAACCATGATAAATCCGCTTACTTTGAATTCACAGCAGTAGCGACAATTCCGGTAGCAGTACCAATTTTAATCCCACTCACAGCAACCACAATTTTGACAGTTCCATCATAATACAACGACACTAAAATGGAGATATCAACTGTTAAAGTTAAGATAAAAACATAGCAAAGAAACAAGGTGATAAACAGAACATGAATGGAAGCGTTACAGGATTACAAGCAGGAGGTTCGAGGTTAGAAGGAAGGGGATGGCGCAGCAGCTTGTCTTCTCTAGTGACAAGCTTCAGCTGTGACAATTCCAAAAAACGCAATGGAGCCAAGAACATCAGAAGCAAATACAAGATTGTTTCAAAGCAAATAGGGTTCAGAGATAGTGGTTCTAGTACCTAGGGCATGACTAACTCACCATGAACGACGACGGCGACCAGGAATTCTGGCGATAGCGGCGGCAGAGGAACGGTCCCTCCTCTATGCGTTACCTTTCTCACACGTCTCGTCCTCCTTCTTTGGCTCTCCCTATCTCCAGCGATGGTGACTGTTTTACTCTCCTCCACGGCGGCGCCGAAGCTCAGAGACGGCGACGCGAGATCGGGATCCATGGACGGGACGACGGTGACGGCAGCTCCTCCCTCTAATCTCCATCGTGTCTCTCTCTCGACGCCTCTCCCTCATCCCTGCCTTCCCCCCTCTTCTCTTCTTCCCATTCCTTTCTTCCCTTTCTTTCTTTCTTCCCTTATGTTTCCCCCTTCTCCCTCACTGAAGTTTGTAGGTTTAGTGACATTAGGTCAAATTAGGGTAAAATTAGGTTTATATTTGAGAATTTATAGTTTCAGTAAAATATATACAAGTAATATAATAATTTTGCAAAATATTTGAGTTAGAATAATAATTTAGGATTTAAATATAATATTATAAAAATTAATCTCAGAATATATATAATTTTATTTATTAATTTATCAACAAATTTAAATAATAATTTTTAATTTAAATTATAAAATTAACATACTAATCACATTTTATAAAATACCATCTAAACTCAAAAATATTAATTATTCAAATTAAATATTATTTTTTTATTATTTTTCTATTACCAAATTATATGAGATAACCAATTATAAAATTACACAAGAATTTTAGGTTTAGGGTTTGATAATTTTAATTAAATTAGGATATAGAATAATTTATGATTTAATTTAATCTTTTAAAAATATTATTGAATTATCAATTTGTTCATTGATTTTTAATTAAGCATTTTAATTTAAAATTTCAATATTTCAATTAAATTATATAAAATTCTCATTAATTTTTAATTATTAGATTTGAAATTTTAATATTTAACTTAATAATATTCAACTTAATTTTTTATTTATAAAATTAGATTTAAAATTTTAATATTTAAAGTAAATCCTATAAAATTTTTATTAGATTTTAATTATTAAAATTTTTAAATTTAAAATATATAAAATATTTAAAATTATAAAAAATATATAAAAACCTTAATTAATTTAAACTCAAATGATCAAAAGTGTGACTATAGACCCTTTTAGGTCACTCCCCAAAACCGTGACCATAGGCCCTTTTAGGTTACCCTTTCGAAAAACTGTGACCATAGACCCTTTTAGGTCACCCCAAAAACCATGACCATTGACCCTTTTTAGGTCATCCTTTCGAAAAACCGTGACCATAGACCCCTTTAGGTTACCCCCCAAAACTGTGACCATAGACCCTTTTAGGTCATCCCCCAAAACCGTGACCATAGACCCTTTTAGGTCACTCGCCAAAACTGTGACCATAGACCTCTTTAGGTCACTCCCAAAACCGTGACCACAGACCCTTTTAGATCACCCCCCCAAAACCGTGACCATAGACCCTTTTAGGTCACCCCCCAAAATCGTGACCACAGACCCCTTTAGGTCACCCCCCAAAATCATGACCATAAACCCTTTTAGGTTACCCTTTTGAAAAACATTGACCATAAACCCTTTTAGTTCACCCCCCAAAATCGTGACCACAGACCCCTTTAGGTCACCCCCCAAAACCATGACCATAGACCCTTTTAGGTCACCCTTTCGAAAAACTTTGACCATAAACCCTTTTAGGTCACCCTCCAAAACCGTGACCACAGACCCCCTTTAGGTCACCCCTCAAAACCGTGACCATAGACCCCTTTAAGTCACCCCCCAAAACCGTGACCATAAACCTTTTTAAGTCACCCTTTTTTGAAAAATCGTGACCATAAACCATTTTTGGTCACTGTAAAAAACCGTGACCATAGACCTCTTTAGGTCACCCCCAAAACCGTGATCATAGACCCCTTTAGGTCACCCCCCAAAACCTTGACCATAGACCCTTTTAAGTCACTCTTTTTTGAAAAACCGTGACGATAGACCCCTTTAGGTCTCCCCCAAAACCGTGACCATAAACCCTTTTAGGCCACCCTTTTTTAAAAAATTGTGACCATAGGTACTCTATGGTTACCCTTTTTCTAAGAACCATGACCATAGCTTTTTTCTTGATAAAAACCGTGACCATAGAGGGTCTATAGTCACGGTTTTTTACCGTGACAAAAAAAACCATATCCATAGACCCAAAATGTTATAGTGTAAGGCTCCTAGTTAAATCTTTTTTTCATATATGCATATGTATGCAATTTTACTTTTAAAGATCGTAATACCTCACCACCTCTGATTTACAAACTTAAGCGTAAAGCTCTGTTGGTAGGGTGTTACACAAGTGCTAAGCACAAATTGTCACAATATCCACCTAATCTTGCATCTCAAGAGATTATTATCAGTCAAGATTTTCCAACATCAATGCCAATTTATGGTCTTCCATCGGGATATACACCTCCTATAGTAGTTACTTGTTCTCATAATGTTATAACAACTCAGAGTATTTTCAATGCTATTCAACCTAGCATTGAATCTTTCCAAGGTTTTCTAAATAATTCTATTGAAGGAGATACAACAATGGGAATTCATTCCCAAGCACTCAACTCCAACAACATGAGGACTTCTTCTGTTCAAACTTATGTTGTCATTACTTCATCATCAAAATTCAAAAAGGAGCTGGACATTTGGAAGAAAGATCGAGAGCCATAGAAACAGTAAACAGTTATTATCTTATGGAGGCTCAAGAACTTTGTCTAGTTCCCGATGTGGTATATCCTCCAAAATTTAAAGTCCCAGACTTTGACAAATACAAAGAGGCTAATTGTCTAAAACCATGTATTGTTAAAAGACGGGCTCATATGTATGCGATGAGTAGTTGTTGATCCATTGTTTTCAAGACAATACTCTAGCATGGGCTACATCTAACTGGTGTGTACACTTCAAACCATCACGCATAAAGAGTTGGAAAGATTTAGCAGACGCCTTCTTATAGTAATACAAATATAATATTGACAAGGCTCCTGATATATTTCACTTACAAAATATGACTGAAGAGAGCAAAACCGTCGGCTAAGATTTTCTTTTCAGTAAAGAGAAATAACCGCGTTGTAAGTATAGTTCCCAACCGACAAGCAATGCTCAATCAAAGTTTAAATAGGTTGTCACAAAGTACAAACCCCAATAAAAATTAACCGAAGTATTTAAACCTCGGGTCATCTCATAAGGAATTGCAATGAAGTGTTCAATTATTGGCTATGAAGGAATACGGGGGGGTTTGATTTGGTAAAAGAGGCAAGAAAGTAAATGGCAAGAAAATAAAGAAAATAATTAAAGAAAGCAAATAATAAAGAGAGACATTCATGGCAAGGATTGAGAATATAGGCTTTCTATCCTAGTCGCTAACCATAACAATTATTAACAAGAATTTATCCTATTTTGTCATCTCTACAACGGAAGAAAGTACAATATTATCTTCACACGAGAGAAAATCAAATAAGACTAGCTAATCTCACTCCAAAAGTCCTAATCAACTTACTAATTGAATTAGCAAAATATTAGCGTTAATGGAAACAATATTAACTAACAACTCTAGATCACCAACATAGGTTGGGTCTTAATGACTCAAGATTGCCTAATTCTTCTTTCCAAGCCAAGAATGCTCAAAAATCTACTCTAACATCCTTCCAAGCATTTTGTCAAACACTTGGAAGGCATAAAAGGAAAGCAAGGTAAAATGACAATAAGAGTAAAATCTAACAACTACCAATTGTAAGGAAATTAACAACAACTCAATTAAACAATAAGGGAATATAAAACATGAATTGCATTAAAAGAAAATCCAAATCCAACAATAGTGCATCAACATAAAAGACACATCAAAAGGGAAATTGACAAGAAAACTAAGAGAATATAGATGTAACAACAAGAAATTGAAAAGGAAACAAAATGAAAACAGAAAATTAAACCTAGATCTAAGAGAATTTGACCTAATCCTAACCTAATTCTGGAGAGAAAAGGGAGCTTCTCTCTCTAGAAACTAAACTACATGATGCTAAGCTACAACTAATTGCTCCTCCTTTGCCCAAGGTCGAATTCTGCATGAAATAGCCTTAGGAATGAGTTAGATTTGGGCCTGGGCAGCTCAGAAATCGCCCCCAGTGTTTTCACTTTAATGAGGTCACGTGCGAGCTGTGACGCGTATGCATGGGTCATGCGTACGTGTCGCTTGGCTTTTCCTTCTCACGCGTACGCGTCATGTCACGCGTACGCGTCGCCTGGCGACCTCATCTCCACGCGTGCGCGTCGATGAATGCACTCCAAATCCTTGTTTTTCCATGAATTCTCCACTTTGCATGCTTTTATCTTCACTCTTTTGATCCATTCCTAGCCTTCTCGACCTGAATTCACAAACAAACACATCAAGACATCTAGTAGAATCAAAGGTAAATTAAAATTACCAATTTAAGGGCCTAAAAAGTATGTTTTCACACTTAAGCACAAATTAAGGGAGAATTACAAAACCATGCTATTTCATTGAATAAATGTGAGAAAAGTTGATAAAATTCCCTAAATTAGGCACAAGATAAACCACAAAATTGGCGTTTATCAAACCTTCCCACACTTAAACCAAGCATGTCCTCATGCTAAACTCAAGGAAAAAACAAAGAGTATCAACATTTATTCAATGCAAACCTATCTAAATGCAATCTATCTAAATGCATGCAATTACTTGGTCAAAATAAATCAATTTCCAAGAAAACATATGTAAGCATAAGGGCTAAAGCAATCATAATCAAATCAAACCCACAATTGAATTGAGTTATTGAAAGATTTTACAAACTTGCAAGAAAAAAGATGATCATGGTGAAAACATGTAATTGAGCGATCGAACCCTCACCGGATGTGTATCCGCTCTAGTCACTCAAGTGTATGGGGTTGATTCACTCATTCTCCCCTAATCATGTTTTCCAAGATTTATTTTTCATCTAACAATCAACAATTATTTCATGCATGCGTACAAATATCATAAGGTCTTTCCCATAGGTTGTAATGGGGCTAGGGTCAAGGTAAGGGTATATTTGGTTAAGTGGACTAAAATTTGAATCTTTGATTAACATAAGCTTCCCACCTAACCTATATAACAAACTATACAATTCAAAGCTAACCGAACTACCCAATCTTCACTTTTTTCACACACTCATGCATTCTCTTTTTTTGATCACCGCACATATGCATTGATTGATTTTTTTTTGAACTTTACTTTGGGGTATTTTGTCCTCTTTTAATTGCTTTTCTTTTTCTTTCTTTTTATTTTTCTATATTTTTTTCTTTTGATGTATATTTTTTTATTTTGTATATATATTTTTTCTTTTCAAACTAAAATATATACAAGAGCATCAATGCATATGGTTTAACATTCAATGCATGAGTATGTACCCAATTCCCATGATTTTCAACAAAACCACAAAATACACTTTTATCTCTACCCAATATTCCCAACTCTCCCAAAATTAAATGATAAACACTCTCACTAGCCTAAGCTAATCAAAGATCCAAACAAAGAACATTTATTATTTTTCACTATAGGCTTGTAATGTGCTAAAATTAAGAACAATTGGGTTAAGTATAGGCTCAAAATTGGCTAACAATGGAAGATAAAAGGTAGGCTATTTGGGTGAGTGAGCTATTTGAAATAATGGCTTCAATCATATAAGTGCATTCATAGACAAAATAATGGACATAAAGAATCAAACAAATCAAATATTACAATCATAGAAAGAGAATAATACACACAAGAATGAAAATAAGTGGTTATATGATGTAACCACACAATTAGGCTCAAATCTCACATGCTTGTGTTCTTAGCTCAAAAACATGATCCACAATGTATAATTCAAGCAAGTTCTAAAAATTTTTTTTTCAATCAATTGATGTACCCTATAGATAAAATCCTTGAAAATTTTCATTATTTTGACTAAGCTTATTATATATATATATATATATATATATATATATATATATATATATATATATATATATATATATATATATATATATTTATGCAAAATAAGAGAATGCAACTACAAATCCTAAAAAGAACTAAGAATGAAATGCAAAAGTGTTGGGATTAGAAATTTGTCACCCAAAAACGCCGACTGGTCGGACGACCTCCCCACACTTAAAAATTTGCACCGTCTTCGGTGCATTCAAAGATGAGTAAGGGGTACGGCAACTTTCCGGATTGCCACCTTCAGCTGGCAGATCAACCGGTGCCGCGTGTTCTTTCTCCCGCTTCCGCTTTTGCTTATGATGCCTCACCTGAAAATAGAAAATAGGATATAGTAAGAAAAGTAAATGCGAACATAAGGAAGCAATTGTTGGAACGAGGTAAGAACCACTAGAATAAAGTGAGTGAATTAGTGTGACATTAATGAAAAATAGGTGTGTGAATTCTAAATTAGGTGCCCTTTAGAACACACACACTATCATAGAGAGCTATATCACAATTACACAAGGAAAGTATGCACGTCACTCATTCTAGTGTGCTTGAGATACTTTAAAGCGAACTTGTAGGTTAAGGCAACCAAACAAGTAGTGAAAAAGCATAAAAGCATTCAAGCAAAGTCAAGCAATTGTGAATTGGATAATGGATAGACATTGATTGATGTGTAAGTAAACTTTAGTGAACAAAATGGTATATAAAACTTACACAACAGTCAATGACACATATTGAAGGTATTACAACACATAGGTGACATAAAGGTGGAACACATGGGGGCTATGGAACTTAGAAAAAAGAAGATAGAAGTGAAAATCAATCACATAGCAAACATGGTCCACAAAGCTTAAAAAGCTCAAAAATATGTCACTAGGTAAGCTTTCGATCCAATTCCACAATTCCAAAATCTCAATGCATGAAATAGGTGATGTGAATAAAGATCAATCATAACAAGCATCACCTAACAAAAAAATGCATTGACAATGTACAGTTGCCTAACAATGGATGATAAATGCATGGTGGCCAAAACATGCAATTCAAAAGAAATAGAAAGCTTGAAGACAATGTCACATATACTTGGTATTCACAAACATAAAGCATTAAAAGTTCAAAACCAAGTAACAAATTGTAGCCTCAATGAAGAATCCAACAATGACAATTAACAATAATGATGTTAAACTAACATCCCATTAGTAATCGGCAACAATAAACAGTAAATAAGATTAATAATTCCAGCACACATAAGGAAAAATAAAAATTAAATGAAAATCAAACTAACTAAACAACTAACTAAAATAAATGGTGATAGATGGTGATTGGTAGTGTTGGATAATAATTGAAGGGTGGAAGGAGGAGAAGAGAAGAGAGAATGAGGAAAGAAATGGAAAGAAGAGAAGAAAAGAAGGTGGGTGAATAGGGTAATCCACGCGTACGCGTGGGGTGACGCATAAGCGTGGATTGGTGAAATGGGTTTGACACATACGCGTGGGTCACGCGTACGCGTGATGGGTTATTCAGAGAGGCGACGCGTACGCGTGGGGTGACGCGTAAGCGTGGGTGGATTTTGTGCTAAAAGCACAATTCCAGCCCAAAACTTGCACAAGTCTCTGGAAATTGTATGGGGGGGGGTGAAAATTTTGGATCAACGCATACGCGTGGGCGAGGCGTACGCGTGAATTTTCAAAAAACTAGGTGTCACGTGTATGCGTGGGTGACGCGTACGTGTGGCATGGTGATCTGTTTTTCAAAATTTTTCAAAGTTCTTGCACCAAACCAAGCATTCCAAACCTCCAAATAGCTACCAATAACACTATAAAACTTTATTTAACATACTAGACTCCCAATTAAACTTAACAAACTAAACAAGACATGAAATTAAACCTATTTTACCAAAATGTACAAAAGAGAAAAAGAGAAAGATGTTACCATGGTGGGTTGTCTCCCACCTAGCACTTTTGTTTATTGTCCTTAAGTTGGACTTATGGGGAGCTCTTCATCAAGGTGGCTTGTGCTTGAATCCATCCTTGAACATCCACCAATGCTTGGACTTCCAATAAGCTCCATCATTCAAGATTGGTATCTCCAAGCTTTGATGGAGTTCTTCACAAACGATGAGCTCCCAAAGTTGATCCTCTCCTTGTAATCCGGGATCCCGCACTTTGTTTTGACACCCGTCTTCAAGTTGATCATGGTGATTCCCTCCGGGTGGTAGAGAAGTCGAATTCTCATGAGGGCACCAAACTACCCTCCTAGACCCATCTATCTGAGCACTACACCAATCCATGCTCCTCAATTTTGAGCTTCCCACCATAATGAGCCTAAAATTACAACGCCAACCACTAAACATTCTCCTCTTACGCTTAATTCCGCAAAGCGCCCTAAGTTGACCATCCGTTTCAAGCAAGCCAAATTCAAGTGGGATAATAAAGCTAAGAGTTAGAAGTTTTATTCACTCAAATGAAGGATTAGATGACAACTTAGGTGGAGGAGTTCCCAACAGTCTTGACAAAGCACACTCCACTCCCGTCCATCCTCTTCTAGAGGCTTTCACCACTTGGCAAGGTTCTTCAAGTTGTACCTCTTGCCAAGCTTCCTCAAGTTCACATTCTTCTTCACCAATTTCTTCTAGCTCTTCCCCATCACTCAAATCATAGATAGGAGGTTTAGTGAAGTCTATCTCATCATCAATTCCAAGTATAGTGGGGAAGGATTCCTCAATCTCAAAAGGGTCATATATTGATGCGGAATCATCATAGATAGGGGAACTTGGTGCTTTCCCCACTTCTTCCAATTCTTCACTTGCATCATGCCTTGGAGGTAGTGCACTATCCTCCTTGACATCACTTTCAAACACCATGGAAGAAGGCTCTTCAATTCTAGATTCCTCCTTGCATCTAACATCTCCTAAATTTTTAACTACTTCCTTTGGTTCAATAATCTCTACTTCCTCCTCTTGTTGCACTGCTTGTCTCAACTCCTCTTCTTCACATTGAAGCTCCAAAATCTCCTTCTCATTGTGCTCCTCAACTAATCCTCCACATTCAACAATGGGAGTGTCTTGGATACTTGAGCACAATGATACCATGTGGTTCATCACTTCGGTCAAGTTAGCCGCGAATTCCCCTAACATTTTTTGCTCTTCTTCTTGCATAAGACACCTAGCTAGAAGTTCTTGTAGTTCTTGCCATAGGGGTTGGAGAGATTGGTCCACCGAAGGTGGTGGTAGAAGAAAGGTGATAAACCCATATTTCATGAGTTCTTTTGTGCTTAATTAGAGTGATTTATTCAACTCTGCACCTACTTATTCACATTAATTGCATGGTTTTACCTTCCCTTCCTTATTATGTCATATTGTGAAAAACATGTTTCCTAAGCTTTAAAAATTAATTATTTTAATTACCTTTATTTCCATTCGATGCCGTGATTAGTGTGTTGAGTAGTTTCAGATTTTCTAAGGTAGAATGACTTGAAGGATGGAAAAGGAAACATACAAAAATGGAAGGAGAAAGCAAAACGGAGCTTTGAAGGGAACTAATATTCACGCGATCGCATGGATGACGCGATCGCGTGCCAGAAGCAAAGAAGCAGCGACGCGGCCGCATGACTGACACGACCGCGTGGCAAGGAAAAGCTCCAAATGACGCGACCGCATGACCCACGCGGACGCGTGACAGAAGCCACGTATTAGAATTTACAGAATACGCCCCCAGCAAATTCTGAAGCCCTTTTTGGCCCAGATCCAAGTACAGACAGCATAGACCAGAGGTTATAAAGTGTGGAAATGCACCCATTCAAAGAGGAGCTCGCCAATTTCTAGTTTTCATGATTTAGATTTAGTTTAGAGAGAGATTCTCTCTCTCTTTTAGGATTTATAACTTCTTCTTATTTTGGGAGTAACTCTGGATCCAGGTTTTAATGTTCTTTTATTTTAGTTTTACTTTTATTTGTTTATTCCAACATTTGAATTGATTATTATAATTTGATTTACGAATTATCCCATGTCACAGACTGCTATTTGAATTAATGATATTTGAGGTATTTTCAGTTTATGATTGTTCTCTTTGATTTAAGTTACCATTGCTTCCCATCTAAGGATATTTTTACTATTCCAGCAATTTTACTTTTTCCACTTTTGGTTCTGGTTAAGAATTTAGTAACTCAACAGTTATTAAACTCAACATAATTGATAATCGTTTTCTTGTTAATTGAGCTGAACTTAAATAATCCCAACCTTTTCTTAGGAAATAAATAGGATTCAAAGGTCAATTCAATTAGTCCCTTGACTTTCCTTGCCCTGGTACAGGTTGACCAAGTGGAATTAAGATACAACTTTCATTATTGTTGAGAGGGATAGCTAAGTTGGACTTCTAATTTCCCTTATCTTGCCAAAAGTTATTTTACAGTTATTATTTATTTTTACTTGCCATTTAATTCACTCGTCATTTAAATTACTTGCTTCTCACCTTCTAAACCCCGATTACAACCTTTATAACCAATAATAAGAACATACTTCCTCGCAGTTCCTTGAGAAGACGACCCGATGTTTGAATACTCGGTTAACAATTTCTAAGTGGTTTGTTACTTGTGACACCCAAAACGTTTGTATGAAAGGACTTTTGAAGGTTTAGAAACTATACTTGCAACGAGGATTTATCCACAAATTTCTAGACCACGCAAAAGTTCTCTCATCAAAATGGCGCCGTTGCCGGGGAGCTGCTAACGTGTGCCTTATTATTGGTTATTGTAAATATTTTTCTTTTGCTTGTTTATTTATTTTTATTGTTCCTTTTTATCTTTATTTGCTACTATGAACTCTCACCCCCTCGCTTTGAGTTTGGTTCTAATATTGTTAAAGGAAATAGAAGTTACAGCAGGAATGTGCATCAAGGTCAGACCAATCAAGGATGGATGGAACCAAGAGGATCTAATCAACCCTTTTGGCAGCAACACCCTCCGAGATATCCTGGACAAAGACCATTCTACCGTGCATACCCAGCTGAAAGACATGGTGGACAGCATTGTAACTACCAACAAGCCCCACCCCGTGCATATGAACCATCCTTTCAATATAACCTCGAATTACCGCACTCACAAGCTTCTCTTCATCATTCGCCATCATATGATCCTTCCTTACCCCAATACCAATCCAATCGTTCCCAATCATCACCACTTTCCTTTGTGTCATGTCCAAGTCTGGCAAACCACGAAGCAGAGGATTGCCTAAAAGAAACAGTAACTAAATTTCAAACAACCATTCAACAGCTGGAGCAAGCACTAATTCAATGGGCCACTAAACGCTCAAATATACAAGGACCAACCACAGCTCCATGTGGACAGCCCGATGAAGAGCGTAGCATGAAAGAAATACTAGAGACTCCAGTGGACAAGACAGAGAATGAATTCGTACTAGAACAAGTGGAAGAAGCTGTCATTGTTCAAGTAGAAGAGTTGGTTGAAGATCTAGGAGATGCTGAACTTCCTTGGGAATCCAGAATTGAGGAAAACTCCGTCCAAGATGCTACAGTTGATGCTAAGGAGGATACCATACAATCTCCAAGGCAAGTCGTTTACGAAGAATCAGACGGAATAATCCAAGAAGCAAACTTCCTTGATGATGATAGTCACAAGTCTAGTTCTCCTAGTGATGAACTTGCGTCCATAAGTGAATTCTCTGAGATCGAAGAATTTTCCCCAAGTGAATATGAAGATGATGCGGAGGTAGATTTCTCTCAACCTCCAATCTATGACTCGAGTGATGAGGAAGACATAGAAGACTTTGACCAGGATACAGATACAATTAAAGATCTTTGCAAGGAAGTGGAAGAATTCACAGAAGAGCACAAGGAAACGGAATTTGCAGAACCACCAAAAACACCTATCCCAAGGCCATTACCACCTAATACAAGCTTCAAGTGGGTACGATCCTTAACTTATAATTTTACTTATTCACTTGAATATGGTTTGCTCGAAACAGATGGCCAACTTAGAGCTCTATGCGGGTTTAAGAGTAAGAGGGAAATGGCTCGTACTCAGAGCTGGTGCACAAGGTTCAATAAGGTTCCACGCTTCACTTCAAAGTACACGGATTGGTATCATGCTCAATCACATGGATCACGGAAGATGTTTGGTCACCAAGGTGAGATTCTACTTTTTAACCCGCCCGAATGGAGACATGTAGATCAAGACGGAGGCGGATTTAAAAGCAAGGCTTGAAATCCTGGAGTTTATTCTGACATTTGTCATCCCGGGAGCCTAACAATATATTTAAAGATGTTCGGAAGCTTTGCATGCTTAGTTTGGGACCCCGGAGGCTATTGGAATTCCAAGCACTGGTGGAGATTTTTGGACGAATTTAAACATAAGCCACCATAATAGGATACTCCTCCAATGTCCAACTTAAGGACTTTAACTAAAAGTGCTAGGTGGGAGACAACCCACCAGGGTATGGTCGCTTCTTTTTCAATTTAATTCTTGTTAGTTGCTTTCATTTTTCCTTTTTCATTTTAATTTATTAAAACTGGAATCATGCATAACATTCTTATTAATCATTGCATTCTGCATTTTTCATGCACAAAAAAAAAGGGGATGCACGACGCGACCGCATGCCCCATGCGATCGCGTCATATCGCGGAAAACACCACCCGCGCGACCGCGTGACCCACGCGGCCGCGTGATATATATATCGGCGTAAGGATCCAACGAACAAAAAGTTAGGCTGGAATCGTGCGGCCCCTGTGCGTTTCGCACAAATTGGCCCACGCGATCGCATGCCCCATGCGACCGCGTCACTTGCACAATACCAATCCCCCTCGACCGCGTGAGCGACGCGATCGCGTCGCATGGATTGCACATCACCCCAAAAGGAGACAGAGAGTTGCACTAAAACGGCGCAGGAGTCGTGCGTTTGGCACAAATTCCAGCGACGCGATCGCGCGACCCACGCGATCGCGTCTCCCTTCTTCCCCCCCTCTCAAGCGATCGCGCACCCACGCGATCGCGTCACTCCCATTTTCACCCCAACCACGCGACCGCGTGCACCATGCGGCCGCGTGGATTCGAAAATATAACCCCCCCAGCCCGCGAACCTTATCAGTCGCGAGCCCCCACCCCCAAACCCTCTTCTCCCTCTCTGCTCCCTCTCCCTCCAACCACCACCCAGCACCACCCAGCCGCCACCACCGGCCACCCAGACGCCGCCGCCACCCCGTACGCCGCCGCCCCAACCCTCTCCCCTCCCTTCTTCTCCCTCCCTCCTCTCTCCCCCCCTCTCCACCACAACTGCCTCCGCGACCACCGCCCCCCCACCGCTGGCCACCCAGCCGCGCCCCCTCTCTCTCCGCCACCCAACCGCACCCCTTTCTTCTATCACCAATCCAAAACCCTCGCCGCCACTGCCCCCATCAGCAGCCACCGCAACACCGTGCCCCGCCACCACACCGGACGCCACCGCAGCCACCTTCTCCCCTGTCCCACCCCTTTCGCTTACCAGGTTCCGCAACACGCAACCCTTTCTATCCGTTCGTCACTTTTCTGTATTTTTTATTCCGTTTATGTTCATGATTAGGATAGCTAGACTTGCATGTTGTAGTGGATTTTTAGGTTGTTAGGTAGCTTAGGCTGTGGTTAGTGGATCTAGGTCTGTTTACTTGCACTGTTCTTACTTCTGTTTTATTCTATGTGCAAATATGTTGCTGCTATAATCATATTTCATATGCTGCTTTCTTGTATGTTGCTGCTGTTTACATTGAATTTCTATGTTTAATTTTATATCTATGTACATACAGCTTGATTTTTTTAATTCATATGAACTGATATGATTGCTGTTTATTTTCCGGGACAATCCAATTTTAGCCGGAATGCTGCCCAAATTTTTTAAAATTGTTTTCATTCATGTTTTGGTTTGGCATTTCTGAAATCTGTTTTACTCTACTTTACCCAAACCATTACATGAATGCTATGGCAGACTTTCTTATCCTCTTTGATTTCCTGGTTCATAACCTGCATTTGTGATTCACTGATTCCAATTTCTGATTTCTTTATTTCTATTCGAATCAGCATCACCCTGTTTTCTTTATTCGATTATGAGTACTTCTATTCTTACCTGTGAATCCTTGTTATATGGAATTTTTTCTATGCCACTTACTTTCCTAACTCACTAATTTTAATTTACTAATTTCTTTTTACCATACTAACCCTCTTGATCTCTTTTCTGATTACTTTTACTTCCTCTAACTTTCTCACTATGGCATATTGATTTTTTCTTTCCATTTAACATTAATTCAATCACATTTCAATTGCTCATTTTCCTTATTCTATTTCTCCCTTACCGCTTTGAGTTTCCTTTGTTTAATTGCCTATTTGCTTTCCTATTTTTTTATCCCTTCCTGGTTTTCTGTTTTTCAGAATGTCTGCCTCGCAGAGGAAAGGCAAAGGCAAGGCTACTAGCAAGCGCAAGAGAGGAGATTCCTCCCAGTCCATCATTGATCTAATGCACAATTCCTCATGGCAGGAGAAGAACTTCACACAGCAGGAAAAAGCTGACCAGCTGCTCCCTTCGACTGATCCTATAAAATTTGCAAACCGGTACTGTGAGCTGAAGTACCCGACTTTTGCAAATTCCAGAAATCTATACCTGGAACGTACCTTGAAGATTCCAAAAGCCCTCCAGCAATACACTACTGAGCAAATCAAGCAAAGGGGCTGGTTCTTTCTGGAGAGACCACTGACTGAGATCAATGCATCTTGGGTCCAGGAATTCTATTGCAACTACTACCTTACTACCCTAGATGCAGTGAACCTGAGGGGAAAGCAAATTCAGGTCACTGAGGAGGCCATCGAGACCATTCTCCAGCTCCCAGCCAAGTCCGATCAGCAAGATGGTTTTGCACAGGCTAAGGAGGACATGGGCCAGATGCAGTTTGATTGGGACACCATAAAGGCACGGATAGCTCTCGACCCTGCTGTTCCTTGGGAGATGGGTCAGAACACCACTATGCCTAGAGGGATCAAGAGAGTGTACTTGAATGATGAGGCTCAGCTATGGCATCAGATCTTGAGTAATTTTGTGATGCCGAGTACTCACGAGATGGAGATCCCGGCTACCATGATCACCCTCCTTTGGTGTGTGCTGGAGGGTAAGGACCTGTACTTGCCTCGTTTTATCAGGCATTATATGGCCAGGGTCCACGTCCGAGGCACCCTCCCCTTTCCTTATCTGGTTACACGGTTAGGCCGTCAGGCTGATGTGCCATGGGAGGATGTCGATGAGAGACCACCAGTAGCGGATTGCAGGAAGATCATTCCTCACAGCAGGAACTTCCTTGCTTTGGGCTACAGACCACCACCTGTCACTGCTACTGATGAGATAGCCCCTCCATTTGTTGGACCCTCTTCATCCACAGCTGCCCCAGCTGCCCCTGCTGCCACCACTGCACCTCCACCCGCCTCTGAGCCGGTTTATCGCCTCGTGCACCGTCTATTGCGCCAGCTTGATCAGATGGAGTGCCGTAACAGGCGCCAGTATGAGAGACTGGAGCGCCGCAGCAGGCGACGCTATTCCCATCTGAAGCTGATGATCAGACAGGGTGCCGACATCCCTTCCGAGCCCGACACACCATCAGAGCCATCAGAGGAGGAGGAGGATGAGCACGAGGAGGAGCCTCATTCCCAGGCGGAGACTCATCAGCAGGCAGGCACAGAGCACGCCACACCACAGCAGGAGGCCCCGCATCAACTTGAGGCTGCAGATCCGGAGATCCCGCTTCAGTCAGTCCCCCCTCTACAGTAGCCAGACTCTCAGCCCACCACCGCCACAGAGACCCCAGCTACCATCCCTCCCAGTGATGACACTCCTTCACACCCGGCTTGATTGAGCATCGGGGACGATGCTTCATTTTAAGTGTGGGGAGGTCGCCATCTCTGGCGTTTATTTTGGTGAACTACTATATACTTTTTCTTTTATTTTGGATATTTTTCTGTATTTTTTTCTCTTTTTCTTTTACTGTTATTTTCTGAGTACTTATACATTGCTACTTGTGTATTTTACTCTATTTTCTGCATTTTGCATTTTTTTGTTCACATTTTAGTTATTTAGTTTAGTTTGCAATTCTGATTTATTAGTGGATCAATTAGTATAGTTTATCCTTTTTACATAAGATAGCTTAATTATATCTTAGTTTAAATTGACAAATATAAAAAGAGTAAGCTAAGAACTTGAACATAATAGATTTAGATCCATAAAACCTTGTATATATAGCATTACATGATGTAGTTAAACTGACAACATTTCATCAAGGAGAAACATTAAAACTTCAAAGGCTACCCTAAATTACTTTTTATGAGAATAATGAGAATTTTTAACTAAACCTGCATGACATACATAAGTGATAAATGATTTTTCAGCTAGAGAACACATAGCCTGTGAGTTTTGAGCTTAACTGTATGGTTGCATTCAAACCATAATTTTATTTCTGTGTGTTATATTTCTTTTTATTCTGGTGTTCTTTACTTTGTTTTAGTCTATATGTCCGATTATAGAATATAGGTATATCTCAAAATAATGATTGAGGCCATCATTTGATTTTAGCTCACTTACCCCAAATTATCCTGCCTTTTACATCACCCTTGTTAGCCCCCTTGAGCCTTTTAAAACCCCTTTATTCTATTTAGCCAAATTACTAGCCTTAAGCAGAAAAACAAAAGAAATTCCCAAGTGAATCCTTGGTTAGCTTAAGATAGAAAATCTTTAATAGAGTTAAATGTGGGAAACCTTTTGGGAACATGGATGAAAGAAACAAAAGGTAGAAAAGTTAAAAGAAATAAAATAAATTTGGGAAGCATGTTCATGAGAAAATCAAAGTGCTTAAATTACCATGTGTATTAAAAAAAAACAGTTAGTTTTCAAGCATGTAAATAAGGGGATACAAAAAAGACTCCCCAATGCAAAATAAAAAGCAATGCACATGGGATAAAAACAAGAATTGAAACATGAGCATGTGACATCAAAAGTGAGAAAATAGGGAAAATAGGTAAAGAAGCATTGTTTTACTAAGTATGTATGTTAGGTGAGATCTTAATCTAATAAAAGATTCACTTATTAGCTCACTTAGCCTTATACATATATCCTTACCCTTTGCCTTGACCCCATTACAACCTTAATTAAAGACCTCATGAGTTTTGGTATGACTATGTTCTATAATTGTTGATTGGTTAGACGAAAAACAAGGTTATAGAAAGAAAGAATAAAAAGAAGAATAGAGTGATTAACCCAATAAACACTGAGTGATTAGAGAGAAAACACAAAATCCAGTGAGGGTTCAAAAGCTCATTAACATTTATCTCTGATTGTCTTACAAGTTTTTTCTCATCTCATTTGCTTTATTATTTGAGGGTTAGCTATATATGTATATATATCTCCTTGAGAATGTGAAATAATTTGACTACATGTAGGCTTTATATATGAGTGGATGAATTAGAATTGCATGACTCATTAGGTAGATGCATTTAGCATAGGTTGCATTTCATAACATTCCATCACTCTAACCTTAATTATTTACCTTGGATTTAGCATGAGGACATGCTAGTGTTTAAGTGTGGGGAGGTTGATAAACCCATATTTCATGAGTTCTTTTGTGCTTAATTAGAGTGATTTATTCAACTCTTCACCTACTTATTCACATTAATTGCATGGTTTTACCTTCCCTTCCTTATTATGTCATATTGTGAAAAACATGTTTCCTAAGCTTTAAAAATTAATTATTTTAATTACCTTTATTTCCATTCGATGCCGTGATTAGTGTGTTGAGTAGTTTCAGATTTTCTAAGGCAGAATGACTTGAAGGATGGAAAAGGAAACATACAAAAATGGAAGGAGAAAGCAAAACAGAGCTTTGAAGGGAACTCGTATTCACGCGATCGCATGGATGACGCGATCGCGTGCCAGAAGCAAAGAAGCAACGACGCGGCCGCATGACTGACGCGACCGCGTGCCTTAAGCAGAACGCATATGACACGGTCGCATGACTGACGCGACTGCGTGGCAAGGAAAAGCTCCAAATGACGCGACCGCGTGACCCACGCGGACGCGTGACAGAAGCCACGTATCATAATTTACAGAATACGCCTCCAGTAAATTTTGAAGCCCTTTTTGGCCCAGATCCAAGTACAGATAGCATAGACCAGAGGTTATAAAGTGTGGAAATGCACCCATTCAAAGAGGAGCTCGCTAATTTCTAGTTTTCATGATTTAGATTTAGTTTAGAGAGAGATTCTCTCTCTCTTTTAGGATTTAGGACTTCTTCTTGTTTTGAGAGTAACTCTGGATCCAGGTTTTAATGTTCTTTTATTTTAGTTTTACTTTTATTTATTTATTCCAACATTTGAATTGATTATTATAATTTGATTTACGAATTATCCCATGTCACAGACTGCTATTTGAATTAATGATATTTGAGGTATTTTTAGTTTATGATTGTTCTTTTTGATTTAAGTTGCCATTGCTTCCCATCTAAGGATATTTTTACTATTCCAGCAATTTTACTTTTTCCCCTTTTGGTTCTGGTTAAGAATTTAGTAACTCAACAGTTATTAAACTCAACATAATTGATAATCGTTATCTTGTTAATTGAGCTGAACTTAAATAATCCCAACCTTTTCTTAGGAAATAAATAGGATTCAAAGGTCAATTCAATTAGTCCCTTGACTTTCCTTGCCCTGGTACAGGTTGACCAAGTAGAATTAAGATACAACTTTCATTATTGTTGAGAGGGATAGCTAAGTTGGACTTCTAATTTCCCTTATCTTGCCAAAAGTTGTTTTACAGTTATTATTTATTTTTACTTGCCATTTAATTTACTCGTCATTTAAATTACTTGCTTCTCACCTTCTAAACCCCGATTACAACCTTTATAACCAATAATAAGAACATACTTCCTCACAGTTCCTTGAGAAGACGAACCGAGGTTTGAATACTCGGTTAACAATTTCTAAGGGGTTTGTTACTTGTGACACCCAAAACGTTTGTATGAAAGGATTTTTGAAGGTTTAGAAACTATACTTGCAACGAGGATTTATCCGCAAATTTCTAGACCACGCAAAAGTTCTCTCATCAAGAGGGTTCATCATTTGAGGGAAAGGCATTGTAGTTGGAAGGTGGTTCATATTGGTGAAAGTTTTGAGGTGGTGTATAAGGAAATTGTGGTTCATGGGAGTATTCGTGTTGGAATGGTGGTGGCTCTAGATATGGTTCGTCTGGTGGTTGGTATGGTGAATATGGGTTAGGACCATATGGAGGTGTTTGGTGGTATGAGGCTTGTGAGTAAGGTTGTTGAGGGCTATGTTGAGGGAAGTGGTCATATGTATATGGTGGTTGTGGTTGACAATCACAATAAGGATCACCACACACATTAGATTGGTATGCATCTTGGGGTGGCTCTTGCTCATAATACATTGGTGGGGGTTGTTGCCATGAAGGTTGATCAAATGCTTGAGGCTCCTCCCACCTTTGATTGTCCCATCCTTGATACATGTTGTCATTGTAATTTCCATCTCCTAAAATATAGTTGTAACCACACTCATAGCCAAAAGGATGAGAATTCATAGTGAAAGAGAAAATAAAAACATAAACAAACAAGAAACAAAGAAAGCAAAGTCCTACAACTAGCAACAACTAACAAAGAAGTAAAAGGCAAACATATTTACAATATCAACATATATTCAATAGCCAATAACATAACACCATTGCAATTCCCTGGCAACGGCGCCATAAACTTGAGGAGAGCAAAACCGTCGGCTACGATTTTCTTCTCGGTAAAGAGAAATAACCTCATTGCAAGTATAGTTCCCAACTGACAAGCAATGCTCAATCAAAGTTTTAATTGGTTGTCACAAAGTACAAACCCCAATGAAAATTAACTGAAGTATGTAAACCTCGGGTTGTCTGATGAGTCCATATTTGACATATATTTTGGTTTGATTTGAGTGGATTTCATCATATAAACCCACATTTATTCACCTAAATAGCATGCTTTTGTGTTTTCTCTCTGGATTGTGCCTAAATGTGAAAACATACGTTTTTGTGCTTAAATTAGTTATTTTAATCCCACTTTTATGCCACTCGATACCATGATATGTTTGATGAGTGATTTTAGGTCCTAAAGGCAAGTTTGGCAAGGCAAAAGTGGATGGAAGCATATACAAAGGGAGAAAACATGAAGAAAACAAAGGAGAAGGACACATTGGAGTGTGCGTGCGCACAACCTAGTGTGCGTATGCACAAAAGTCACAAAACCATGTGAGCGTACGCACGACAACCTACGCATACGCACAAAAAGAGAATCAGCATGTGTGCATCCGCACACGTCCCATCGCATGACTCATTTAATGGAAATCACTGGGGGCGATTTCTGGGCCTCCAGAGCCCTTTTTTTTGGACTTTTTGATGCTGATCATTTCTATATTAAGCAAGGCCTCACTCCATTTGAAGGGGGGAGCAAATTAGGGTAGATTTTAGTCATGTAGTTCATTTTCTAGAGAGAGAAGCTCCCCTTTCTCTCTAAAACCTAGGGTTTTTAGTTTAATTTTCTTGTAATTGCTACTTTTAATTCTTGTTTTAATCTAGTTTCTTCTACCTTTCTTTGTTCTATTGTCTTAATTTACTTGTTTATCTTGTTAATTTCTCATTTTAGTTGTCTTTTATGTTTATGCACACTCTTATCACTTTAATTTACATTTAATGTAATTTTATGTTTCATGCCATCTGTTGCTTTATTGTGTTGCTATCTTTATTTTCCTTGCTTAGTAGTTGTAGCATTTATTATTTCTTGTCATTTTACCATGCTTTCTTTACATGCCCACCAAGTGTTTGACAAAATGCTTGGTTGGAATTTTGCTTAGTTTTTCTCACTCTTGGTTGATAAATTTTGTGGTTTGGGTGAACTTGAGTGGTGGATGTCCATTCCACATTGTGTAAGGGTTGTTAATTAATTTGGTTTCCCTTGACACTAAATGACCCACTAGTGTTGACTTAGGACTTAGGGATTGAGATTAATTATGCCTAGTTGACTTATCCTCAATGTAGGGTTGACTAATTGGGATTAATTCACACACAATTACCATGTTTGTGGTCCACAACTAGGATAGGAATCCTTAATTATCCACTTCTTGCCAAGAGTCTTTTCTAGCTTTTAATTTCCATTTTCATTGCCTTTACTTGCTTTCATTTAATTTCTTGCATGTTAAGTTACCTTCTTGCATTTTAATTTCTTGCCAATTGCTATCATCCAACCCCCATTTCCTTATAGCTAATAATAGACACTTAATTGCAACTCCTAGGGAAGACAACCCAAGGTTGAATTACTCTCGGTCTAAAATAGAAATATTAAAATTTGATGTTTAGAATTTAATTTGCCGGTTTGGTCTATATTTGCAACGTAAGTTATCTTGAGTGGAAAAATCCAAACCGGTGCAAAATCTCACGCATCAAGTTTTTGGCGCCGTTGCCGGATAGTTGTAATGGTACTTGTTATTGGCTATTGTAAATATGTTAATATGTAAATAGTTGATTTTGATTGATTGCTTGTTTTGTGCTAAGTCTTAGGAGTTTATTTTATTTGTTCTTATTACCTTTGGTTTCTATTTTCTTTTTATCCTATGAATTCTCACCCATTCCATTGTAAGTTTTGTTGCTATTGTGTTGTAGGAATTGGGAATTTCAAATGCTTGTTACCTAGATGGAATGAAAGGAATTCACAACAAGATTTGGGTGCATAAGCTTCGGAATCTCAAAAGCTATGGAGAAAACAAGCTTGGGTGGGATTTCAAAGAGGTTTGTTGAGAGCTCTCCATAAGTCCAACTTAAGGACACTAAACCAAAGTGCTAGGTGGGAGACACCCCACCATGGTAACATTGTTCTTACCCTTTTTCTTGTATATAATTTTGGTTTATTGCATTTTTGCTTATTTTGATTTGCTTAGGATTAGTTTAATTTTTGAGTTTGGTAGGTAGATTTGCATGTGGGTCATGAAATTTTGGATGTTTGAATATTTTTGGGGTTGAGCTTTCATTGAACTAAGGCTTGGTACCTTAGAATTTTGAAGAAAAATTTTTGTGAAACAGGACACCTGTGCGTGCGCACCATGCTGTGCGTGCGCACAAAACTGCATTTTTTGCCACCTGTGCGGCCGCACAAGCCTGTGCGTCCGCACACTCCTTGACATGCCCTCTGTTCGCAGCTCCAGCACAGCCCGTGCGTGCATGCTGCCCTGTTTTTCTTGACCTGTGCGTGCGCACAGAGCTGTGCGCCCGCACACGTCTCCCTTCTCGCGCTCCCTGTGTGGACGCACAGATGTGTGCGTCCGCACACAATTGATAGCCCCTCTGGTAGGAGCAAGGGAATGGCCTGTTCGCGTGAACCCATTCTCTTTTTGATTTTGTGTGTGCGCACGCACACATGACCCTTTCCTAAAAAAAAAGAGTCTTATGTGCGTGCGCACACCCTCATGCGCACGCACACTTCTTACTTCCTTTTCTGCCAGGAGCGCTCGCATAGAGTGTGCGAGCGCACACCTTTCTTTTTACTCATAGTGTGCGTACACACACGTGTTTGTGCGTACGCATGCCCCTGTTTTCTCACTTTTATGCTTCTTTTCTCTTCTTCATTCTCTCTACTTCTTTCCTTCTTTTCTCTTCCTCTCTCTTCTCCCCCTTTCACCCTATTTTATGCTTGTTCATGTCTGTTTTGTTTGCATATCGTTCTCATTTTAGTGATTTTATTAGTTTTGCTTTACTTGCTTGTTAAGTGAATAAATTGCAAGTGTTGCTTAATTTTGATAGGGTTGCTTCTTACTTGGAACTTACACCAATGCCTTATACTTTGCCTTAACTTACCAAGTACCTAGTGGGTTTGGCTACTCATATTTTGATTATACCACTAGGACAAACTATATAAGTGCATTGAATCAAGTGATTTGAGTTGAAACTTACTTGTTCATTATGATTCTCACATCAAATTCATCACATGCCCGGTACTTGTTTCTTGTTAATGCATTGCATTCGTTTGAGTGACCTAACTTGATTTTTATCAAGCTTATCACTTTTTTAACAAGTATCTTTCCATGTGGCTTCTTCATTATGTTTCATGATGAATAAGAAGTTTTCGTTCATTAATGGATTGCTATTGATTATTGTGCTATTTTATACCAATTTTGCGCTTCCACTTGCACAATTTCAATAACCAATATCAAATACTCAATTCACTTTTGTGGTTACCTAGGATTGCTTGTGCCTAAAGTTTTACTTATTCTTTAATTACAACCTAGGTTACTTAATTGAGGAACACATGCTATTACTTTTTGAATGTGTGGATGATGTTTTAACCGGCCGTTGTGTGTGTTCCAACCGCGCGCATAATTGGAATACATACATGGTTTCCTATCATACCACACTCACATATAACTTCTCCTCAATTTTTATTTATTGTTTCCACAGCAACCGGAACCCCGAAGCCCACTAGCTGAAGGTCATAGTCCTTCACCCATGGATCATGTGCAAGCACGGAGGACCGTGCACAATTTAAGTATGGGGGAGGATTGCCAACTTCAAGGGAGTAAAATTCTTCTGTTACACACTTTGCAATATTCTTTTTATTCTTTTTCTTCAATTTTTGCAATTTTTGTCTTATTTGCACTTTGTTTGGTTTGGTTTTTTTGTAAATATTTCTTTAATGCTTATAGTATTAGGGTAGTAAATATTTGCATGTTGCATGTTAGATTAAATAAGTTTGGTAAAACAACAAGAAATTTTCATGAAATCCCATTTTAGGGCATGCCATTGATTGAATTGAGAAATTGTCTTTCAAACTTGCTTGAAGTATTTTCCATAGAACATAGAAAAGAGCTAGAACAACATACCTTGTGAGATTTGAGCCTTAATTGTATGGTTGCACATCTTCAACCATAAAGTTTGTTCTTGTATGGTAAACTCCTTTTATGATTGTGATCTTTAATTTGCATGATTCTATATGTCCATTATTTTGTGTATGAATGCATGTATATGATTAAGGCCATTGTTTCAAATAGCTCACTTGCCCAAATAGCCTACCCTTCATCTTCCATTGTTAACAAACTTTGAGCCTATGCTAAACCCATTTGTTCTTAATTTTAGCACATCATAAACCTTAAGCGAAAAAATAATAAATGACCCTTGTTTGGATCTTTGATTAGCTTAGGCTAGTGAGTGTGTTTATCAATTAAGTTTGGGAAGTTTAGGAACATTGGTTGGGATAAAAGGGTGTTTTTATATTTTTGTCGACAATATTGGGAATTGGGTACATATTCATGTATGAATTATGTTAAACCATATGCATTAATGTTCTTGTATATATTTTAGTTTGAAAAAATAAAGAAAAAAATGAAAAAAAATTATGAGAAAAATATAAAAAAGAAAGAAAAAAATATATAGAAAAGAAAAGTAATAAAAAGGGGACAAAATACCCCAAAGCAAAGTCAATAGGAATCAATGCATATGTGTGATGATCAAAAAGAGAATACATGAGTGTGTGAAAAAGTGAAGAATGGGTAGTTAGGTTAGCTTTGAATTGTATAGGTTGTCATAGGTTAGGTAGGAAGCTTTGGTAGATCAAAGATTCAAATTTTAGTCCACTTGACCATATGCATCCTACCTTGACCCTAGCCCCATTACAACCATAGAAGTCCTCATGATATTTGTATGCATGCACTAAATAATTGTTGATTGTTAGATGACTTGCAAATCTTTGAGAAACATGACTAAAGGAGAATTGAGTGATTAAGCCCTAAACACTGAGTGAATTGAGTGAAAATACACATCTGGTGAGGGGTTCAGTCGTTCAATTCTATGTTCTTGTGCATTCTATTGTATCTTCTTGCAAGTTGTTTGCTGGTTAGTTTTGAAAATCTCAATTCAATTCTTTGGACTTTAATCATAGTGTATTGACTCTTTGCCTTGGCCCTAAGGCTTGTTTCAGATTAATTGGAATCTCTTGTTTGTTTTGTACCAAACCAAATAGGAACCATAGTGTACATATATATAGATAGCATTTAGTGTAGTTGCATGCACGTAGTTAGTTGAATTAAATAAATTGCTTACCCTCCTTATCCTTCTCCTTTGATTGTGATTAGCATGAGGACATGCTATTGTTTAAGTGTGGGAAAATTGATGAGTCCATATTTGACGATATATTTTGGTTTGATTTGAGTGGATTTCATCATATAAAACCCACATTTATTCACCTAATTAGCATGCTTTTGTGTTTCCTCTCTAGATTGTGCCTAAATATGAAAACATGCATTTTTGTGCTTAAATTAGTTATTTTAATCCCACTTTTATGCCACTCGATACCATGATATGTTTGATGAGTGATTTTAGGTCCTAAAGGCAAGTTTGGCAAGCCAAAAGCGGATGGAAGCATGTACAAAGGGAGAAAACATGAAGAAAACAAAGGAGAAGCACACATTGGAGTGTGCGTGCGCACAACCTAGTGTGCGTATGCACAAAAGCCAAAAAACCATGTGTGCATATGCACGACAACCTGTGCGTACGCACAAGAAGAGAATCAGCATGTGTGCGGACGCACACACCTGTGCGTCCGCACACGTCCCATCGCGTGACTCATTTAATGGAAATCACTGGGGGCGATTTCTGGGCCTCCAGAGCCCAGTTTTTGGACTTTTTGATGCTGATCCTTCCTATATTAAGCAAGACCTCACTCCATTTGACGGGGGGAGCAAATTAGGATAGATTTTAGTCATGTAGTTCATTTTCTAGAGAGAGAAGCTCCCCTTTCTCTCTAGAACCTAGGGTTTTTAGTTTAATTTTCTTGTAATTGCTACTTTTAGTTCTTGTTTTAATCTAGTTTCTTCTATCTTTCTTTGTTCTATTATCTTAATTTCCTTGTTTATCTTGTTAATTTCTCATTTTAGTTGTCTTTTATGTTTATGCACACTCTTGTCACTTTAATTTACATTTAATGTAATTTTATGTTTCATGCCATCTATTGCTTTATTGTGTTGCTATCTTTATTTTCCTTGCTTAGTAGTTGTAGCATTTATTATTTCTTGTCATTTTACCATGCTTTCTTTACATGCCCACCAAGTGTTTGACAAAATACTTGGTTGGGATTTTGCTTAGTTTTTCTCACTCTTGGTTGAGAAATTTTGTGGTTTAAGTGAACTAGAGTGGTGGATGTCCATTCCACATTGTGTAAGGATTGTTAATTAATTTGGTTTTTGTTGACTCTAAGTGAACCACTAGTGTTGACTTAGGACTTAGGGATTGAGATTAATTATGCCTAGTTGACTTATCCTGAATGTAGGGTTAACTAATTGGGATTAATTCACACACAATTACCATGTTTGTAGTCCACAACTAGGATAGGAATCCTTAATTACCCACTTCTTGCCAAGACTCCTTTCTAGCTTTCAATTTCCATTTTCATTGCCTTTACTTGCTTTCATTTAATTTCTTGCATGTTAAGTTACCTTCTTGCATTTTAATTTCTTGCCAATTGCTATCATCCAACCCCCATTTCCCTATAGCCAATAATAGACACTTAATTGCAACTCCTAGGGAAGACAACCCGAGGTTGAATTACTCTCGGTCTAAAATAGAAATATTAAAATTTGATGTTTGGGATTAAATTTGCCGGTTTGGTCTATACTTGCAACGTAAGTTATCTTGAGTGGAAAAATCCAAACCGGTGCAAAATCTCACGCATCATCGTCTCACAAGGAATTGTAATGAAGTGCTCAATTATTGGATATGAAGGAATACGGGGGGTTTGATTCAATAAAAGGGGCAAGAAAGTAAATGGAAATAAAATAAAGAAAACAATTAAAGAAAGCAAATAATAAAGAGAGACATTCATGGCAAGGATTGAGAATATAGGCTTTCTATCCTAGTCACTAATCATAACAATGATTAACAAGAATTTATCCTATTTTGTCACACGAGAGAAAATCAAATAAGACTAGCTAATCTAACTCCAAAAGTCCTAATCAACTTACTAATTGAATTAGTAGAAGATTAGCGTTAATGGAAACAATATTAACTAACAACTCTAGATCACCAACATAGGTTGGATCTTAATGACTCAAGATTGCCTAATTCTTCTTTCCAAGCCAAGAATGCTTAAAAATCTATTCTAACATCCTTCCAAGCATTTTGTCAAACACTTGGAAGGCATAAAAGGAAAGCAAGGTAAAATGACAACAAGAGTAAAATCTAACAACTACCAATTGTAAGAAAATTACAACAACAACTCAATTAAACAACAAGGGAATATAAAACATGAATTGCATTAAAAGAAAATCCAAATCCAATAATAGTGCATCAACATAAAAGACACATCAAAAGGGAAATTGACAAGAAAACTAAGAGAACATAGATGTAACAACAAGAAATTGAAAAGGAAACAAGATGAAAATAGAAAATTAAACCTAGATCTGAGAGAATTTGACCCAATCCTAACCTAATTCTAGAGAGAAGAGGGAGCTTTTCTCTTTAGAAACTAAACTACATGATGCTAAGTTACAACTAATTGCTCCCCCTTTGCCCAAGGTTGAATTCTGCAAGAAATAGCCTCAGGAATGAGTTGGATTTGGGCCTGGGCAGCTCAGAAATCACCCCCAGTGTTTTCACTTTAATGAGGTCACGTGCGAGCTGTGACGCATATGCATGGGTCACGCGTACGCGTCGCTTGTCTTTTCCTTCTCACGCGTACGCATCATGTCACGCGTACGCGTCGCCTGGCGACCTTATCTCCACGCATGTGCATCTATCACGCGTGGGCATCGATGAATGCTCTCCAAATCCTTGTTTTTCCATGAATTCTCTACTTTGCATGCTTTTCTCTTCACTCTTTTGATCCATTCCTAGCCTTCTCAACCTGAATTCACTAACAAACATATCAAGACATCTAATGGAATCAAAGGTGAATTAAAATTACCAATTTAAGGGCCTAAAAAACATGTTTTCACACTTAAGCCCAAATTAAGGGAGAATTACAAAACCATGCTATTTCATTGAATAAATGTGAGAAAAGTTGATAAAATCTCCTAAATTAAGCACAACATAAACCACAAAATTGGGGTTTATCAATGACCAAGAAGGAAAGTGAAACCTTTAAGGAGCATGCTAAAAAATGGAGAAATGGTGGAAAGTGGTTTTATCGACACCCTTCAATATTCATTTTATGATCGGATAGTTGGAAGCATGTCATCAAACTTTTATGATATAGTTATAATTGGAGAAAGGGTGAAAAGTGGTTCAAAAACTGAAAAACTCTTTGAAGACTCGGTGGGAACAAATAATCTAAATAAGCTTCAGTTGCAAAACAAGAAAGAAGGATAGACTCATGCGATAGAGGATGGAGTTAATGTGTCAAGTCATGTTAGCTTCAACTTACCAAATCCTCATTATGTCCCACAAACTCGAAGACCCCTATTTATGCCACCACAATTAGCTCGCCCCTTAGGTCCAGAATCTCAATATCAACCAAAGAAAGACTCCAAATAATTTTGCAAAGAACCTTAAAAATTTGACCCGATCCCATGACTTATTCAAAGTTACTCCCGTAATTAATTCAGAATTGGTTGGTCTCTCCAATTCCAGTGAAACCCATCGAACTTCCTTATACCAAAAGAGTTGGTGTGAATGCAAAATATGATTACCATCCTAAAGTTGTTAGGTATTCTACAGAAAATTGTAGCACCTTAAAATAAACAGTGAAAGATCTGATTAATGATAAATGGTTAAATTTTAAACAAAAGAATTTCAATTTGTGATATTCGAATAAATTTTTGTAATACAAGATAGAAGCTTCTTGGTATTGTAGCAGTTATAAATGAAGATTTTGATGAACCAAGGAATTGGATCCACCTAGGCTCTCTAGGATCGGAACTTAATAGTTGAAGAGTCCTTGATCGTTTTGTAACTATCCAATGTTATCCAAAAGCGATAATGTGTTACTAATCATTTTGCTCTGGCTAAGGCTCAGGATGATATTTTATATTATGGGCTTGATGTTGATATTTCAATATTTCAATAAAATACATCTGAAGTTTGTTTGCATTTCTAAACTTGTTCTTACCTTCAAATCTTCTCACTTTTCATTCAAATATTTTATTTTATTCTCATTTCTTTGTCCCCATCCTTTATCATTAGCCAAGCCTTAACATGCATTCTTCATTATTTTTTTTTCCATTCACATACCCCTTGTACAAATTATCCTTACTTGACCATCATTCCTTTGGTTCTTTTTCTCTCATTTCCAAATACATTACATGAATACATATTTGAAAATGAACTTCTTAAGAATGTACCTTTTGAGAATGACAATATTGAAAACTCATTGTATAGTTCTTATCATCTTGTTAACCAAATCGAAGAAGATTGACAAGATAACGTGTAGTTTTTCTCTAAAATTGAAGCGGTTGATAGAACAAAAGACCAAAGAAAGATAGCCACATCAAGAGTTAATCATTGTAGGAAGCGATGAAGAGAAAAAAGGAAATTAAGATGTCAAAGTAAAATAAAATAAAATCGAGAGTTCGCTAATGTAGAAAACCAAAAGGCTATAAAGACAAATATAGAACAACATAGAAAAATGAAAGAAAAAAAAAGTGAACAAAAAAAGAGAGACATAATCAACAAGTAAGTAGTTACACAATGTATCTATTTTTTGTAAGAGCTTCTCTTATGTCCAATATCACATAAACACTAAGGATAACCACTATACATAGCAAAATGGCCGAGCAAAGTAGATCTCAATTTTTGCTTTTCGTTGTACTCATCCAATCCTAGTATATCATTTTTTGGTGCTGGTATCCATTATTCATTGGACCAAAATTCATGAGAAGTACTACCCTCGTCACAACCCTGCCAGATAAGAAATCTCTTAGTTGCAAAGACATACAGTACAAATAAAGAAAACATAGATAGAATGTAGTTACCGCAGGTAGAACATATAGCAAGTAGGCATGGTTAATCAAATAAGCAAACCCAAGTAATTCACACTCAAACAAAACATACAAAATCATATAATGTATGCCTTTCCTATGGCTGATGAGTCTCATCTGTCGATTATCTAGCCAAACCCGACATGTCCGGTAGCAAACTCTGGACAGTCCCTCTGTGCGCACATCCCCAAGAGTCTATGTATATAATCTCAATCATTCAATTTTCATCTCATTGGGGGGATTTTTGGGGATTTAAAGTGCCTGGCCACATCCTGTGACATAGGGTCAACAGAGTATCGAGTCTCAACCTAGAGCAAGTAGTGGCAAGCCACTGCATCTACCTAGGAAAACTCGTAACTCAGATAAATAGAAGTGCATAAGCTAAAATCATTCAAATTAAATTAATCATTATTATTACAGCTATCATTCATCACATATTCAGTATTTCTGCACTTCTCAAATATAAATCATTACTTCAAAAATCTTTCTCCACTGACAAGTTGATGCGTGAGCATCTTACCCCTATTTTCTGCTTATTTTAAGTTAGAATTTATTGGATTTAGGTACATTTTAATGTTAAAATTCTTCTTGGATGCTACTTTGAGTTGTGTTGGTTTATAATTATTTCAGGTAAAATTTCTATTAATTTGGCAGAGTTTTGTGCAAAAAAAAAAAGGAAGAAAATGGATGCTATTAACCCTGACCTTCTTACATTCCAATGAGCATAACTTGAGCTACAGAGGTCTAATTGATGCGGTTTTAGTGTCGTTGGAAAGCCAACTTTCAGAGCTTTCCAACAATATATAATAGTCTATACTTTTCTTCTAGAAACACTGCCTCGAAGGGCGCTAAACGTCGAGCCTAGCATTTAGTGCCCAGGAAGACAGAACTCACTGCCAATTCTGGCGCTGAACGCCAGAAGTGTAGGACAACCTCACCCAAAGAAGCATCTTTAGGTAGATTTGACTTTTAATTATTGTATTTGATCTCTTTTTAGTTAATTTTATTTACAAACAAAATCTTTGAGGATTAGAACTTATTATTTTATTTTAGTTTCAAATTAAATTAGGTTAGATATAAAAGGAAAAAGATTCACCCTTTAGCAGGATCTTCTCACCTCCGCACGTTCACACTTTTCAGAACCCTAGTTTTTTTCTCTGAAGCATGAGCTGCTAAGCCTCCTTGGTCATGGTTAGGAGCTCTGTTTATTTCTATAGTTTAAGACTATTGCTTTTCTATTTTAATTAATGTATTGATTCAGTTTCAATGATTGCTTTCGTTATTCATCTTATGAATCCGGGTAGAACGACAGTATAACCCTTATTTTACATGTGTTCTTGTGATTCTTGAAAGAGTTATCTCGCTTGAACAATAGCTTGAAAGAAAATTCCTCTTAAATTGCTAATTACTTGAACTAATCGGGATACGTGACATATAATCCTCTTAGATTTGGGTAATTAGAGTTTTTGTGGCCATAAACTAGAATTGAACTTAACCCTCTAATCTACATTAAGTGACCAAGACATTAGCGATTGATTTGGGTTAGAGGAGACTAAATCACTAAGACATTAGAGTTTAGTCAATTACAGTTTGCCATGAAACGAATCTTGTATGATTAAAATAGTTAGTAAGAAAACTTAATCCGGATGAATAAACTACTCCGAAATCTTAATTGCTTTCTCCTATAGATTTCACCTTATTTTTATTGTTTGCTTTCTTAAATTTTGAATTTCTGTTTAATGCGTTTTATAACCCTCAAAACACAACTTTTTGCTGGCCTGACTAAGTGAGTCATTCAACTATAGTTGCTCAGTCTATCAATCCATGTGGGATCAACCCTCACTCACCTGAGGTATTACTTGGTATGACCCGGTGCACTTGCCAGTTAGTTTATAGATATAGAAAATTCACACCAAGTTTTTGGCTTCGTTACCAGAGATTGACTGTGATTGACAACTAACCATTATTTGATTGCTTAGATTAGGCATTTTTAGTTTTAATTTTTTATTTTGTTTTGTTCTTCAAATTTTCAAAAATCTTGTCCTATTTTAGTTAAAGTTTTTCTCTTAATTTTTAAAATTAATTTTGGTGTCCTTCTAGTTTCTTTATTTTATTTTCCGTTAATTTTTTTTGAATTTATTGCTTATTTTTTCTTTGTTTTTCTGTTTACCACATGGTGCGTTTAATTCTGTTTGGTGATTTGTGCTAAGGAAAATAATGGAGAGAGATCACATGGGTTGCTACTCACACCCAAGGAGTGATTCAAATTACTATGGATGGAGAAATTATCCGGACTTTGGTTGGGAAAGTCAAGCCCAAAGAAACTTCAGTGCTCCATATTCCATCTATCAAGAACCATCATCTCTCTATTCATATCAAGAGCCATTATCCCCTTATTCATATCAAGAACCACCATCCCTCTATTCATATCAGGGACCCTCATCTTTTTATTCATATCAAGAACCATCAGCTCTTGAGCTTGCCATGAAAGAATTAAGGAATACTACTCAAAGTTATATATATGATATAAAAATAAGTGTCAAAAATATAGAGAGACATGTGGAGTTGATTACCAAGTTTAGGGAAGAGGAACAAGCAAACTCCCTCCCAACAGGAGCAATGCAAATTCCATTGAAAGTGTGTGAGAGAATCATTTAAAGGAGTCCATCCTCCAATGAATTAGAGAGCTACATGGGGTTGATTTAATTAAACCATCAATCCAAGAAGTTCTTGATGAAGGGGTCCTTCCAAACACTTCACAACACTCAAGCCCCGAAAAAGAAGAAGAATTAGAAGTGCCAGAGCAAGAAAAAGAGGCCCCTGTACCAAGTTAAACCCCAATGAAGAAGGAGGTTGTAAGGGAGGAAAATAATTATGGGAATTTAAACTCAAATGGAGCAGAGAGTGACATAAAGGGTGAGTTCATTGAACCACCAATTCAAGAAGTTCTTGATGAAGGGTACACTCCACCCATCACACAACACCCAAATCCTAAAATCAGAGAGGTGAAGGCAATCAAGGAAAGCAGTAAACAGGGGGATTGTGACCAAGAAACAAAAGGCAATATCTATGAAAAAGAGAAGGTCAGCAAAAAGTAATCCAACCTCTACCCCAACAAGCAAGGTGAGTCAAGCTAATAACAATAAAAGAAAGCTTGTTAGGAGAAATTCAAGTCCAAGGGAACTAATTTTTCCTCTCCTCCCTTGGAGTCATTTCTTTTAACCAACTAGAAGAAAAGGAAGAAAATTTAACGATCAAGTGTCAAGCTAATGACGTTAAAGAAGCGGTTATTGGAAGGCAACCCGATCCTTAGTATCCTTTGATTTTATGTTCATTTTGATCTTCATATATTTATTATTTTTATTCATAGTTTACCTTGGTTTATCTATCTTTGTGGTCATGCAAAGTTTTTAAAAGAGGAACAGGAGGAATCTTAAAGAAGAACAGAACACCCGGGAGAGGAGTTCATTCGGGTGCTCTGGCACTAAATGCCAAGCTCGGCGTTTAGCGCCAGAAATGGCATAAAAGATGAAGTGATTCTATTTGCTTGGTGCTAAACGCCAGGAGCAGCGTTTAGTGCCCAAGATGGCATAATTTGGTGAAAGCTTTCTGTGTGGCCGGTATTAAACGCGGACCTGGGCGTTTAGCGCCAGCCCTCGTCCTTTCAAAGATGAATAAATAAATAAATTTTTTACTTCTTCTTTCCCTTATATCACTCCCCTCTTTCTTTTGCAATATTTTGTTATTTTTACTCATCCGTGCGTTTTTATGTTCCTCCTCGTTTTTAGTTTTTCTTTGCTTGGGGACAAGCAAACTTTTAAGTTTAGCGTTGCAGAACGAGCTCTCGATTTATATTATCATCAACATCACTAAAGGAAGTTGAATCATCTTCACATAAGAGCACAGCCTAAGGAGTGAGATGGCCACCAGAATAACTGAGGTGGTTAAGTTCCTTTCATTCTATTTCCCTTTTCTATTCATATTTTATTAATTCCTATTTTTTGTTATTTACTATCAGTCCTTTGCATGATTATTAGAATTTCTAGTTTTTCTAGTTTAAGTCAATTATTTCAGTATTTTAATTTTAGTTTGAAAAAGATGTCTCATGTATTTCTCATCAAGCTTGAAAAATCAAAAGAAAAAGAAAAGAAGTAGTATAATGCATGAGATTTGAGTTATTCTAAATTGTCTTATTTACCTTGAAGTGGTGGTATTATCTGTGATTCTGAATGCATGAATTGAACAGTGCATATTTGATCTTGAAATTTAGAATGTTGATTCCTGAAGTACAGGAACTTAGAGAAGTATTATGGATTCTCTAAAGTAAGTAAGAAATTGGTCCTTGAAGCAAAAAAAAAAAAGAAAAAAAATAACAAGCAAGGTCCAAGACTCTGAGCATCAATGCTTAGGAAGGTCAAACATGATTAAAAACTCAAAGAGTTGTTTTCCTAAACATATGCTTGTGGTGTGAATGTGTCAAGTAACCCTTGAGACAGAGCACTAAGAGTCGAGACCAAGTGCAATTACATAGTATGCCAAAGGTTCTGAACACCACTGACTGGGAGAAAGTAAAAGAAAAATCTAACTTCAAAGGACTCCCCAGTGAAGTACTTGTGGTGTTTTTGTGCCAAGTTAAGCTTGAGGACAACCATTTAGAGTCACGGCTAGGCTCAAGGTACAAAGCACCAAAGAAAAGAAAAGAAAAAGCTATGTTCAAGGGTCAATCAGATCTTCAAGAAAAAGAGAATCCATAATATTATCCGAGTTCTAGTTCTAATGGATATCAATATTTCCGAGCTTCGAAGGATAGTGAGATGCCAAACCTATTCAGGATTATAGTATCATAAACTCCACTCAGTGATTAGACAAGAGTTTAAATGAACACTCAAGACTTAGACATTTTTCTCTTCTCAGTCCTATATTATTTTTAGTTTCTTGAGGACAAGCAACAGTTCAAGTTTGGGGTTATGATGCGTAAGCATCTTACCCCTATTTTCTACTTATTTTAAGTTAGAATTTATCAGATTTAAGTACATTTTAGTGTTAAAATCCTCTTTAGATTCTACTTTGAGTTATTTTGGTATTTTAATTATTTCAGTTCAAATTCAGATCAATTTGGCAGAGTTTTGTGAAAAAAAAAGAAAGAAAGTAGACGTTATCAATCCTGACCTCCTTGCACTCCAACGAGCATAACTTGAGTTACAGAAGTCTACTTGATGCGATTTTAGTGGCGTTGGAAAGCCAACTTTCAGAGCTTTCCAACAATATATAATAATCTATACTTTTTTTTTCTATAAGCACTTCCTCGAAGGGCAGTAAATGCCGAGCCTGGCATTTAGCACCCAGGAAGACAGAACTCATTGCCAATTCTGGCACTGAACGCCAGAAGTGCAGGTTAACCTCACCAAAGGAGCATCTTTAGCTAGATTTGACTTTTAATTATTGTATTTTATCTCTTTTTAGTTAATTTTATTTACAAACAAAATCTTTTAGGTTTAAAACTTATTATTTTATTTTAGTTTCAAATCAAATTAGGTTAGATATAAAAGGAAAAAGATTCACCCTTTAGGGGAATCTTCTCACTTCTGCACGTTCACACTTTTCAGAACCCTAGTTATTTTCTCTGAAGCATGAGCCACTAAACATCCTTGGTTAAGGTTAGGAGCTCTGTTTATTTCTATGGATTAAGATTATTGCTTTTCTATTTTAATTAATGTATTGATTTAGTTTCAAGGATTGTTTTTGTTCTTCATCTTATGAATTTGGATAGAACGATAGTATAACCCTTATTCTACATGTGTTCTTCTAATTCTTGAAAGAGTTATCTCGCTTGAACAATAGCTTGAAAGCAAATTCCTCTTAAATTGCTAATTACTTGAACTAATCGGGATATGTGTCATATAATCCTCTTAGCTTTGGGTAATTAGAGTTTTTGTGGCTATAAACTAGAATTGAACTTAACCCTCTCATGATTGGACTATTGTGTGGTCTAGAATTCACAATTGAAATCTCGTTGCAAGTATAGTTTCTAAACCAACAATAGTCCTTTCATACAAAATATTGTTTGTCACAAGTAACAAACTCCTAAATTTATAAACCGAAGTATTGAACCTCGGGTCATTCTCCCTAGAAATTGCAAACAAATGTTCTTGTTATTGGTTATGAGGTATTGTTTAGGGTTTTTGGAATAATAGGCAAGAAATATAAATGGCAAAGGAAATAAACTAACAACTAACAAAGCTCTTGGCAAGGTATGAGAACTAGAAGTCCTATCCTAGTTATCCTCCTCAATTGTGACCACAAATTATCCATTGCTACCACTTAGTTAACCTCTAACCATGGAGAAAAGTCAAGTGGATGAATTAACTTGATTCCACAAGTCCTAGCCAACTCCCAAGGGAAAGACTAGCTTTAGTGGTATCCAAATCAATTAGCAACTTCTAATTATCAATCAACAAGGGAATTAGATAACTCAAGCGTCACTAATTACTCTACCATAGCCAAGAGGAACAAAATCTACACTAAAATCCAACCAAGTATTTTGTCAAACACTTGGAAGGCATAAAAGGAAAGCAAAGTAAATTGATAACAACAATAAAATCTAACAACTACTTATTGCAAGGGATTAATAACAACAATCAAAAGAAACACAATTATTATGAATTACCTCAAATTGAATTGGAAGAAAATAGAAGGAACAAGAGTAGATCTACAATAAAGCATAGAAACAACATAAAGGAAATTATAAGAAAAGAATAGAGGAATCATAAATGCAACAACAAGAATTGAGAAGAAGAAGAAGTAGAGAGCATGAATCAAAACCTAGATCTAAGAACTAAACCTAATCTTAATTCTAATGCTAGAGAGAAGTGAGAGCTTCTCTTCTCTCTCTAAAACTAACCTAAAATAAACTAATGTGTGAAAGTATGTAAATTCTCCTTGATTCCCCTTCAATATTTGGCTTAAATAGCATCAGAAATGAGTTGGATTGGGCCCATAAGGCTTTAGAATTCGCTGGCCACGTATTGCTTTAAGTGGATCATATGGCAGCAACGACACGTGCTCGTACAGTGCGTGTACGCATCACCATATGTGTAGCAACTATGGCAAATCTTATATCGTTTCGAAGCCCCAGATGTTAGAGTTCCAACGCAACTAAAACCGCATCATTTGGACCTCTGTAGCTCAAGTTATGGCCGATTAAGTGCGAAGAGGTCGGCCAGACAGCTTTTGCGATTCCTTCATTTCTTCATGAGTTCTCCATTTTTACATGCTTTTCGTTCATTCCCTTGATCCAATCTTTGCCTCTTAAATCTGAAATCACTTAACAAACATATCAAGGCATCTAATAGAATCAAGGTGATTTAAATTTAGCTATTCTAAGTCCTAAAAAGCATATTCTCACTCTTAAGCACAATTAAAGGAGAAGTTATAAAATCATGCTATTTTATTGAATAAATGTGAGGAAAGGTTATCAAAATGCTCTAAATTCAACACAAGATAAACCCTCCAAATGGGGTTTTTCAACCTCCCCACACTTAAACCAAGCATGTCCTCATGCTTAAACCAAGAGAGAGCAAAGGGTATCAACATTTATTTAAAGCAAATAACCTAAATGCATCTATCTATATGAATGCAACTAAATGCAGAATGATTCTACTTACTTAGTTAAAAATAAATCAATCTCCAAGACATACATGCACAAGTAGGGCTAAGGTCCCATGACGACTCATGAATCCTACCAATTTAAATATCAAAATGAAGTTCAAGTAGACTTGCAAGAAGAATGCTCATGAAAGCTGGGAATCAAGGAATTGAGCATTGAACCCTCACCGGAAGTGTTTGCACTCTAGTCGCTCAAGTGTGTAGGGTCGATTCTCTCAATTCTCCCCTAATCATGCTTTCTAAGATTTGTTCTTCTTCTAACAATCAACATTTATTCAATGCATGCATACAAGTATCATGAGGTCTTTTCTTTAGGTTGTAATGGGGCTAGGGTCAAGGTAAGGATGCATATTTGGTCAAGTGAGTTTGAAATTTGAATCTTTGATAAGCTTAAACTTCCCACCTAACCTATGACATCCCATACAATTTCAAAGCTAACCTAACTACCCATTTTTTCACTTTTCACATACTCATGTATTCCTTTTCATTTCACAACACCTATGCATTGACCCTTATTGAGCTTTGCTTTGGGGCATTTTGTCCCCTTTTATTTCTTTCTTTTTCTTTGTTTCTTTCTTTTTCTATTTTTTTTCTTTTCTTTTCCATATTGTTTTTTTTCCTTTTTCTCATTTTTTATTCTATATACAAGATCATCAATGCATAAGGTTTTACATTCATTACACATGAGCATGTACCCAATTCCCAATATTTACAACAAAAATACAAAACTACCCTTTTATTCACCCAATGTCCCAAGTTTTCCCACACTTGAATGACACACACACACACACTAGCCTAAGCCAATCAAAGATCCAAATAAGGACTTTTATTGTTTTTTGCTTTAGGGCTTGTAATGTGCTACATTAAGAACAAGTGGGTTAATCGTAGGCTCAAATTGGCTAACAATGGAAGATAAAAGGTAAGGCTATTTGGGTAAGTGAGCTAAATGAAACGATGGCCTCAATCATATAAATGCATGAATACACAAAATAATGGACATAAAGAATCAAACAAATCAAAGATCACAATCATAGAAAGAGAACAATACACACAAGGAGGGAAAATAAGTGGTTATAAGATGTAACCACACCATTAGGCTCAAATCTCACAAGCTTGTGTTCTTAGCTCAAAATCATGTTCTAAAAATAAATTCTTTCAAGCAAGTTCAACCAAAAATTTTTTAAATTGGTAGGGTGCCCTAAAACAATTTTCTTGGTAAAGAAATCATTACCCTAACCAAGTAGTCCTAGCATAAAAGGAAATGATAAAATATATAAAAATTCTAACTAACATGCAACATATCATGCAATGCAACATCTAGCTAACTTTGGTGTTGAAAAAAGAAATTGATTGTTACCCACAGAGATCGGTCGGACGACCTCCCCACACTTGAAGATTGTACCGTCCTCGGTGCATGCAAAGAAGAGCTTGGTGGATGGGTTGCTCCAATTGATGAGCTTCTTCAAAAGGTTGTGCGGATGACTAGTTCGTTGCCCTATCTCGAAGCTTTTCCTTTTCCTCCTTTCTTGGTGGCCAACCTAAAGGGAGAGAAAAAGAAAGAAAATTAAGCCTATAACAAATATATCAAAGGAAAGAGAACATAGGCGGGGCTAACGCCAAATAAGGGTAAGGTTATCACTACATGGTAGCTACAACATGTGAGTAAGAAAGCAATTCAAGCAAAGGCATATTGACTAATACTTAATGCAAGAGTAAAGTCAAAGCATGAAGAGTATAGTGAGCATCAAGTTCAAATAAGAAAAAGTGGGTCATGAAAAACAATATTAGGTCATATCAATGCACAAAGACACAAGAGTCATACAAGATTAAGCAGTGATTTAAAAGTTTCATCATCCAACAATATCAAACAAGTCAAGAGGCACCAAAATAATGCAAGAAATTCTCAACAATTGCGTATAAGAATTCAACACCATTATTAAAATAAGAAAATAAAAAAAAATAAAGTAAAAACAGGCTATAAAAACAAAATGAAAATGTAAAGAAGAGAAGTATACGAATGCGATAAACAAAAAAAATGGAAGAGGAGGAAAAAAACTCTTTTTTTTTTACCGGTGTGGACGCATCATGCACGCTTACGCGCCGATGTGCATTTTGGCCGAGGGGCGCGTACGCGCCAGGTGCGCACACGCGTGGGTGAGGTTGGGCCAAACGCATAGTGCTGGCCCGGAGTTAGCACAACTCTCGGGTAAATGGCCCAGAATTGCAGGTGGCACCATCGGCGCGCGCGCGCATTGCATAATTAGTTCTATGGACGCGTACGCACCAGGTGCGTGTATACGCGGGTTGGTTTGTGCCTTAGGCCCAATATTTGCACAGTACAGGCCTAACTCTCGGGTTTTTGGCTGGGGTAGAATTTTTGCATCCACGCGTACGCGTACATGGCGCATCCGAGTGGATGGTCGAAAATGCTTGAGGTGCGCGTACACGCCAGGTGCGCGCACGCGCGGATGGTGCTCTGTTTTTTCAAAATTTTTCTATGTTTTTGCACCAATCCAAGCATTCCAAACAGCTACCAAAACACCCTAAAACCTTATTTAACATATGATACTACCAAATAAACTCAACAAACTAGTAAAAACATGAAATTAAACTACTTTTACCAATATTTACAAAAGAAAAAATAAAAAGATATTACCATGGTGGGGTATCTCCCACCTAGCACTTTATTTTCACACCCGTCTTGAAGTTGATCATCATTATTAGTCCATCCGGGTGGTGAGTAAGGTGAATTCTCTATGAAGTATCTAACAATCCTTCTAGACACATCTATTTGAGCACTACTCCAACCTTTATATCTCATGTTTGATGCATCAACCATAATGAGCCTTGATTTGCAATGCCAACCACAAAACCTTTTTCGTTTACGCTTCATCCCACAAAGCACCCTAAGTTGGCCATCCGTTTCAAGCAAACCATATTCAAATGGGATAATAAAGCTAATAGAAATGAATTTCACCCACTCAAATAAAGGAGTAGATGGCAACCTAGGCAAAGACAACTCCAAGGGTCTTGATAAAGCGTATTCAATTCCCATCCTCCTTTTTCTAAGGATTTCCACCTCTTCACAAGACTTTTCAATTATAATCCTTTGTTCAACAATTTTATCTAAACCTTTTCTCCTACTCAAGTCATAAATGGGAGGATGAGAAAAATTTACCTCCACATTGCTTTCCATCTTGTTGGGAGAAGGTTCTTCATGCTCAAAGGATTCTTCACCACTAAGGTTTGATGCTTGATCTTCATCACCAAGGGAACTCAATTCTTGCTCTATCCCATCCAAGTCTTCATAAGGGATATACCTTGGAGGTTGTGCACATTCCTCCTTAGCCTCAAATTCAATCTTCTTGGAGGGGTTTTCTTCAATTCTAGATTCCCATGGAGGTTCCACATCTCCTAAGTCTTCAACCAATTCTTCCTCTTCTTCAACAATTATAGCTTCCTCCAATTGTTCCAATACAAATCAACTTCCTTCATTCTCCACCAATCTCTCTGTCATGTTATGCTCTTCATTTGTGTTTCCACATGTAGCCATGGGAGTTCCTTGAGTGTTCAAGCATTGGAATGCTAACCGGTTTACGACCTCATCCAAGGCGGCCGTGAATTGTTGCACATCCCTTTTCATCTCCTCTTGTCCTTGAACAAGAACATCAAGGATGTCATCCATTGGAGGTTGGGGTGGATGAAAGGGTTCATCAATTTGGGGGAAGGGTTCATAATGGGAAGGTGGTTCTTTTTGGTAGAGTTGTGGTGGTTCAATAATTTCCACTCTTTCCACTTGTTGCACAACACGCTCCATGGTTGCTTGAAGTTGATCCAATGTTTTCTTGAGACGATCCCTTGACTCTTGTTCTTCTTGGATAATATAATTAGGATCATATGGCTCTTGGATTGATGGACATGAATATTCTTCCATGGGAGGTTGTGGTGGAAAGTAGAGTTCATCTTATGGTTGAAAATTTTCATTCATTGGAGGTGGTTCATCTTGGTAATAGTATGGAGGGGGTGGTTCTTGAAGGTATTGGTGTTGGGATGGTGGTGGCTTTATGTGTGGTTCATATGGCTCATATGGTTGTTGGTAGGATGCATATGGATTAGGGTCATAGGAAGGTGGTTGGTAAGAAGGGGCTTGTGAGTATGGTTGAGGGTTATGTTGAGGGTATGGATCATAAGCATATGGTGGTGGTTCTTGAAAGTCACAAGTGGATTCACCATAGCCATTGGATTGATATGCATCATAAAATGGCTCTTCTTCATAGTGCATTGGTGGAGGTTGTTGCCATGAAGATTGATCATATGCATATGGCTCCTCCCACCTTTGGTTGTCCCATCCTTGATACACATCCTTATTGTAGCCCTCATTTCCTACAATATAGTTAGAACCAAACTCATAGCCAAAGTGAGAATTCATAATGAAAAGAGAAAATAAGAAACAAAAGCTAATAAGAAATAATGAAACAAATTCCTAAACTAGCAAAAACTAATAAGCAATCCAAAAATAAATCTATTCACAATATTCACATATATACAACAACCAATAACACAACACCATTGCAATTCTCCGGCAATGGCACCATTTTTGATGATTGGACTATTGTGTGGTCTAGAATTCACAATTGAAATCTCGTTGCAAGTATAGATTCTAAACCAACAATAGTCCTTTCATACAAAAGATTGTTTGTCACAATTAACAAACCCTTAAATTTATAAACCAAAGTATTGAACCTCTGGTCGTTCTCCCTAGGAATTGCAAACAAATGTTCTTGTTATTGGTTATGAGGTATTGTATGGGTTTTTGGAATAATAGGCAAGAAATATAAATGGCAAAGGAAATAAACTAACAACTAACAAAGCTCTTAGCAAGGTATGAGAACTAGAAGTCCTACCCTAGTTATCCTCCTCAATTGTGACCACAAATTATCCATTGCTACCACTTAGTTAACCTCTAACCATGGAGAAAAGTCAAGTGGATGAATTAACTTAATTTCACAAGTCCTAGCCAACTCCCAAGGGAAAGACTAGCTTTAGTGGTATCCAAATCAATTAGCAACTTCTAATTATCAATCAACAAGAGAATTAGATAACTCAAGCGTCACTAATTACTCTACCATAGCCAAGAAGAACAAAATCTACACTAAAATCCAACCAAGCATTTTGTCAAACACTTGGAAGGTATAAAATAAAAGAAAAGTAAATTGATAACAACAATGAAATCTAACAACTACTTATTGCAAGGGATTAATAACAACAATCAAAAGAAACACAATTATTATGAATTACCTCAAATTGAATTGGAAGAAAATAGAAGGAACAAGAGTAGATCTACAACAAACCATAGAAACAACATAAAGTAAATTACAAGAAAAGAATAGAGGAATTATAAATGCAACAACAAGAATTGAGAAGAAGAAGTATAGAGCATGAATCAACACCTAGATCTAAGAACTAAACATAATCCTAATTATAATCCTAGAGAGAACTGAGAGCTTCTCTCTCTAAAACTAACCTAAACTAAACTAATGTGTGAATGTATGTAAAGTCCCCTTGATTCCCCTTCAATCCTTGGCTTAAATAGCATCAGAAATGAGTTGGATTGGGCCAACAAGGCTTTAGAATTCGCTGGCCACATATTGCTTTAAGTGGATCATATGGCAGCAACGACGCATGCGCGTATAGTGCATGTACGCATCACCATACGTGTAGAAACTATGGCAAATCTAATATTGTTTCGAAGTCCCGGATGTTAGCTTTCCAACGCAACTAGAATTGCATCATTTAGACCTCTGTAGCTCAAGTTATGGCTGATTAAGTGCGAAGAGGTCGGCTTGACAGCTTTTGCGATTCCTTCATTTCTTCATGAGTTCTCCATTTTTACATGCTTTTCGTTCATTCCCTTGATCCAATCTTTGCCTCTTAAATCAGAAATTATTTAACAAACATATCAAGGCATCTAATGGAGTCAAGGTGATTTAAATTTAGCTATTCTAAGTCCTAAAAAGCATGTTCTCGCTCTTAAGCACAATTAAAGGAGAAGTTATAAAACCATGCTATTTTATTGAATAAATGTGAGAAAAGGTTATCAAAATGCTCTAAATTCAACACAAGATAAACCCTCTAAATGGGGTTTATCACCCTCTAATCTACATTAAGTGACCAAGACATTAGCGATTGATTTGGGTTAGAGGAGACTAAATCACTAAGACATTAGGGTTTAGTCAATTACAGTTTGCCATGAAACGAATCTTGCATGATTAAAATAGTTAGTAAGAAAACTTAATCCGGATGAATCAATAACTTCGAAATCTTAACTGCTTTCTCCTGTAGTTTCACCTTATTTTTTTGTTTGTTTTCTTACTTTTTGAATTTCTGTTTAATGCATTTTATAACCCTCAAAACACAACTTTCTGCAGGCCTAACTAAGTGAGTCATTCGACTATAATTGCTCAGTCCATCAATCCTCATGGGATCGACCCTCACTCACCTGAGGTATTACTTGGTACGACCCGATGCACTTGCCGGTTAGTTTGTGGATATAGAAAATCTGCACCACAAGTTAACTCCTTCTCTAAGTTCACCCCTCTTCCTATGATTAGGAACTGGGTATAGGAGCTTAGTAGGTAATTATGGAGGTTTAGAAGCTAGAAAGTAGGTTTAATTAAAAAAATACAACTTTTTTAAAACAGGGTGGTCATACGTACTAATGGATGTGATTTTTGACAAACTCACATACGCGAGCACCTCTGGCATACACGATGTTCAAAACAAAGGGAGGCTCGCATACACATCCATCCTTCCGTGTACGCGTATGTTCAAATCTGGGATTTCTCGCGTATGCATGCTCATGCGTTTGAAAATTTGCCAAACTTCCGTACGTGTACACCCCATGTGTACGTGAATGGGTTGAAATAGAGAGGATTCTCATGTACGCATGCATGTGTCCGTGCATGCTTTGCATTTTTCAGAAAAGCTGCTAAGTCTGTAGAAATCACTTTTGCATACCAAACTTTCAACGCGCATAACTGTTTTGTAAAAAATCATTTTTATTCTATTTTTCAAACGGCATAAACTTCACAGACCCTATTTTTATTTGAAATAAATTTGACAAAATTTGAGAGTCCGGAAGCCAAGTTATAGCCCGCCAAATTTGGTCAAAAATTAAGTTTTACCAAAAATATCAAATCTCTATTTTTACCAAAACTCTCATTTCAAAATCAATTATTCACACCCCAAAACAACACCAATTGAGTCCAAAATAAGTCTATCTCCATTCCAACTCTTCCACATTATACCTTTTATTCAATTATATTTATTTTCACTCCAAACAATCTAAAAATCAAAATAACATAACTCATTATTCATCAAGCTACCATCATCATTAGTCATCATCATCATCAATCATTCAAAATCATCAATCATCAACTTATTCTCAAGATAACTTAACATTTTCATCAAGGTTACTAACCCTTAACATACTTACATAATTCGACCTATCCTATGGTCATTTAACCTATATTTTCAAGTGACATTATATATTATCTATGAAAAACCAAAATCATACCTTGACCGGTTCCTCCCTAATGCTCGTACACATCAAAATTTCTCCATTCCACAAGTTTTAAAGCTCCAATTTCTCACCAATCACTAACTCAGCTCCCAAGGTTCAATCTCAAGCCTCTAATACCATCAATTTGATCCCAACACATACAATTTAATCTAATACCAACAATATCACTCAAAATCAATATAGGATTCATAATTATCAATAATTTACAAGATTTAGTAGTTCCTCGCCTTATCCACGTACGGTCATTTTGGACAAGACCCAACAAGTTTTCAAGGCTAATTCAATCCTAAAACACCAAAATTACATAATCTCTCAAAATCAAAACCCAAATTTTCAAAATTACAAAGAGGAAGGCTGAGTAAGAAATAGCTAGGTACTTAACACTTTGTTTGATGGGTTTTGTAGAGTTCGACACGGTGGTCACGTGGTCATAAACGGTGCAGCGATCGGAGTTCCAGATTGAAAGTTATGATGAATTGAAATTTGAGAGCAAAGGGTTTAGGTTTTCCTTGTGTTCCTCCCCTTTCAGCGTGATTCAATGTGATTTTGGGGGAAATGATGCAAGTTTTAGCTTTTATATGATGGGTCTTGGGTTCGGTTTACATTCGGTCCAACTGATTCGGTTTATTGGCCAATTTTTAGGTCAAAACTTTTAAAATTAGTATCAAAATTCGTATTTTTATTAGTTTTACCTCTTTAGATTAATAAAATTTAATTTTTTTAATTTTTATTAATAATTAATTTATTAACCGAATATTTATTAATTATGTGGGGTTTACACTGATCCTTTTCATTATCACTATTAATAGTATGCAGATTTTCAGATTCATAATAGTGGAAGCCGAAATAAACTTTTGCATCAACCAGAATATAGATGGAGGGATGTTTTGTTGGATTAGGATTAGGAATAAATCTGTGGCCAGTAGAAGGGTGCTGATAAACCACTATTTTATGGTTTATATTGTGCTTAATTGTATGGTTTTATCAATTCTTTACCCACTTATTCATATGATTGGTATGCATTTATATTTCCTTCCTAAAATTATTACATGATTGAATGTTTGCTTCCTAAAGACTTTTAATTATGTATTTTAATTCTCCTTCATTCCATTAGATATCGTGATCTGTGTGTTAAGTGTTTCAGGCTTTATAGGGCATGAATGACTTGGAGATTGGAAAGGAAGCTTGCAAAAATGGAAGGAACACAAGAAATTGAGGAGATCACCAGCGAGAAGTGACGCGAACGCATGGCTCACGCGACCGCGCGACATAGAAGAAATCGCAGTGATGTGGACGCATGGCTCACGCGACCGCGTGGATTGGAACTGCACAAGTGATGCGGAGGCGTGGATGACGCGCACGCGTGGCAAGGCAAAACGCCGAATGACGCGTCCGCATGAATGACGCGATCGCGTGACATGTGCGATCTACAGAATCTACAAAATTCATTGGGGGCGATTTTGGGCCCTATTTTGACCCAATTTTCGGCCCAGAAAAGCAGACTAGAGCCAAGGAACATGCAGAAACGAAAACAACAATTCATTACAGACAATTCTCAGTTTTAGATCTAGTTTTACTCCTCCTCTAGGTTTTCTCTCTGCACATTCATAGTTCTTAGGATTTTATTTTTATTGCTTTTCGCATTGGGATATTGAGAAGAGTTATTACCTCAGCAAGACTTCGTCATTCTAGTTTGTTTTCTTTACCTGTCTCTTACTCTTCCATGTCCTTTGTTTATTTAGAATTATTATTGAATTATTTTTAGAGCTTATTAATACAAGAACTATTTTTATTTTTAATTGATCCCTTTGATTATTGTTTATCATGTCTTTCTATATTTCCCTTTCGTATGTTATGAATTCTACATTCACAATGAGCGAGTAGTTCCATAACTTGGATGGGAGTTGATTGAAAGGAAGAGCTTGAGTTGGAATGCTTAAAAGAAAAATTGTAATTAGGTTTATTATTGGTTTGCGCTCTAGTCACGGACACCAATCCTTTTCAATTGAGCGGATTGGGACTTGTGAATAGAAATAGCTTTCTAACTTGTTTGACTTTCCCTTACCTAGTAAGGGATAACTAAACAGAACAACCCTCAATTATCAATTAATCTTGAAAGTACTCCAACAAGAATAGGGCTTCCAACTAATCTACTCCCAGCCAAGGCTTTCATTTAACATTACACAAATTCTCTAATTTAATTTCCTGTTATTCAACTCAAACCATTTTTGAAAACATCTGATTAATAAAATAGCACACCTTTCTGCAACTCGTTGGGAGATGACCTGGGACTCATACTCCCAGTATTTTAATTTAAATTTTGTGACAACCCTTCTAAATTGATAAGTGGATTTCTGGTTGGTTAAGAACTGTACTTGCAACGTATCTCTTCTAATAATTTGTTAACTCGCCAATTTTCGCCACGTCAATTTTTGGCGCCGTTGCCGGGGAGTTGCAATAGAGTGCTAAAGTTGTTAATTGGAATTTATTTATTTGCATTTTATTTTATTTTTCTACTATGAGCTTCATGTTTCTTTCGTTAAATGACACGTTGATGAGCGGATATTTTATACGCTTTTTGGGGTTAATTTCATATAGTTTTTAGTATGTTTTAGTTAGTTTTTAGTTTATTTTCATTAGTTTCTAGGAAAAATTCATATTTCTGGACTTTACTATGAGTTTGTGTGTTTTTCTGTAATTTTAGGTATTTTCTGGCTAAAATTGAGGGAGCTGAGCAAAAATCTGATTCAAGCTGAAAAAGGACTGCTGATACTGTTGGATCCTGACCTCTCTGAACTCGGAATAGAATTTTTGGAGCTACAGGAGTCCAATTGACGCTCTTCCAATTGCGTTGGAAAGTAGACATCCAGGGCTTTCCAGCAATATATAATAGTCCATACTTTGCTCAAGGATAGATGACGTAAACTGGCGTTCAACGCCAGTTCCATGTTGAAGTCTGGCGTCCAGCGCCAGAAACACGTTACAAGTTGGAGTTCAACGCCAGAAATAGGTTACAGCCTGGCGTTGAACACCCAAAACAGCCCAGGCACGTGAGAAGCTTTAGTCTCAGCCCCAGCACACACCAAGTGGGCCCCAGAAGTGGATTTCTGCACTATCTATCATAGTTTACTCATTTTCTGTAAACCTAGGTTACTAGTTTAGTATTTAAACAACTTTTAGAGATTTATTTTGTATCTCATGACATTTTAGATCTGAACTTTGTACTCTTTGACAGCATGAGTTTCTAAACTCCATTGTTGGGGGTGAGGAGCTCTGCTGTGTCTCGATGAATTAATGCAAGTATTTCTGTTTTCCATTCAAACATGTATGTTCCTATCTAAGATATCCATTCGCACTTCAACATGAATGTGATGAATGTGACAATCATCATCATTCCCCCATGAACGCGTGCCTGACAACCACTTCTGTTCCACCGTAGAATGAATGAATATCTCTTGGATCTCTTAATCAGAATCTTCGTGGTATAAGCTAGATTGATGGCAGCATTCAAGAGAATCCGGAAAGTCTAAACCTTGTCTGTGGTATTCCGAGTAGGATTCAGGGATTGAATGACTGTGACGAGCTTCAAACTCACGAGTGCTGGGTGTAGTGACAGACGCAAAAGGATAGTAAATCTTATTCCGGTACGATTGAGAACCTGCAGATGATTAGCCGTGCGGTGACAGCGCACCTGGACCCTTTTCACTGGAAGGATGGATGGTAGCCATTGACAATGGTGATCCACCAACACACATCTTGCCATAGGAGGACGTGCGTGCGTGAATCAGAAAACAGAGGAAAGCAGAATTTCAGAAGACAAAGCATCTCTAAAACTCCAACATATTCTCCATTACTGCATACAAGTATAATTTGTGTTCTGCCCTTTTTACTTTTCACAATTCAAATTAAAAATTATTATTGATATTATATCCTGACTAAGAGTTACGGATAACCATAGCTTGCTTCAAGCCAACAATCTCCGTGGGATCGACCCTTACTCACGTAAGGTATTACTTGGACGACCCAGTGCACTTGCTGGTTAGTTGTGCGAAGTTGTAAGAGAGTAATGTGAACATTGACATTACAATTTCGTGCACCAAGTTTTTGGCGTCGTTGCCGGGGATTGTTTGAGTTTCAACAACTGACGGTGAATCTTGTTGCTTAGATTAGGAAAATTTTGTCTTTTGGGTCAGAGTCTTTTATATTCTTTTCAAAAAAAAATTTTAAAAAAATATTTTTTTCTTAGTTATTAAAAATACTTCTTCAAAACAAGTGTTACATTTACAGCTCAATTGGCTAGAGCATTGGTTTATGTTCTTGATGATTGGGCACCGGTTTTATTAAAAAAAAAATCTTTTTCAAAAATAATTTTTCTTGATCTTGTGCCAAACTTTAAGTTTGGTGTTTTCTTGTTAATCTTTCTATAATTTTCGAAAATTTTAGTTTGGTTTTCTAAAAATTTTAAGTTTGGTGTTCCTTCTTCATGTTCTTGTTGTTCTTGTGAGTCTTCAAGGCGTTCTTGAGTTTTCCTTGTGTCTTGATCTTAAAATTTTTAAGTTTGGTGTTCCTTGGTGTTTTTCCTCCAAAATTTTCGAAAATAAGGAGCATTAGATCTAAAAATTTTAGATCTTATGTTATTTTATTGTTTCTCTCTTTCCTCATTAAATTCAAAAATATTTTTTCCCTCTATTTTAAAGTAATTTTTCGAAAATCAATTTTAAAATTCAGATTTTTTCTATTTCAAAATTTAAAACCCTTTTTTAAAAAAATCATATCTTTTTTAAAACTTCCTAACCACTTTCTCTCTCCTCATTTTTTCGAAAATTTTAACCCATTTTTATTTATTTTATTTTAATTTATTTTGTTTTCGAAATAAATAAATAAATAAATAAATAAAAATAATTTTTTTTATTTTACATCATCTCCCTTTCTCCATCATGGATCCAAGTGGAAATGAACAGTCCAGAAGGACTCTGGGGTCATATGCTAACCCCTCTACTGCTTCATATGGGAGTAGTATCTGCATACCCTCTATTGGAGTCAGTAGCTTTGAGTTGAATCCTCAGCTCATTATCATGGTGCAGCAAAGCTGCCAGTATTCCGGTCTTCCACAGGAAGAACCTACAGAGTTTCTGGCACAGTTTTTACAAATTGCTGACACAGTACATGATAAGGAAGTAGATCAGGATGTGTACAGATTATTACTGTTTCCATTTGCTGTAAAAGACCAAGCCAAGAGGTGGTTAAATAACCAACCTAAGGCTAGCATAAGGACATGAAAACAGCTGACAGAAAAATTCCTGAATCAATACTTTCCTCCAAAACGGATGACACAGCTAAGGCTGGACATCCAAGGCTTTAAACAAGGAGATAATGAATCTCTTTATGATGCCTGGGAGAGATACAGAGAGATGCTACGAAAATGCCCCTCTGAAATATTTTCAGAGTGGGTTCAGTTAGACATCTTCTATGATGGGCTTACAGAAAGGGCTCAGATTTCTCTAGATTACTTAGCTGGTGGATCTATCCACATGAGAAAGACAATTGAAGAAGCTCAAGAGCTCATTGATACAGTTGCCAGAAATCAGCATCTGTACCTAAGCAGTGACCCTTCCATGAAAGAAGAGGCTAAAACAGTAATTGCTGAACTCAGTCCTGTAGAACAAGCTGCTGAATTCAATCAGCAATTGGACTTTCTAACAAAGCAGTTAGCCGAATTCAAGGATAGACTACAAGAGACAAGGATGGCTAATATAAATATGGAAGTACAATTAAAGCAAACAAAGCAGCAGCTGTCAAAACAAATAACAGAAGAATGCCAAACAGTTCAATTAAGAAGTGGGAAAACATTAAATACCCCACCTCAAGGCAGTAGGAAGCCAAGAAATGAGCAAACCATCCAAAATCCATCTGAGGACAGTAAGAGCTCGGAGAAAAATAATTATGGCATTAAAACGCCAGAAATTGGGTGGAAGGCTGGCGCTGAACGCCCAGACCATGCTCAGGACTGGCGTTCAACGCCAGAAACAAGCAAGGAACTGGCGTTGAATGCCCAAAAGAAGTACAGTTCTGGCGTTCAGATGCCAGAACAGATGAGGAGTTGGCATCTAACACCACTCCAGCTTCTAACTCTGGCACTCAATTGCCAGAGAGGTATCAGACACACACAAGTGCTGATGACAACCCATCTAAAAAGGCTTCTTCAACCACTTCTGTAGGAAATAAACCTACAGCAACCAAGGTTGAGGAATATAAAGCCAAGATACCTTATCCTCAAAAACTCCGCCAAGAGGAGCAGGATAAGCAATTTGCTCGCTTTGCAGATTATCTCAGGACTCTTGAAATAAAGATTCCGTTTGCAGAAGCACTTGAGCAAATACCTTCTTAAGCCAAGTTCATGAAAGAGATCTTGAGTCATAAGAAGGATTGGAGAGAAACTGAAAGAGTTCTCCTCACTGAAGAATGCAGTGCAGTCATTCTGAAAAGCTTTCCTAAAAAGCTTAAAGATCCCGGAAGCTTTCTGATACCATGCACATTAGAGGGAAATTGCACCAGGACAACTTTATGCGATCTTGGGGCAAGCATCAACCTAATACCTGCATCCACTATCAGAAAGCTTGGTTTAACTGAAGAAGTTAAACCAACCCGGATATGTCTCCAACTTGCTGATGGCTCCATCAAATACCCATCAGGCGTGATTGAGGACATGATTGTCAGGGTTGGGCCATTTGCCTTTCCCACTGACTTTGTAGTGCTGGAGATGGAGGAGCACAAGAGTGCTACTCTCATTCTAGGAAGACCTTTCCTAGCAACTGGACGAACTCTCATTGATGTCCAACAGGGGGAAATAACCCTGAGAGTCAATGAGGATGAGTTTAAGTTGAATGTTGTCAATGCCATGCAGCATCCAGACACACCAAAAGACTGCATGAAAGTTGATCTTATCGACTCTTTGGTAGAAGAGATCAACATGGCTGAGAGTCTTGAATCAGAGCTGGAAAACATCTTTAAAGATGTTCCACCTGATCTAGAGGATTCAGAGGAATTGAAAGAGTCTCTGAAATTTCCTCAGGAAGAGGAAAAACCTCCTAAACCCGAGCTCAAACCATTACCACCATCCCTGAAATATGCATTTCTGGGAGAAGGTGATACTTTTCCAGTGATCATAAGCTCCACCTTAAATCCACAGGAAGAGAAAGCACTAATTCAAGTGCTAAGGACACACAAGACAGCTCTTGGATGGTCCATAAGTGACCTTAAGGGCATAAGCCAGCTAGATGCATGCACAAGATCTTATTGGAGGACAATGCTAAGCCAGTGGTTCAACCACAGAGGCGACTGAAAGATGCAGAAGATTGATGGTTTAGAGGTTATAAAAACTCTCGTTGTGAGTATAGTTACCAAACCAAGAAATCAACCTTTCTTACAAACGTGTTGGTTGTCACAAGTAACAAACCCCTTTAAAAATTGTTAACCGAGTATTCAAACCTCGGGTCGTCTTCTCAAGGAACTGCAAGGAAGTGTGTTCTTATTATTGGCTATAAAGGTTGTAATCGGGGTTTAGAAGGTGAGGAGCAAGTAATTTAAATGACGAGTGAATTAAATGGCAAGTAAAAATAAATAATAACTGTAAAACAACTTTTGGCAAGAAAAGGGAAATTAGAAGTCCAACTTAGTCACCCTTCTCAACAATAATGAAAGTTGTATCTTAATTCCACTTGGTCAACCTTTACCGGAGCAAAGGAAAGTCAAGGGACTAATTAAATTGACCTTAAGAAAAGATTGGGATTATTTAAGTTCAACTCAATTAGCAAGATAACGATTATCAATTATGTGGAGTTTAATAACTGTTGAGTTACTGAATTCTTAACCAAAACCAAAAGAAAAAAAATAAATTGCTGAAATAATAAAAGTATCTTTAGATGGGAAGCAATGGCAACTTAAATCAAGAGAACAATCATAAACTGAAAATACCTCAAATTATCATTAATTCAATTAGAAATCTGTAACATGGAATAATTCTTAGATCAATTTATAATAATAATCAATTCAAAATGTTGGAATAAATAAATAGAAGTAATACTAAAAGAACATTAAACCTGGATCCAGAGTTACTCTTAAAACAAGAAGAAATCCTAAATCCTAAAAGAGAGAGAGAAGATCTCCCTCTCAACTAAATCTAAATCATTGAAAGGTGAAAATATGCGAGCTCTCTTTGAATGGAAGCATTCCCACACTTTATAACCTCTAGTCTATGCTGCCTGTACTTGGATCTGGGCCAAAAAGGGCTTCAGAATTCGCTGGGGGCGTATTCTGTAATTTCTGGTGCATGGCCTCTGTCACGCATCCGCGTGGGTCACGCGGTCGCGTCATTTGGAGCTTTTCCTTGCCACGTGGTCGCGTCAGTCATGCGACCGCGTCATATGTATTCTGCTTAAGGCGCGCGGTCGCGTCAGTCATGCGGCCGCGTCGCTGCTGATTTGTGCTTGGCAAGCGATCGCGTCATCCATGCGATCGTGTGGATACCAGTTTCCTTAAAGCTCCGTTTTGCTTCTTCCTTCCATTCTAGTATGTTTCCTTTTTCATCCTTTAAGTCATTCTGCCTTTAGAAAATCTGAAACTACTCAACACACTAATCACGGCATCGAATGGAAATAAAGGTAATTAAAATAATTAATTTTTTAAGCTTAGAAAACATGTTTTTCATTATATGACATAATGAGGAAGGGAAAGTAAAACTATGCAATTAATGTGAATAAGTAGGTGAAGAGGTGAATAAATCACTCTAATTAAGCACAAAAGAACTCATGAAATATGGGTTTATCAGCGACTAAATCCTGCAATGAAGGAAGTGGTGCAGAAAGAGGTCACCAAATTACTGGAGGCTGGGATTATTTATCCTATTTCTGATAGCCCCTGAGTGAGTCTTGTTCAAGTTGTCCCTAAAAAGGGAGGCATGACAGTGGTTCATAATGAAAAAAATGAACTGGTTCCTACAAGAACAGTTACAGGGTGGCGCATGTGTATTGATTACAGAAGGCTCAATACATCCACCAGAAAGGATCATTTTCCTTTACCATTCATAGACCAGATGCTAGAAAGACTAGCAGGTCATAATTATTACTGCTTTTTGGATGGCTATTCAGGCTACAACCAAATTGCAGTAGATCCCCAGGATCAAGAGAAAAAAGCATTCACATGTCTATCTGGAGTATTTGCTTACAGAAGGATGCCTTTTGGGCTGTGTAATGCGCTTGCAACCTTTCAGAGATGCATGCTCTCTATTTTCTCTGATATGGTGGAAAAATTTCTTGAAGTCTTCATGGATGACTTCTCAGTATATGGAGACTCATTCAGCTCCTGTCTTGATCACCTGACACTGGTTTTGAAAAGATGCCAAGAGACCAACCTGGTTTTAAACTGGGAAAAATGTCACTTTATGGTGACTGAAGGGATTGTCCTTGGGCATAAAATTTCAAACAAGGGAATAGAGGTGGATTAAGCTAAAATAGAGGTAATTGAAAAATTACCACCACCTGCCAATGTTAAGGCAATCAGAAGCTTTCTGGGGCATGCAGGATTCTATAGGAGGTTTATAAAGGATTTTTCAAAAATTGCAAAACCTCTAAGCAACCTGCTAGCTGCTGACACGCCATTTGTGTTTGACACAGAGTGCCTGCAAGCGATTGAAACTCTGAAAGCTAAACTGGTCACAGCACCAGTTATCTCTCCACCAGACTGGACATTACCATTCGAATTAATGTGTGATGCTAGTGATCACGCCATTGGTACAGTACTGGGGCAGAGGCATGACAAGCTTCTGCATGTCATTTATTATGCTAGCCGTGTTTTGAATGATGCCCAGAAAAATTACACAACCGCAGAAAAAGAATTACTTGCAGTGGTTTATGCCATTGACAAGTTTAGATCATACTTAGTAGGATCAAAAGTGATTGTGTACACAGATCATGCTGCTCTTAAATATCTACTCACAAAGTAGGATTCAAAACCCAGACTCATAAGATGGGTGTTACTTCTGCAAGAGTTTGATGTAGAAATAAGAGACAGAAAAGGGACAGAGAACCAAGTGGCTGGCCATCTGTCTCGGATAGAACCAGTGGAAGGGGCGTCCTCCCCTTCTATTGAGATCTCTGAAACCTTTCTGGATGAGCATTTGTTTGCCATTCAGGAGTTACCATGGTTTGCAAATATTGCAAACTATAAAGCTGCAAGGTTCATTCCCAAGGAGTACAGTCGGCAACAAAAGAAAAAATTAATTACTGATGCAAAGTACTACTTGTGGGATGATCCCTATCTCTTTAAGAGATGTGCAAACGGCATAATCCGTAGGTGTGTGCCTAAGGAAGAAGCACAAAGGATCTTATGGCATTGCCATGGGTCACAATATGGAGGTCATTTCGGAGGTGAGCGAACAGCCACCAAGGTCCTCCAATGTGGTTTCTACTGGCCTACACTTTACGGAGATTCCCGAGAGTTTGTACGTAACTGTGACAGTTGCCAGAGAGCTGGTAATTTGCCTCTCAGTTACGCCATGCCTCAACAAGGAATCTTAGAGATTGAGCTGTTTGACGTATGGGGTATTAATTTCATGGGGCCTTTTCCCACCATCATACTCAAACACTTATATTCTGGTGGCAGTTGACTATGTATCAAAATGGGTTGAGGCCATTGCCACACCCACCAATGATACTAAAACAGTACTGAAATTCCTCCAGAAGCATATATTCAGCAGATTTGGTGTCCCTAGGGTTCTAATCAGTGATGGGGGCACTCACTTCTGCAACAAACAGCTTTACTCTGCCATGGTCCGATATGGGATTCGCCATAAGGTGGCGATTCCATATCATCCACAGACAAATGGGCAAGCTGAAGTCTCTAACAGAGAACTAAAAAGAATCCTGAAACGGACTGTAAGTACCCGTAGAAAGGATTGGGCACGAAGCTTGGATGATGCTCTGTGGGCTTACAGAACAGCATTCAAGACTCCCATAGGGACCTCTCCTTACCAACTTGTGTATGGTAAGGCTTGTCACCTGCCCGTGGAACTGGAACATAAGGCCTACTGGGCAACCAGGTTCCTTAACTTTGATGCCAAATTAGCTGGAGAGAAAAGATTGCTCCAGCTGAATGAGCTAGAGAAATTCAGATTCACTGCTTTCGAAAATGCCAAGCTTTACAAAAAGAAATTAAAAAGGTGGCATGACAGAAAGCTGTCATCTAGAATCTTTGAACCAGGACAAAAGGTTCTGTTGTTTAACTCTAGGCTCAGGCTATTCCCCGGGAAACTGAAGTCCCGGTGGAGGGGACCATATGTGATTACAAGTGTATCACCATATGGTTATGTGGAGCTTCAAGATATTGATTCTGATAAGAAGTTCATTATTAATGGATAGATAATCAAGCACTATCTTGAAGGCAATGTTGAGCAAGAGTGCTCAAGGCTGAGGCTAGATTAAAAACTCAGCAAGGTCCAGCTAAAGACAATAAAGAAGCGCTTGCTGGGAGGCAACCCAGCCATGGGGCATCACTTTCTCTAAGCATTTTGCCATATTCTTGATTTTATTTGTTTATATAAAGTTCATTGATACTAAGGTAAAGAGTCAATTGTATAAGTTTACAGGGTTACAAAAGGATTCTGCACACAAAACAGAGAAAAAGAGCTTACTGGCAAGAAAACGCTAGTAAAAATCTATTTTGGGTGTTCAACGCCCAAAAGAAGCATCCACTGGGCGTTGAACGCCAGTAAGGATAGCCATCTCGGCGTTAAACGCCAGAAAGAAGCATTTTCTGGGCGTTGAACGCCAGAAAGAAGCTCCTTCTGGGCGTTTAACGCCAGATTTACAGTGTCCTGGGCGTTCAGAAAAATGCCCATTGACAAAGGAGTTCCTGGCGTTCAACGCCAGAAAGAAGCAACAGCTGGGCGTTGAATGCCCAGGAGAAGCAGCAGTTGGGCGTTGAACGCCCAAAACATGCAGCGTTTGGGCGTTCAAACGCCAGGATGGTGGGGAGGAGGTAATTTCATTTTTACTTCATATTTTTCATTTTAATTTTAATTTTCATGTTTCAATTCATGATTTCTTGCATAAACATGTTACAAACCCTGATTTCTAAAATCCCTAATTTCTAAAAATCCTACTTTAAAAATATCAAATGTATCTTAATCCATAAGCACAAATCCTTTTTTTTTATCCAATTCAACTCTTTTTCAAAATTTTCAAAACAATTCTATCTCTTTTCATTCAAAAATCTTTTCAACTAATCAATATCTTTTTCAAATCTCCATATTATCTTTTTCAAAAATCCAAATTTATCTTTTTCAAATATCTTTCATATCTTTTCAATTTTAAATTATATCTTTTCTTATCATACATATCTCTTTTTAAATCATATCTTCTATCTTATCACTAAACCATACCCACTAAACCATAACCACTTTGGAATCAAGGGAGGTTCTTAACCAAAGAACATTCAGACCATTACTACAAAATAATGGGTCTAAGATCTGTGATCCCGGAAGTCAAGTTCGATCTAAAAGAAGATGAATATCCGGAGATCCAAGAGCAGATTCGAAACAGGAACTGGGAAGTCCTAGCTAATCCTGAAACGAAAGTGGGAAGGAATATGGTTCAGGAATTCTATGCTAATCTATGGCAAACAGACAGGCAGAGAATATCTGGAGCTGCCCTCTATGACTATAGGACTGTGGTCAGAGGAAAGATTGTTCACATCCACCGTGACAAAATCTGGGAGATCTTTAAGCTACCTCAGCTGAAAGATGACCCAGACTCCTTTAATAGGAGAATGATGAGAACAAACAATGGCCTGGATAAGATTCTAGAGGATATATGCATCCCTGGAGCCAGTGGACCACCAGCACGAGGGGTGTCCCAAATCAACTCAAGAGAGAAGATCTCAAACCAGTCGCCAGAGGATGGCTGGACTTCATTGGGCGTTCTATATTGCCCACCAACAACCGTTCTGAAGTCAATATTGAAGAGCAGTGATGATCCATTGCATTATGTTGGGAAAAGAAGTAGAAGTTCATCAACTGATCCCATCTGAATTCTACATACTTGCCAACAAGAACTCCAAGGATGCCAGGTTGCCTTATCCAAGCCTAATCTCTATGCTCTGCAAAGATGCTGGAGTAAAGATGGGAATAACAGAGTATATCTCAGTGGAGCAACCAATCACTAAAATCACAATGGAAAAACAACAAATGCAAGATGACCCCATTAAGAGGAGGGCGCAAGAATTCCTACCAGAACTCCCTCAATTTGAATACTGGGAGCATCTTGAGGCATCTGTCACTAAGTTGCAAGAAACCATGGACCAAATGAAGGAAGAACAGCAAAATCAAAACAGCATGCTTTGCAAACTGCTCAGAGAACAAGAAGTGCAAGGGCGTGAATTAAGAGAACTGAAGCGTCAGAAACTATCTCTTGAAGGGCCAAACATTCCACAGACTAAAGAGGCATCCGCTTCCCAAAGTCAAGGTTGTTGAGTTCTGATCTTAACCTTAACCCTGTGATAATTTCTTTTTATTTGAGTTTTACCTTAGGAGTCATATAGTAGTAATTAGTATCTATATTTTGATTTTATCTCCAATTAAGCTATAATTTATTTTTCTCATCATCATTAAACATGAATAAAATAGAAGATTTTCTTTAGGATAAGGAGGCAATATTTCTCGAGTTTTTAATACAAGAAATTCTGATTAATTACATGTGGTGGCAATGCTTTCTGCCTTCTGAATGAATGCTTGAACAGTGCATATGTCTTTGGAATTTGATGTTCTTGAATGTTAAATATGTTGGCTCTTGAAAGAATGATAAACATGAGACATGTTATTGGCAATCTGAAAAATCATAAAAATGATTCTTGAAGCAAGAAAAAGCAGTGAATACAAAGCTTGCAAAAAAAAAAAAGCAAGCAGAAAAAGCCAATAACCCTTAAAACCAAAAGGCAAGGGTAATAAAAAGGATCCAAGGCTTTGAGCATCAGTAGATAGGAGGGCCTAAGGAAATCAAATCCTGGTCTAAGCGGCTAAACCAAGTTGTCCCTAACCATGTGCTTGTGGCGTGAAGGTGTCAAGTGAAAACTTGAGACTGAGCAGTTAAAGTCAAGGTCCAAAGCAAAGAGAAGAGTGTGCTTAAGAACCCTGGACACCTCTAATTGGGGGCTTTAGCAAAGCTGAGTCACAATCTGAAAAGGTTCACCCAATTATGTGTCTGTGGCATTTATGAATCCGGTGGTAATACTGGAAAACAAAGTGCTTAGGGCCACGGCCAAGACTCATAAAAGTAGCTGTGTTCAAGAATTAACATACTAAACTAGGAGAATCAATAACACTATCTGAATTTTAAGTTCCTATAGATGCCAATCATTCTGAGCTTCAATGGATAAAGTGAGATGCCAAAACTGTTCCGAAGCAAAAAGCTATTAGCCCCGCTCATTTAATTAAAATCTGAGCTTCACTCAAAAAACTCTGAGATATTATTGTTTCTTGACTCATTTGTATTCTATTTTATTTGTCTAGTTGCTTGGGGACAAGCAACAGTTCAAGTTTGGTGTTGTGATGAGCGGATATTTTATACACTTTTTGGGGTTAATTTCATATAGTTTTTCGTATGTTTTAGTTAGTTTTTAGTTTATTTTCATTAGTTTCTAGGAAAAATTCATATTTCTGGACTTTACTATGAGTTTGTGTGTTTTTCTGTAATTTTCGGTATTTTCTGGCTGAAATTGAGGGAGCTGAGCAAAAATCTGATTCAGGCTGAAAAAGGACTGCTGATGTTGTTGGATCCTGACCTCGCTGAACTCGGAATGGAATTACTGGAGCTACAGAAGTCCAATTGATGCGCTTCCAATTGCGTTGGAAAGTAGACATCCAAGGCTTTCCAGTAATATATAATAGTCCATATTTTGCTCAAGGATAGACGACGTAAACTTGCGTTCAACCCCAGTTCCATGTTGAAGTCTGGCGTCCAGCGCCAGAAACACGTTACAAGTTGGAGTTCAACGCCAGAAACAGGTTACAGCCTGGCGTTGAATGCCCAAAACAGCCCAGGCACGTGAGAAGCTTTAGTCTCAGCCCCAGCACACACCAAGTGGGCCCCAGAAGTGGATTTCTACACTATCTATCATAGTTTACTCATTTTCTGTAAACCTAAGTTACTAGTTTAGTATTTAAACAACTTTTAGAGATTTATTTTGTATCTCATGACATTTTAGATCTGAACTTTGTACTCTTTGACAGCATGAGTTTCTAAACTCCATTGTTGGGGGTGAGGAGCTCTGCTGTGTCTCGATGAATTAATGCAAGTATTTCTGTTTTCCATTCAAACATGCATGTTCCTATCTAAGATATGCATTCGCACTTCAACATGAATGTGATGAACATGACAATCATCATCATTCCCCCACGAACGCGTGCCTGACAACCACTTCCGTTCCACCGTAGAATGAATGAATATCTCTTGGATCTCTTAATCAGAATCTTCGTGGTATAAGCTAGATTGATGGCAGCATTCAAGAGAATCCGGAAAGTCTAAACCTTGTCTGTGGTATTCCGAGTAGGATTCAGGGATTCAATGACTGTGACGAGCTTCAAACTCGTGAGTGCTGGGCGTAGTGACAGACGCAAAAGGATAGTAAATCCTATTCCGGTACGATTGAGAACCTGCAGATGATTAGCCGTGCGATGACAGCGCACCTGGACCCTTTTCACTGGAAGGATGGATGGTAGCCATTGACAATGGTGATCCACCAACACACAGCTTGCCATAGGAGGATGTGCGTGCGTGAATCAGAAAACAGAGGAAAGCAGAATTTTAGAAGACAAAGCATCTCCAAAACTTCAACATATTCTCCATTACTGCATACAAGTATAATTTGTGTTCTGCCCTTTTTACTTTTCACAATTCAAATTAAAAATTATTATTGATATTATATCCTGACTAAGAGTTACGAGATAACCATAGCTTGCTTCAAGCCAACAATCTCCGTGGGATCGACCCTTACTCACGTAAGGTATTACTTGGACGACCCAGTGCACTTGCTGGTTAGTTGTGCGAAGTTGTAAGAGAGTAATGTGAACATTGACATTACAATTTTGTGCACCACACGTTCACTTCCTGATCCAAGCTTGCCAGTATTCGATCCTGAGATTGAAAGAACTATTTCACGAATAAGGCAAGCTCGGCGTCGATTAGTCCTCTCTGAGGGAGGATCTGAAACGTCACTAGAGGAAGAAACATGCTCCCTTTCTGCTGATTCGGTTGATTTACGTGCAGGTGACATGGCAGCACCTAGGAGAATTTATCCAGGAGGCTGGAGCCCCTGATTTTTCAATGCAACCGTTTCAAGTGCATCACCCAGCGGTGGCTACAAACTTTGAAATAAAAACAGCACTGCTCAATTTAATGCCCAAGTTTCATGGCTTACCTGCTCAAGAGCCTATCAAGCACCTTAGAGACTTCCAAGCAGCCTGTATATGATTGCAATCTACATTTTGTTTCATCCTATATGTCCAATGTTTAATATATTTATATGTTTGCATATGATTGAGGCCATTACTTGTTTAAGCTCACTTATCCAAATCAAGCCTACCCTTTCAATTACCTTTGTTAGCCACTATGAGCCTTTAAATCCCATTTGTTCTGTATTTTACCACATTACTAGCCTTAAGCGGAAAAACAATTATATATCCCAATTGAATCTTTGGTTAGCTTAAGATAGAATTGTGTGTGTTAATTAAGTATGGGAAATTGTGGGAACAAAAGATAATGAGGGAATGTGTCATGATAATATAATGGTAATTTGGGTACCTACTCATGTGAAACTATAAGAATCAAAAATCTATGTGCATTGATTAGCTATTTTATTTTTATGTTTATGTTGAAAAAAAAAAATATATATATATATATATATATATCCAAAAATATTCAATAAATAAATAAGGGGATAAAATTACCCCAATGCTAAGTTAGAGATTCAAATATCAATGCATGTATGATAAAATTAAAATAAAAAGTTGATACATGAGTATGGAATGTGAAAGAGAAATTTTGGGTAGCTGGGTGTGAATTTTAAGTTATATAGAATATATATATGTTGGGTTGAAGCTTGGGTTAATTAAAGATTCAATTTATAAGCTTACTTAGCCATATATGTATCCTTACCCTTACCTTGGCCCCATTACAACCTTGAAAATATCTCATGATGTTTGCATTAATATATTAAATGTTGTTGATTGGTTAGGTGAAGAACAAAAATTAGAAAGCATGATTAGAGAAGGATAGAGTGATTGCCCTATACACTAGAGAGATTAGAGTGTACATACATCATTAGTGAGGGTTCAATGCTTAAATTCTATGTTCCCTGCTTTCATGAGCTACCTTCTTGCATTTTTATCTGTTCTTACTATATAAGAATTGAATTAGTGGAGTTTGATTCGTGATTGTCTCGAAGAACCTATTTACTTTTGATCAAGTAGACAAGAATCATATAGTTGCATTCATATACATAGGTTGCATTGCATTACATGAGTTTTACATGTTCCTACTCATTTATTTTATCTCCTTCAACTAAGCATGAGGACATGCTAATGTTTAAGTGTGGGGAGGTTGATAAACCACTATTTCATGGTTTATATTGTGCTTAATTGTATGGTTTTATCAATTCTTTACCCACTGATAAACCCATATTTTATGATATATTTTGTGCCCAATTTAAGTGATTTATCCAATCCTTCACTCACTTATTCATATAAATTGCATGGTTCTACTTTCCCTTCCTTATTATGTGATGTATGTGAAAAACATGTTTCTTATGCTTTAAAAATAATTATTTTAATTACCCCTTTTATTACCATTCGATGCCGTGATTTGTGTGTTGAGTAATTTCAGATCTTCTAAGGCAGGAATGACTTAAAGGATGGAAAGAAAACATACAAAAATGGAACGAAAGCATAAAACGGAGTTTTTGAAGAAACTGGCAGCGACGCGATCGCATGGACGACACGGCCGCATGCCAGCACGAAATGGCAGTGACGCGACCGCGTGATTGACGCGATCGCGTGCCTTAAGCAGAACACAGATGATGCGGACGCATGATTGACGCGACCGCGTGACAAGGAAAACTCCAGATGACGCGACCGCGTGACCCACGCGGACGCGTGACAGAGGCCACGCACCAGAAATTACAGAAAACGCTCCCAGCAATTTCTGAAGCCCTTCTTGGCCCAAATCCAAGTCCAGAAGGCACAGATCAGAGGTTATGAAGTGGGGGAATGCATCCATTCAAGGGGAGTCTCCAATTATTCACTATTCATGATTTAGATGTAGTTTTTAGGAAGAGGTTCTCTCCTCTCTCTCTTAGGATTTAGAATTAGGATTTCTTTTGCTTTTAGGATTATTTCTTTTTATCAGGTTCAATATTCCTTTTTAACTACTTATTTTCTCAATTTAATTTATGAATTCTTCTATGTTACAGATTATTCTTTGAATTAATGTTATTTGAGGTATTTTAGTTTATGATTGCTTTCTTTTATTTATGTTACTGTTGCTTCCAATCTGAAGACATTTTTTATTCAAGTAGATTTACTTTTCCCTTTTTGGTCTTGGTTAAGAAATCAGTAACTCATGAGTTATCAAACTCAACATGATTGATAATTGTTATCTTTGCTAATTGAATTGAACTTCAATAATCCCAATCTTTCCTTAGGGATTAACTAGGATTTGAAGATCAAACTAATTAGTCACTTGACCTTTCTTTGCTTTAAGTAAAGGCTAACTGAGTGGAATTAAGATTCAATCTTCATCATCATTGATAAGGATAACTAGGATAGGACTTTCAATTTCTCATACCTTGCCAAAAGTTTATTTTACAGTTATTTATTTATTTTACTTGCCATTTAAATTACTTGTTCCTCATCTTCAAAACCCCAATTTACAATCTTCATAACCAATAATAAGAACATACTTCCCTGCAGTTCCTTGAGAAGACGATCCGAGGTTTAAATACTTCGGTTATCAATTTTTAAGGGGTTTGTTACTTGTGACAACCAAAACGTTTGTACGAAGGGATTTCTGTTGGTTTAGAAACTATATCTACAACGCGACTATTTTTATAAAATTATTTACTAGCAAAAAATCCTAACATCAAAATGGCACCGTTGCCGGGGAACTGCAATCGTGTGCCTTATTATTGGTTATTGTAAATATTTTTCTTTTACTTGTTTATTTGTCTTTATTTTCTCCTTTTATTTCCATTAGCTACTATGAATTCTCACCCCTCTCGCTTTGAGTTTGGTTCTAATATTGTTGAAAGGAGTGAAGGTTATAACAAGAACATGCATCAAGGTCAGAGCAATCAAAGATGGATGGAGCCAAGAGGATCTGATCAACCCTTTAGGCAACAACACCCTCCAAGATATCATGGACAAAGACCATTCTACAATGCATACCAAGCCAATAGACATGGTGGACAACCTTGTAGTTACCAACAAGCCCCACCCTGTGCTTATAGGCCATCCTCTCAACATAACTTCGAACCACCACACTCACAAGCTCCTTTTCACCGTTCACCACCATATGATCCTCATTTACCCCAATCCCAATCCAATTACTCCCAAACACCACCACTTCCCCATGTACCACGTCCAAATCCATCACCCCGAGAATCAGAGGTTCGCCTCAAGGAAACAGTAGATCAACTTCAAACAACCCTTCATCAACTGGAGCAAGCAGTAAGTCAATTATCTTCTAGACGTTTGAACATTCAAGGACCTCCCGTAGCCCCATGTGGACAATCTAATGAAGAGCGTAGTATAAAGGAGATACTAGAAACTCCAGTAGACAGAACAGGGCATGACTTCGTACTGGAACAAGTAGAGGAAGCTATCATTGTAAAAGAAGAATAGTTGGTTGAAGACTTAGGAGAAGCTGAACTTCCATGGGAATCCAGAATTGTGGAAAATTCTGTCAAGGACGTTACAATTGATGCTAAGGAGGATAGTGCACAACTCCCAAAGCAAGTCTTTTATGAAGAACTAGACGGAATAATCCAAGAAGCAAGTTTCCTTGATGATGATAATCTCAAGTCAAGTTCTCCTAGTAATGAACTTGCATCCGCAAGTGAATTCTCTGAGATCGAATAATCTTCCCCAAGTGAATACGAAGATGATGTGGAGGTAGATTTCTCTCAACCTCCCGTTTATGACTTAAGTGACGAGGAAGACATGGAAGGCTTTGATCAGGACATGGATGCATTTGAAGAAGTCTGCAAGGAAGTGAAGAAATTCACAGAAGAGCACAAGGGAGTAGAACTTACAGAACCACTGGAAACACCTATCCCAAGGCCATTACCACCCAATACAAGCTTCAAGTGGGTACAATCCTTAACCTTTAGCTTTATTTTTCCACTTGAATATGGGTTGCTTGAAACAGATGGCCAGCTTAGAGCTCTCTGCGGCTTTAAGAGTAAGAAGGAAATGGCTCGTACTCAGAGCTGGTGCACAAGGTTCGATAAGGTTCCACGCTTCAACTCGAAGTGCACGGATTGGCATCATGATCAATCGAATGGATCTCGGAAAATGTTTGGTCACCATGGTGAGAATCTACTTTCTAAACCGCACGGATGGAAAAATATAGATCAAGACGGAGGGGGATTTAAAAGCAAGGTTTGGGATCCTGGAATCTATTCTGACATTCGCCACCCCGGGAACCTGAGAATCTGTTTGAAGCTGCTCAGAAGCTTTACATGCCTAGTTTGGGACCCCGGAGGCCATTGGCATTCCAAACATTGGTGAAGATTTTTGGATGAATTTAAACATAAGCCGCCATAACAGGAAGCTCGTCCAATGTCCAACTTAAGGACTTTAACTAAAAGTGCTAGGTGGGAGACAACCCACCATGGTATGGTCCTTTCTTTTTTAGTTTTATTTCATGTTATTTATTTTTATTTCCTTTTCAATTGAACCTGAATATTATTCACTCGCATTGCATACTGCATAATTGCATACCTGCATAAAAAAAAAAAAGAAAGGGTGCGCGACGCGACCGCATCACTCATGCTATCGCGTCAGTTGCGAAAAACACTTCCCACGCGTCCGCGTCATTCACGCGGCCACATGATCTGGAAATCGGCGTAAGGATCCAATGCCCAAAAAGTTGGGCTGGAATTGTGCGGCTGTTGTGCGTTTCGCACAAAACGACCCACGCAGTCGCGTCCCTGACGCGATTGCGTCACTTGCACAAAACACATCACACGCGAAAGGCGTGACCGACGCGATCGCGTCGTGTGGATTGCACAACACCCCAAAGGAGACAGAGAGTTGCGCTGAAATGACGCTGGAATTGTGCGTTTAGCACAATTTCTAGCGACGCGGTCGCATGCCTCACGCGACCGCGTCATTTATCCTTTTACCCATTCCATGCGATCGCATCACTCAGGCGATCGCATCAACCCCCATTCCACCTCAGCCACGCGACCGCGTGCCCCACGCGATCGTGTGGATTCAAATTCGATAACACCCAGCCACGTGAAACCCTACCCATTCGCGCCCCCTCAACCCCCTTCTCCTTCCTCTCTTCTCTGCAACCAACCACCACCAACTTCCAACCACCACCACCGACCACTGCCCCACCGTCGACCACCCAGACCCCACCGCAACGCCACCCCCTTCTTCCTTCCCTCTCTTTCTTCTTCTTCTTTCCTCTTCTTCCCTCCACCACCGCTGCCCCCTCTGCGACCACCACCCCCACCGCACCACTGTGACCGCCGCACCTCCACCCACCACCCACGCCCCCCTTCCCTTCCTTCCCCCTTAAACCCTACCCGACACCCCCTGCCTTCGAACAGACACCACCGCCGCGCCAACCACCCTAAACCGCCGCGTCAGCCGCCACCACAGCCACCCCCTACCATCTCTTTGCCCCACTTTCATTCATATGCCTACTAGGTTCCGCCGAACGCCACCCTTCTTTCAATTCATAGTTAATACCATAATTTTTTGTTTATGTTCATAATTAGGCTAGGTAGATATGCATGTTGTAGTGGATTCTAGGTGGTTAGGTAGCCTAGGATGTGGTTAGTAGATTTAGGCCTGATTAATTGCGCTGTTCATGCTACTTGCTTTATACTTTTCGCAATTTTGCTGTTGCTGTGCTCTACATATTGTTCATATGATGTTCTTACTATTCATGCTGCTACTGCGAATGTTCCTTCATGTTCATCTTATTTATATCTATTTGCAGTTTATTTTAACTTATATGAACTATTCTGTTTCTGTTTATTTTTTGGGAACATCCAATTTTAGCCAGAATGCTGCCCAAATTTCTGTAAACCATTTTGATTTTCATTCATGTCTTGGTTTTGGCAATTTGCACTCTGCTTTACTCTGCTTTTACCAAACCATTGCATGAATGCCAGGGCAAGCTTTCTTATTCTTTTTAATTTCCTGGATAATAATCTGCATTTTTGATGTTTAGATTCCAATTTCTGCTATTTCTATATCCATATGAATCATCATCAACTTCCTTGTTTGAATATGAGTTGCTTGTAGCTTATAATTGTGAATCCTTATTACTTAAATAACCAATCATCATGCCGCTTACCTTAACTTTCTTTTTACTAACTCACTGATTTTTTATTTCTAACCTCTTTTTCAATTTTACACCACTTTTAACTTTCTAACAACCCCCTCTGCTTTTTGACTTACTCTTTACTTTTATTTTAACTCAAGGCATGTTTATGGTTTTCCTAAATAACATGAATTCTATGGATCTTACATTTTGGATTGTGAATTTTTCTTCTCAGTTTTCTAACTCCTATACAATCCTTAATGCATATTTACTTAACTCAGTTTCATCATTCTACTGCTCCTTTGCCATTATGTGCTTCTTTTGTTATTTTCCAACTTGTTTTCCTATTTTTATTATATCCTTGATTTCTGTTTTTCAGGATGTCTGACACCCAAAGAAAAGGAAAAGGAAAGGCAACAACTGGCAAACGAAAAAGAGGAGAATCCTCTATGTCCATCCTGGACATCATGCATGATCACTCCTGGCAGGAGAAACACTTTACCCCGCAAGAGAAGGCTGACCAGCTACTCCCTGCTATTGATCCCATCAAGTTTGCAAACAAATACTGCGAGTTCAAGTATCCGGTGTTTGCAACCTCCAGGAACATGTACCTGGAGCGGACTCTGAAAATTCTGGAGAAACTCCAGCAATACACCTCTGATCAGATCAAACAAAGAGGTTGGTTCTTTCTAGAGAGAAACCTGACTGAGGTCAATGCATCTTGGGTAAGAGATTTTACTGCAATTACTTCAAAACTTCCCTAGATGCAGTGAACCTAAGAGGGAAGCAGATACTGGTCACTGAAGAGGCCATTGAGGATATTCTGAAGCTTTTGCCTAAATCTGATCAGCTAGATGGTTATCAAAAGGCTGAGGAGGACATGCGCTTCATGAAATTTGACTGGGATGCCGTCAAGGCAAGGATAGCACTTGACCCGACTGTTCCATGGGTCATGGGTCAGAACACCACCATGCCTAAGGAAATCAAGCGGATTTACTTAAATGATGAGGCTCAGCTATGGCATCAGATCCTAAGCAACTTTGTTATGCCGAGTACCCATGAGACAGAGCTACCTGCCGCTATGATCACCCTCCTATAGGTGTGATGCAGGGTAAGGACCTGTACCTGCCACGCTTCATTCGGTACTACATGGCCAGGGTCCACGTCCGAGGCACTCTCCCCTTTCCATATCTGATTACACAGCTAGGCCATCGAGCTGACGTGCCTTGGGAGGATGCTGATGAGAAGCCACTTGCTGCAGAATGCAAGAAGATTATCCCTCACAGCAAGAACTTTCTGGCTTTGGGCTACAGACCTCCATTCCTCACAGCTCCTGGTGAGACAGCCACACCGTCTGCTGGACTCTCTTCCTCTACAGCTACCCCCGCTACCACCACTGCACCTCCACCTACCTCAAAGCCAGTTTATCACCTAGTACATGATGACAAGTCATCTTAGCCTAGTTTCACTAGTCTTTTTCCTTTGTTTTCATTTAGTTTTATGCACTTTCTTAAGCCATAAGTAAGCCAATTGGGTTGAATTTCATGTTTCCTTTGATTCAATCAACCATAGATAAATTGATGATTTTCATGAGTTTTTGTGCCATAATTGCTTATATGACAAGAAGAAGAACAACTCTCACGAATATGGCATAGCTTTGATACAATTGTTGATTGATGATAGGTGGAATAAAGCTTGGAAGAAGGTTGCAAGAATGGGCTTGAAAAGAGGGATCAACGTTTGAGCTAACGTTTGCCTCAAACGTTAACTCAAACGTGAGAAGCAGCTGAAGAACACCCTTGGATGTCGCCAACATTTGCGCCAACGTTTGCCTCAAACGTTGAGGAAAATGTTGGCTGAAGAAGAAACAGGGGAAGGAGCCAACGTTTGCGCCAACGTTTGCCTCAAACGTGAGGTCAAACGTTGGCGCCAAAAAGAAGAGAAATAGCACTCCTGGGCACAGCAACATTTGAGCCAACGTTTACCTCAAACGTGAGGTCAAACGTTGGCTACATTTTGGCAAGAAAGAGCATGGAAGAGCACCCTTGATTGATGGGTTAGATGAGCTACGTTGAATGGTTCATGGCCCGGTTCACAAATGGATTTCTTCCCAACACCAAGACCAATCAACGGAGGCTATTATCAACCCAATTCCATCAAGACAGAAGGCCCAATTCAAGGCTTAATGATCATTTGAAGAAAGTGTATAAATAGCTTAGGATTTGAAGTTTTAAGAGAGTTTTTCTTTTCAGAGTTTTCTTTAAGAATTTTCATAGTATTCATAGTAGAGAGCTTTTGGGTTTTGAGCTGTTTGGAGATTCTGAGTCTTGGGGAAGGAGAATTGAATTCTCTTCTTCTTAGTTTTCTTGTTTTTCAATTTCATCTACACTTGTCTTGAGTCTGGGGTGTTGAAGAATTGAGGACATTCTATCTCAATCTCACCTTGAGATCTCTCTGTTTTTTTCTTACTGCAGCTTCTGGAAAATTGAACTTGAATTTACATTTCTACATTGCTCTCTTCTTTAATTTGGCATTTGCTCTCTAAATTTGGATCTAAGAAGGCATTGAGATCTAGACTTAGTTATCTAGTCTCTTGGGTCCTGAGATCTATTGGTTTCCATTTTAATTTCCTTGTTTAATTACTACACCAAGTTTATTTTCCATTTAGTTTTGAGATCCAGTTCAACTAATTACATCAACTACTCTTCATTCTGTTAAGTTTTGCTTTTCTCGGTTTAATTCCTGCAGATCCAATTCCCATTCCCCTTTTATTTTTCAAGTCATTTATATTTCTTGCACTTTAAGTTTCTGCAATTTACATTACTTGCACTTTAAGATTCAGCTCTTTTTCTTTTTGTTCCCTTTAATTTCCTGCAACTCACCCACTCCCCTTTACATTCTATGCAATTTAATTCCTGTCAACACAATTTCACACAATCAACACTTGTTTGCTTGACTAATTCAACCACTAAACTAAAGTTGCTCAATCCTTCAATCCTTGTGGGATCGACCTCACTCCCGTGAGTTTTATTACTTGATACGACCCGGTACACTTGCCAGTGAGTTTTGTGTCGGATCATTTTCCGCACATCAAGTTTTTGGCGCCATTGCCGGGGATTGAATAGATTGACAATGATTAAGTAAGGTGGTAGTTTAGATCAAGCACTTTTTCTTTAATTTTGACTAACCTACTAACTGTTTGAATTTTTGCTTAAGCTAACTAAAACTTCATTCTAGCAATAGATTGAAGTATCACTGGTTGTGTGTTTCTCTTGTTTTGTTGGTATGTCAGGTACAGGGAGAGCTACTCCTATCTTATCCGAAGCTGACCAGAGGACTCTTAGGAGATTAAGAAGAGCTGAAAGAGGGAAAGGTATTGTTGGAGAGGAAGAATCTGAGGAAGAATACCACGAGATGGAAGGAGATCCATCTAATCCCAATCCACCACAGAGGAGAGTGTTGGCCTCCTACACTTTTGCAAATCCCAGACACTGTGGAAGCAGCATCTTAACTCCCAATGTCAATGCAAACAATTTTGAGCTAAAACCACAACTCATTACACTTGTCCAGAACAATTGTTCCTATGGAGGCAGCCCATTGGAAGATCCCAACCAGCATTTATCTACCTTTTTAAGGATTTGTGACACTGTCAAATCCAACGGCGTGAATCCTGAAACTTACAAGCTTCTGTTGTTCCCGTTCTCATTAAGGGACAAGGCTGCACAATGGCTTGAAACTTTTTCCCAAGGAAGTATCACTAGTTGGGACGATTTGGTGACTAAATTTCTAGCCAAATTCTACCCACCCCAAAGGATCATCAGGCTGAAAACTGAGGTGCAGACTTTCACACAATTAGACGCCGAATCCTTGTATGAAGCATGGGAGAGGTACAAAGCCTTAATCAGAAAGTGTCCTCCGGAGATGTTCAATGAATGGGATGTGCTGCAGAATTTCTATGAAGGCCTAACATTGAAATCTCAAGAGGCACTAGATCACTCTGCTGGAGGTTCATTACAACTGATGAAAACTGTTGAGGAAGCCCAGAATCTTATGGACATGGTGGCCAACAATCAATATTTCTTTGCTCATCAAAGAACTCGCCAACCATCACAGAGAAAGGGGGTACTAGAACTGGAAGGAGTAGACTCCATTTTGGCTCAAAACAAGATGATGCAACAACAAATTCAACAATAGTTTGAACAAATGGCCAAAAGGATTGACAGCCTTCAAGTAGCAGCTGTGAACACAAGCCACCCATCAACTGTATGGGTGCAGAATGAAGAAAGCCAAGAAGAGCAACAACAGGAGCAAGTGCAGTACATGCATAACCAAAACTCTGGGCAGAATGAAGTTTATGGTGATACCTACAATCCTTCCTGGAAGAATCACCCCAACCTTAGATGGGGAGATAATCATAACCATAACCAACAGCCATGGCAAAGAAACACAACCCAAAATAACCCAAGGAACAACCAGCAAAACAACCAAAATTCATTCAGAAAACCGCAAAGCACTTACCCCAACTCTAACCATTATCCAACCCATCAACCAAAACACCTATCATCCACCACCCACATCTCACAACCAACCACAAGCATCACCAGAATCTCAAAGAATCACTAACCTGGAAACCTTGATAGACAAAATATGGAAACACCAAGAAATGACGGCCAAGAATCAAGAAGCTTCTATCAAGAACATGGAAAGACAAATAGACCAGCTCTCTAAACACTTTGCAACAGAGAGACCATCAAGTTCACTACCAAGTGACACAATTCCAAATCCTAAGGAAGAGTGCAAGGATACAGTTAAGAAGTGAGAGAACATTGATGAGCAACAATGACACTACAAGGAAACAAGTGGAGAGCAGCAAAAAGCCAACAGATATGGAGGAAGCCAATGATTAAAATATGGTGCCAAACAAGAACTCAGAGAACCCCAAAAGAAAAGAAGACCAGCCAATCAATATACATGAGAGAGAGGAAGAAGCACAGAAAAAGGAGAAAGCCTTCATTCTTCCGCTGCCATATCCACAGAGGTTCAACAAAGAAACCAAGGATCAACACTTCCACAAATTCCTGGAAACTTTCAAGAAGCTGGAAATCAACATTCCCCTGGCTGAAGCATTGGAACAGATGCCCTTATATGCCAAGTTCTTGAAGGAACTCATTAACAAGAAAAGAAGCTGACTGGAGAAGGAGACTGTACTTCTCACTGAAGAATGCAGTGCACTCATCAGAAAAGGACTCCCTCCCAAGTTGGAAGATCCAGGAAGTTTCTTCCTACCTTGCACCATTGGAAGTCTATTTATCAACAAGGGGATGTGCGATTTAGGAGCAAGCATAAATCTGATTCCATCCTCTTTAATGAAAAAGCTTGGCATAGAGAAGGTGAAACCAATACAGATGTCATTGGAACTGGTGGACCAGTCAGTAGTACATCCCAAAGGAGCGATCGAAATCCTTTTAGTTAAGGTTGACAAGTTCATTTATCCTGCGGATTTTGTAATCTTGGAAACAGAAGAAGAAGGAAACAATTCGATTATCTTGGGAAGGCCATTTTTAGCTACCGCCAGAGCTATCATAGATGTAGAGCAAGGAGAACTAACTCTCAGGATGCATGAGGAAAGCATTACTCTGAAAGTGTTTCCAGAACAACAAAAGTCTGAAGAAAGAAGCCAAGTAATCAATGACTGTTTCCCAAGGCAAGCAATCAACAATTCAGTAAAGCAGAATAATGAACATATGCAAGGAAAAGAAGGTACTCAAAAAGAAACTTGGAAGATAAACAAGAAGAAAAGTGCCACAACTAAAGCTACTGTCAAGGAAGAAAGGTTAACAAGAAAAAGGAAGAAAAATAAGAAGAAGGCTAACAAAGGGTGGAAGAATAAAAGAACCCCAACTGAAGGATTCTCCGAAGGTGACAAGGTGCAATTAGTATATCAACAGCTGGGAGCAAAAGATCACTACACTGTTAACCAAGTACTCTCTCTTGAGCACGTTGAAATTGAGCACCAAGGCACACAAAGAAGGCTCACAGTGAGGGGGGATAAGCTGCGACATTTTAACCATCAACCACCCTAAGAGGATCAATGTCAAGCTAGTGACATTAAAAGAGCGCTTGTTGGGAGGCAACCCAACCTGAGGTAGTCCTTTTCTTTCAATGCTAGTTCAATAAAAAGATTAACTGGATTCACCTGCAGTGCAAGGAGCTAAGTTTGGTGTCACACACCAAAATAATTTAAAGGAGAATGAAGGATTTTAAGTTTGGTGTTCCACCAAAAAATCTAATCTAAAAACACATTCTCACCTTCTGCATAAAGGGTTGCTAGCTCCAAGCAATCAGATGAATCATTTAATCATTGTCTGCTTCTACTTTGTAGTTTTATAACTTTTAGCTAAGACACTAGGAATTCATATATAATCAACTCGATGCATCAAAGGTAGTGGTAAGGGACTAAGTTTGGTGTTCACACACCAAAGTAAGTTCAAAAGCCTACAAGAAGGTCCCGCACACTAACTAGTTATCTAAGGGCTTGAGAAACAAGCAACTTCCATTAACTCTGCAAGGATTTTCAAACACTTTCTTGGGAGGGCTTCACACCATCAGTTGAGAGTAAAAAGCCACCAAAAGGTTGTATTGTCACTTAACTCCATCAGCATGCAATCTTTCTAAATTTGAAGTTTGAATATGCCCATCTTAGCAGTAACTGTTAGTTCAGTAGTTATGCATCTTGAATATTATTGTCAATAAGAATGCTAATCTAAATGTACTTGTGTGTTTACTTTCACTTAACTAATGCATGCTTTGTCCCCTAAGTCTTTTCAATTCAACAAAAGAAATGTTTGAAACATGAAGTAAGATGGTTCATTGCTAGCTAGAAGTCAAATAATAGTAAGTGGTGGCATGTATGTGTGATTGTGTGGCAACTCACTATTAGTGAATAAAAGGAATAGACTGTTCTCTTTTTAAGAAAAAAGTAGTTCACTGTCTATGAATCTCAACAAAATAAAAGTCCTTGGGTGAAAAGAAAAACAAAAAGAGAAAAGAAAAAGCCAAAAGTGGCAACAGAAGAAAAGAAAAAAAAAAGAAACAAAGCTAGACACCAATAGCTTGAACCTTAGAATATATGCCTGTGGTGTCTTTGTACTAGGATCTGCTTGGATTATTAAGTTCTTTGGAGTGCATCAACACTTGGTAACTTGGGTTAACTAACCCGGGATTATCAACTGAAAGTCCACTATCAAGAGCAACCTGGCTACAAGACATTTAGTAACCCAAAGAGGTGCTGGGCATCAATGTTCTAAGAAGGCATGTGAGCCAAGTGTCTAAAGTGAATAATGTGTCATGCATAAATAAAGAAAAGAGCTTGTTACACATGACACTGAACTAAAGTTTATAAAGAAAAAAAAATTCAGTAAACAAGGACAAAGGAATAATGAGAGGTCATAGCAGTGTGTTGCTTGATGCTTAGAGGAAACTTTCTAGGCCTACTTGTCAATAAGAAGTGAGTAGTTACATATCTGCATAAAACCCCATGAGCTACCAATAATACTCTGCTAACATGAGCATTCTCTTTTGTTTTCATTCTTTCTTCTTAATAATTCTGTTCTTGCTTGGGGACAAGCAAGCTTTAAGTTTGGTGTTGTGATGACAAGTCATCTTAGCCTAGTTTCACTAGTCTTTTTCCTTTGTTTTCATTTAGTTTTATGCACTTTCTTAAGCCATAAGTAAGCCAATTGGGTTGAATTTCATGTTTCCTTTGATTCAATCAACCAGGGATAAATTGATGCATTTTCATGAGTTTTTGTGCCATAATTGCTCATGTGACAAGAAGAAGAACAACTCTCATGATTATGGCATAGCTTTGATACAATTGTTGATTGATGATAGGTGGAATAAAGCTTGGAAGAAGGTTGCAAGAATGGGCTTGAAAAGAGGGATCAACGTTTGAGCTAACGTTTGCCTCAAACGTTAACTCAAATGTGAGAAGCAGCTGAAGAACACCCCTGGATGTCGCCAACGTTTGTGCCAACGTTTGCCTCAAATGTTGAGGCAAACGTTGGCTGAAGAAGAAACAGGGGAAGGAGCCAACGTTTGCGCCAACGTTTGCCTCAAACGTGAGGTAAAACGTTGGCGCCAAAAAGAAGAGAAATAGCACTCCTGGGCACAGCAACGTTTGAGCCAACGTTTGCCTCAAACGTGATGTCAAACGTTGGCTACATTTTGGCAAGAAAGAGCATGGAAGAGCACCCTTGATTGATGGGTTAGATGAGCTACGTTTGCGCCAACGTTTGCCTCAAACGTTGGGCCAAACGTTGGCCAAAAAGGGAGCTTGGGAAGACCCACGTTTGAGCTCACGTTTGACCTCAAACGTTGGCTCAAACGTGGATGACAGCAAATGGGCTATCTGCATAATGCCTCACACAAGGGACGTTTGAGTCAACGTTTGCCTCAAACGTTGACTCAAATGTGAATGGTTCATGGCCCGGTTCACAAATGGATTTCTTCCCAACACCAAGACCAATCAACGGAGGCTATTATCAACCCATTTCCATCAAGACTGAAGGCCCAATTCAAGGCTTAATGATCATTTGAAGAAAGTGTATAAATAGCTTAGGATTTGAAGTTTGAAGAGAGTTTTTCTTTTTAGAGTTTTCTTTAAGAATTTTCATAGTATTCATAGTAGAGAGCTTTTGGGTTTTGAGCTGTTTGGAGATTCTGAGTCTTGGGGAAGGAGAATTGAATTCTCTTCTTCTTAGTTTTCTTGTTTTTCAATTTCATCTACACTTGTCTTGAGTCTGGGGTGTTGAAGAATTGAGGACATTCTATCTCAATCTCACCTTGAGATCTCTCTGTTTTTTTCTTACTGCAGCTTCTGGAAAATTGAACTTGAATTTACATTTCTACATTGCTCTCTTCTTTAATTTGGCATTTGCTCTCTAAATTTGGATCTAAGAAGGCATTGAGATCTAGACTTAGTTATCTAGTCTCTTGGGTCCTGAGATCTATTGGTTTCCATTTTAATTTCCTTGTTTAATTACTACACCAAGTTTATTTTCCATTTAGTTTTGAGATCCGGTTCAACTAATTACATCAACTACTCTTCATTCTGTTAAGTTTTGCTTTTCTCGGTTTAATTCCTGCAGATCCAATTCCCATTCCCCTTTTATTTTTCAAGTCATTTATATTTCTTGAACTTTAAGTTTCTGCAATTTACATTACTTGCACTTTAAGATTCAGCTCTTTTTCTTTTTGTTCCCTTTAATTTCCTGCAACTCACCCACTCCCCTTTACATTCTATGCAATTTAATTCCTGTCAACACAATTTCACACAATCAACACTTGTTTGCTTGACTAATTCAACCACTAAACTAAAGTTGCTCAATCCTTCAATCCTTGTGGGATCGACCTCACTCCCGTGAGTTTTATTACTTGATACGACCCGGTACACTTGCCGGTGAGTTTTGTGTCGGATCGTTTTCCGCACATTAGTATACTGCCTATTTCAGTAGCTAGACCAGATGGAGCGCCGCAACTGGCGCCGATATGAGAGATCTGAGCGTCGCAGCAAGCGACGCTATGAGCACCTGAAGCTGATGATCCGTTCTGGCAGCAACATCCCCTCCGAGCCTGACACACCATCAGAGCCATCTGAGGAGGAGGCGGATGATCACGAGGCGGAGACCCATCCACAGAGAGAGGCTGCACAGGCAGGCACAGAGCAGGCTGCATCACAGCAGGAGGCCCCGCCTCAGATTCAGTCTACAGACCCAGAGATCCCTATTCAGTCAACACCTCCTCTGCAGCAGGCAGATCCTCAGACCACCACCACAGAGACTCCGGCTACCCATCCTTCCAGTGATGACACCCCTTCACACCCTGCTTGAGTGAGCATCAGGGACGATGCTTCATTTTAAGTGTGGGGAGGTCGCCATCTCTGGCGTATTTTTTGGTGAACCACTACAGACTCTTTTACTTTATTTTGCTACTTTTCTGTATTTTTCTTTTTATTTTTTATTTTTTTATTTTCTCAATACTTATACATTGCTATTTTCATGTATTTTTACTATATTTCTGCATGTTGCACTTTAATTCATATTTTAGCCATTTAGTTTAGTTGTAATTCTAACTTATTATTTATAGAAATTGTGGATTAATTAGTATAGTTTACCCTTTTTAGCATAAGATAACTTAGTTTAAATTAAAAATATAAAAAGGAAGTAAACTAGAGACTTTACCATAATAAAAATAATCCACACACCTTATATATAGCATTACATGTTAGTTGGTTAACAACATTTCATCAAGGAGAAACACTAAAACTTTAAGGCCACCTTAAGATTTACATTGAGAATAATGGGAACTCTTAATTTTTACTTGCATGACATATACAACTGATATATGATTTTTGAGTTAGAGAACACACAGCCTGTGAGTTTTGAGCTTAATTGTATGGTTACATTCAAACCATAATTTTTATTCCTGTGTGTGTTCTGCCCTTCTTTTTTATTCTAGTGTTCTTTACTTTGTTTTAATCTATATGTCTGATTATAGAATATAGATACATACCAAGAAAGTGATTGAGGCCATTGTTTGATTCTAGCTCACTTATCCCAAATTAACCTACCTTTTACATCACCCTTGTTAGCCCCCTTGAGCCTTTAAATCCCCTCTTATTCTATAAACCACAATACTAGCCTTAAGCAGAAAAACAAAATAAAAATCCCAAGTTGAATCCTTGGTTAGCTTAAGATAGAAAGTGTGTATTGTTTAAGTGTGGGAAACCTATTGGGAACATGGATGATAAAAACAAAGGGTAGAAAGTTAAAAAGAATAAAATAATTCAAAATAAAAATTTTGGGAAGCATGCTCATGTGAAATCAAAATAATTGAATTACCATGTGCATTAAAAAAAAAGAATTTTTATTTTTCAGTATTTGAATAAAGGGGATACAAAAGAATTCCCCAAATGCAAAATAAAGCAATGCACATCGGACAAAATTAAAACTAATACATGAGCATGTAACATCAAAAAGTGGGAAAATTTGGGTGAATAGGTAAAGAAATTCTTGCTTTACAAAGTATGTATGTTAGGTGAGATCTTAGACTAATCAAGGATTCACTTATTAGCTCACTTAGCCTTATACATATACCCTTACCTTTACTTTGGCCCCATTACAACCTTAATTAAAGACCTCATGATTTTTGTATGCCTATATTCTATAATTGTTGATTGGTTAGATGAAGAACAAAGTTATAGAAAGTAAGGATAAAAAAAAGAATAAAGTGATTAACCCAATAAACACTGAGTGACTAGAGAGTAAACACAAAATCCAGTGAGGGTTCAATAGCTCATCAACATATATCTCTGCTTAAATTGTTAATTGTCTTGCAAGTTTGTAAAATATTTTTCTTTCCCATCTCAGTTGTAAAAGTGCTTTAACATTATCTAAGATTTGGCTATATATATATATATATATATATATATATATATATATAAGCATTATATACAAGTGAATAAAAATTAGAATTGCATGATTCATTTAGGTAGTTGCATTTAGAATAGATTGCATTGCATGAGATTCCACCACTTTAACCTTACCTTACTCTTTATCTTGGATTTAGCATGAGGACATGCTATTATTTAAGTGTGGGGAGGTTGATAAACCCATATTGTATGATATATTTTGTGCCCAATTTAAGTGATTTATTCAATCCTTCACTCACTTATTCATATAAATTGTATGGTTCTACTTTCCCTTCCTTATTATGTGATGTATGTGAAAAACATGTTTCTTATGCTTTAAAAATAATTATTTTAATTACCCCTTTTATTACCATTCGATGTCGTGATTCGTGTGTTGAGTAATTTCAGATCTTCTAATTCAGGAATGACTTAAAGGATGGAAAGGAAGCAGACAAAAATGGAAGGAAAGCATAAAACGGAGTTTTTGAAGAAACTGGCAGCAACGCGATTGCATGGACGACGCGGCCGCATGCCAGCGCGAAATGGCAGTGACGCGATCGCGCGCCTTAAGCAGAACACAGATGACGCAGACGCATGATTGACGCGACCGCGTGACAAGGAAAACTCCAGATGACGTGACCGCGTGACCCACGCGGACGCGTGACAGAGGTCACGCACCAGAAATTACAGAAAACGCTCCCAGTGATTTCTGAAGCTCTTCTTGGCCCAAATCCAAGTCCAGAAGGCACAGATCAGAGGTTATGAAGTGGGGAAATGTATCCATTCAAGGGGAGTCTCCAGTTATTCACTATTCATGATTTAGATGTAGTTTTTAGGGAGAGGTTCTCTCCTCTCTCTCTTAGGATTTAGAATTAGAATTTCTTTTGCTTTCAGGATTATTTCTTTTTATCAGGTTCAATATTCCTTTTTAATTACTTATTTTCTCAATTTAATTTATGAATTCTTCTATGTTATAGATTATTCTTTGAATTAATGTTATTTGAGGTATTTCAGTTTATGATTGCTTTCTTTTATTTATGTTACTGTTGCTTCCAATCTGAAGACATTTGTTATTCAAGTAGATTTACTTTTCCCTTTTTGGTCTTGGTTAAGAAATCAGTAACTCAGGAGTTATCAAACTCAACATAATTGATAATTGTTATCTTTGCTAATTGAATTGAACTTCAATAATCCCAATCTTTCCTTAGGGATTAGCTAGGATTTGAAGATCAAACTAATTAGTCACTTGACCTTTCTTTGCTTTAAGTAAAGGCTAACTGAGTGGAATTAAGATTCAATCTTCATCATCATTGATAAGGATAACTAGGATAGGACTTCCAATTTCTCATACCTTGCCAAAGGTTTATTTTACAGTTATTTATTTATTTTACTTGCCATTTAAATTACTTGTTCCTCATCTTCAAAACCCCAATTTATAATCTTCATAACCAATAATAAGAACATACTTCCCAGCAGTTCCTTGAGAAGATGACCCGAGGTTTAAATACTTCGGTTATCAGTTTTTAAGGGGTTTGTTACTTGTGACAACCAAAACGTTTGTACGAAGGGATTTCTGTTGGTTTAGAAACTATATCTACAACGCGACTATTTTTATAAAATTATTTACTAGCAAAAAATCCTAACGTCACCCACTTATTCATATGATTGGCATGCATTTATATTTCCTTCCTAAAATTATTACATGATTGAATATTTGCTTCCTAAAGACTTTTAATTATGTATTTTAATTCTCCTTCATTCCATTAGATGCCGTGATCTGTGTGTTAAGTGTTTCAGGCTTTATAGGGCATGAATGACTTGGAGATTGGAAAGGAAGCTTGCAAAAATGGAAGGAACACAAGAAATTGAGGAGATGACCAGCGAGAAGTGACGCGGACGCATGGCTCACGCGACCGCGCGACATAGAGGAAATCGCAGTGACGCGGACGCATGACTCATGCGACCGCGCGGATTAGAACTGCACAAGTGACGCGGAGGCGTAGACGACGCGCACGCGTGGCAAGGCAAAACGCCGAATGACACGTCCGCATGAATGACGCGATCACGTGACATGCGCGATCTGTAGAATCTGCAGAATTCACTGGGGGCGATTTTGGGCCCTATTTTGACCCAATTTTCGGCCCAGAAAAGCATACTAGAGCCAAGGAACATGCAGAAACGAAAACAACAATTCATTACAGATAATTCTCAGTTTTAGATCTAGTTTTACTCCTCCTCTAGGTTTTCTCTCTGCACATTCATAGTTCTTAGGATTTTATTTTTATTGCTTTTCGCATTGGGATATTGAGAAGAGTTATTACCTCAGCAAGACTTCGTCATTCTAGTTTGTTTTCTTTACCTGTCTCTTACTCTTCCATGTCCTTTGTTTATTTCGAATTATTATTGAATTATTTTTAGAGCTTATTAATACAAGAACTATTTTTATTTTTAATTGATCCCTTTGATTATTGTTTATCATGTCTTTCTATATTTCCCTTTCCTATGTTATGAATTCTACATTCACAATGAGCGAGTAGTTCCATAACTTGGATAGGAGTTGATTGAAAGGAAGACCTTGAGTTGGAATGCTTAAAAGAAAAATTGTAATTGGGTTTATTGTTTGTTTGCCCTCTAATCACTGACACCAATCCTTTTCAATTGAGCGGATTGGGAATTGTGAATAGAAATAGCTTTCCAACTTGTTTGACTTTCCCTTACCTAGTAAGGGATAACTAAATAAAACAACCCTCAATTATCAATTAATCTTGAGAGTACTCCAACAAGAATAGGGCTTCCAACTAATCTACTCCCAGCCAAGGCTTTCATTTAAAATTACACAAATTCTCTAATTTAATTTTCTGTTATTCAACTCAAACCATTTTTGAAAACATCTGATTAATAAAATAGCACACCTTTCTGCAACTCGTTGGGAGATGACCTAAGACTCATACTCCCAGTATTTTAATTTAAATTTTGTGACAACCCTTCTAAATTGATAAGCGAATTTTTGGTTGGTTAAGAACTGTACTTGCAACGTATCTCTTCTAATAATTTCTTAACTCGCCAATTTTTGCCACGTCAGGTGCCTTCTAGGATTTCTAACTTTTCTAACCCTACTTCAACCCTCTTGCTCATTAGTTGCATCCTTTGTCTGGGTATTCTGCTCAGGTAAGACTCCAAGGTGTGTTGGAAGTTTTCAACTAGGTTGAGATTCATAGTGGGATGCAACTAGTTCTTGAGCAACAAATGGTTCTTCAACTATGGGTGGTTCTTGAGCTGCACCCCCTCCTTACACTGCTGGTTTCACTACCGACTAAGGGACATATTGTGTCAAAACTTCAGTTTCTAATACTTGATTGTAGTTAGTATTGACTTGGAGCAAGAATTGGCTGCACACTCTCAGCATCCCCAGTTTCCATAGATGCTGATCTAGGAGATCTCTGATTAATTTTGGGTTTGGGCTGGGTTTCTTTGGTCAATATGTTCTTCAACTTGGCAGGGAGTCTGTGGTGGTTAAAAGTTGGATTGTGGAAGGGAAAATATGAGCTCAGTCGATTGAAATAATCTTTTGTTGGGCTTGGGTGTAGAGGTTTTGTCAAAGTTGGGCCTGCTCAACCACAACACTCTTTCCTACTTTCTTTTTCTTAGCTGGAGTGGGGATTTTCCTTGCACAAGTCTTCGACCTGATCCTATCTGGTGTCGTTGCAGTATTACTTGGAGGAGCAGGGGCAGATTTACTATTATCAACAACATTTGGAATGTTTATTGGATGCTCACAATAAACTTCTATCCTCAACAAATCTTGGATGAAAAACTGGCTCGGTATGTCAACGTTAACCCTCTTTATTTCTAATTTTTTTCCTCTAGTATACATCATTTTTCCATTTGAAGTAGCCATTTGTTCCAAAAACAAAATAAGAAATTATTAACACAAAAGCATAATCTTTAAAGTTATGTTGAATAATAGCTTTCTTATTTGTTCGTAAGATAGAAAAGTTAGTCTTCAAATTTATGCTCAACATGTTTATATTATTCAATTGATGAGTCAAATAATATTTTAAAATTTTAGTAATAGAATAATTAAATTGAAAGAAGCAATAAGTCACTCGTATATATACTTGCAATGACCGAATATATAAGAAATAATAAGAGACTAGTATTTGTACACTGGCCACACTCAAATACTACTCAATACTGAATGATTAAATTTTCAAGCATAATAATTAAGCTTCTAGGCACATTTTTCAATCACATTATGCTTAGGACTAATTGAAAATTTAGTTTTTCTAAAATCCCAAAAAATGGAGCATAGTGTTGTAAAATAAATAAAAGATATACTAAATATAAAATAAAGAAGTATAAGTAGAAGACTCTAGTACTATAATTACTATCTCAATATAATAAAGATGATTCATATATTTAAATATATGTAACAACGTAAAGAGAGGAAGAAATATTTGTAACATATAGAAAAAGTATTATTGCTGTGTATAGAAAGAGAGAGAATAGTATTTGTTGTTGATTGTAGTAGTGTATTCCTTTTACCCCGTACATGCTTTTATAGGCATACAAGGTTACACTTTTCAAACTTCATAAATATTGTTTTGTCTGTAACTTGCTTCTTTCAATATGGGAAAACTGAGCTGCCCATAAAAAAGGTGATTTCTTCCAAACCCATGCCAATTTTGTGGGTAAGTTACCCTTGCTTATGTGTCATCATCTCAGCCATTGATCAAGTAAAATTTTTAACATTGCATTAATGCATTGAATAAATGTGTTCACACTACATTGTATTTTATAGTATTTACATTATACCACATAACGTATTTATACTGTGTGCAATGTGCAAATAGTTTATTTTACAAATCCCTCCCTAAATACCAAAGAAATCAAAATCTTCCCCAAATACCATTTGAACGTCTACAGCTTCTTCTTCTTCTACCTCTCAAAATATACTTCGAAGGAACTGCTTCTTCTTCAACCTCACTGCTTCTTCTACCCTTCTTTCCACTGCTCCTTCTTCTCTACCTTTCCTGTAGGTGATGGGTGTGATTTTTCTGGCAACCCACTCCCAAAACCTTCCCCAAATACCCTTGTAATGTCCACTGCTTCTTCTTCTACTACCTCACTACTTCTTCTACCCTTCCTATAGGTGATGAGTTTGATTTTTCCGGCGACCCACTCGCAAAACCTTCCCCAAATACCCGTGTAATGTCCAGAGCTTCCTCTTCTATCTCGTTGCTCCTCGAACCGTTCCTGTAGGTGAAGCGTTTGATTGTTCCGGCGACCACTCGCAAAACCTTCCCCCAAATACCGCTTTAATGTCCACAGCCTCTTCTTCTACCTCATTCCTCTGATTTCTTCGGTGACTCATCTTTAGTGACAGATTTGTCCGAACCCCGTCGAAGACCCTGCCTACTGCTTCTTCGTCTAGGGTTACGAGGGTGTCCTTTTCTGTGACTCACAGGCAGAGTGAAGTATTTCTGAAACCGTCGAAGAACGTAATTCATCCCCTTGCCGGGAACGGTTCCGGCGACCCACGTGCAAAACCCTCTCGAAAAACCATTGTAAGGCCTACTGCTTCTTTTTCTAGGTAATTCGTTTTTTTTTGTTGTCGATTTTCACAACCAATTTTGCGTGATTTGTTCTGTTATTCACTTTCTTTAATCACCGTTGATCGAAGCATATTGTTTCAATTTTGAATGCAATAGTTGATAATAGTTGTTTATGGTGGTGTTTAATGTTAATCAGATTGATGGCCAGTGATGCATGCTCCTCAAACACAGACGAGGCAGAGGCAAAGCCGGCGGAGAACAGGAACTGATAGCTGGATATGCAAGTTCAAGTTCGCTGCAACCTGGGAATGTAAAAGATGGTGTGGCCCCAAAATGCTTCTGCGGTAAATATGCCATCTGTTACATGTTAAAGACAGACAACAACCCGAATAGGCTATTTTTTGGATGCCCATTGTTAAAGGTAAGGACCCAATTCTTCATGTATGATCACTAAGTTTATGCTAAGATTGGCTAAATTTTGAATTTTTGGAATGGAGGTTTAGAATATAGACTTTGGTTATTTTTCCTAGCTCAAGTTATTGTGGATGTGATTTTGAATTGTTTGGAATGGCATGCCTATTGGTTATGAAAATGATTTGATTTTGTAAGCGATATGCTGTTAAAATTAGTTTATATTGCATATGATTTGATATTGATGCTGGTTAATTTTGAAGAATGATTGAGAACTGGGAAAAAGTTGATTTCTTGAAAATAGATGTACCTAGATTAAAAATGTTAATTTTGACATGAATTCACATAGAACCTGATCTGATATAAAAAATGGCTTTAAAATTTGAAAGGATTTTTATTATTTAGCCTTTAGGGATTAATTACATTCACATATGTTGATTAGATTGAATTGTAGTGTTTTGTACCACCATACATTCATTGTGTTCTATTTCATATAGGTGACAGAAGCACACTGCAAATTCTTTCTCTGGGTTGATGACCACATTGTAAGGGTCAGAGCGGGGGAGGCTACAAGTGGATCGGGTGATGGGAAGCAGAATCATGTTGAAGAACATTTGGGAATGGATAACCTGATAGCACATGTAGAGGAAAGAATAGTAAACCTAGAGAAGCTGCTGAACAAGAAAAGTATACAAGTAGAGTTGAGGAAGAAGACTAGAGAAGCAGCTATAAGAGAGATGGAGGCTTCATCAACAAAGTCTAACGATTAGATGAAAATCAGGACCTGAAAATAACAGAAAATATAGACTACTTAGTCCGAATACCAGAAAATAACAACCTCTTTATTAGTGACATGAATGCTTAAGATTGCAGTCATGTTATAACTCAATCTTCGACAATTCTGTAAGAGTAGGAAGGAGAAAGGCATGACAATATAGACTGATGATATGGTTACTTCCATGACAAATCATGCAGCCACCACAATAGATATTCGACAAGATCTGTTTTTCTTCTTATATACTAGTGTGCATCATAAATTTTAACAAATGAAAGAATGAAGAAGCTGAAACTCAACTAGAATGTTATGTTAGGCTTGGGAAAATTGGTGAATTGCAACGTGTTAGTCAAGTTTAATTGCTTTCCTTTCAGAAACTTTCCTGCATAGGTTTTCAAATTACTATTCCATTGAAACTAAGTAAATCTTATCACTTGTAGTTTATCTGACCATGATGAAAGGCCACTGCTTTGTTCTAATATACATCAATTGTTTAGCAAAAAGTGGATTGCTATTTTTTATTAACTCTCAGGTTTTGTAACTTTGATTATTTTTAATTTTCCATTGTAGATGATGTTGTGTATGTCATAGACTGGGGTAAAGCAACGGAGACCAGCTATGATGCTTTAAATAAGTTAGCCTGTCTGTAAACGTAATGGATTTCAAAGGCTTCAGCTCATCAGGTATTGAAGTTGTAGATCATCATCTTTATCCCATTGCAGATGATGTATAATGCTCCAAACGAAATATCTGATTTTTCAAAAAACCGTAGCTTGCCATTATTGCTGAATCCTTTACAATTGTACTCCTGAAACCCAGGGCCATCATGTAAGTTTGTCTTCTAACTTATTTCAAGTTGTTTCTCATTGCCCGTTTATATGTCGTCTTTTTGGTCGAATTATAGGTCGAATTTTGTATGCATGTGTCGATTCACGATCATCCCGGTTGAGTTCTGGTTAGGTATTAAGGTTTAACATAGTAGATGATCAAATGTCATCGATATTTTTTTCCCGATGTTAGTTAGTTTAAATAACTGAATATTTAGTCTTTCTGACACACTTGGGATTAGACTCGGTCAACTAACCTGGAAAAACATTTATTTTTTGGTAGTTTAAGTCTCTCTAGAAGTAAAGTGGGCTAGCAATCAAATTGGGCCAGCAACAAAAACAATTAGTAGATAATTCAGCTGAGGATTAATGCAGCAAGTGGCTTAAAACTGGTTAAGCCCAAGTTTCTCCGGAATTTTAAGGCAAAACAACTTTTTCTAGGTAACTATTTATTCCATTCATGTGTCTGTCTACCCTTACCTTGCTCAATCTTTTTTTTTTTTTAATAGGATATTTTGATTGAATATTCTCGTAAAAATGTTAGTAGTTTAACTGATTAGTCACATAATCTCTATACTAAGATGGTTAGAAATAGAATAACACCATTATCAATCTCCTATACATGAGGAACACTACATGACACATCGAATTAGATAGAATGAAGTTGTTATGCAACCATTTCTCTTAATTTTGGGCCTTTCAAACCAATGTTAAACACACATAATTAAGATAATCTATAATAAAAAAAATTAGCATTAACCAACAGCATAACAATTAACTGGGGTTTTTTTTTAACCAAAAAAACATAAAGAACATCAACTGAAAACTAAACATAGAGGTTCAACAAAGTTTCACATAACATTTAGTCGGAATAGATCTAAATGTCAATTATTTCTAGACAGAAAACATCCCTACAAAATACTTGAGTGTAGACCTAACTGTGATCGGGTGTGGCATTCCTAGGTCTTACCATGCTCTCCGCACCAATAGATTTCTAGTGCCATGTTCAATGTCATATTCCGTCAACACAAGCTCTCTGTACCTATAACTGACGAGTAATTCTCTTTCCTTTGAATTGTTCACCAATAAAATTAGGTTATCGTCCACGAATAGTATTGGATTTTCTCTGATGCTTCGACTCACAAACCTGCAGTGTTGCTCTAATATTTTGTTTCCACCAGCATCCTCATTCAAGTGCCAAATTGATGTGACATAACCAAATTCATTGTGTGTCTTAGCGAGGAGTGCAACCTTGTCCTTGTGGGTTAGTCAATTGTGAACGGTATATATTGCACCTACTGGAATAGACACCTCGCTAAAAGATTTATCTTCAACACTGTAACATAAAACAGACTTGGGTGTAGCATAACTATCTCCTGTACCAGTAATCCAATATGCATGACCATTAAGAAAAATAGAATTAGGGTCAATTTTTTCAACACCAGGGAGACAATCAACACAGTAAAACCATGTAGAACGCCTTGAACAATATCTAGAGAAAAAAACGTAGGAATCAGCTATGTCCCTTTTGCACATATGTATGATGGTGTATGCATCTGTGTTTGGGACATGACTGAAACCATATACTGGGAAATATGATCTACCGTGCTCCCTGTAGGGGTCAGAAATTTCTCTAGAGCATTGTGTTGTTGGATTCCATACCAAAAGACTTGTGTCGTCTTGTCCACGGGAGAACTTGAAACATATGTTCCCGTTTGACACTCCCACAATATGAAACCACCCATGAAATCCAACTCCGAAAGGTTGCTGAACATGCACTTCTTCTCCGGAAGCAGCATTCACTATATATAGTGAATCCAAACCCATTAACAGTAGTGAGTATCCAACGTGAAACAAGACATGTTGATCTAACACTTTCTACCTTCGTATGTGTTCTATGCATGTCTCTGGTTGGCATAGGCGTCGGTTCCAGAATTTATTCAAGCACATACATCTCCCTACAACTTTGGCACTACTTCGCAGAAAGATTTCTTGCAGAAGTTCATCTGGTATAACCGGCAATGGAAGATAAATTAGTTTGCATTTAGTCATTTTTCTAGAGGCACGTTTTGTAGTCTTGGTTTTGGGTAGGTTTATGCTGTCATTTTTGTTTGGTTGAAGTCTTTTGTTCGCTTATAAGTAATGAACTTAACTTTCTCTAACTAATTAATTGTGTGAGATGTTGCATCCAATGAGAATTGATATGGCAGAATATTGTGTTTACCAGTATTAATTGTAACCAGTTTGAACTAGGTGTTGTGTACCATTAAACTTGTCTCGTCTACCAAAGTTTTGGCTATGCTTGCAAATAAATTATGTGGGAGTTCCAATACTAGTTTAAGTTTTCTCTGACTTTTTGTTAATTTAGTTTGAAATTAGAAGCAGCCTCCAATTTTTTCTTCTAGAATGGAAATACTTGCTAACCAAATCCATGTGTTCTGCATGTGTATTTACCTTATCTTTCTAAGTTTTATGTTTCTAAGAACACCATCTCACTCCCAATTTAATCATTTCCGCAGATTCTTCATAAAGTATTTCCAATCACTAATTAGGATGTTACCACTGCCACACCCTCATCCATGTAGCCACAGAAAAATAACAATCTAAGTATTCCACATGAAAAATCTTTTGTTACCAAAATAATTACTGGAGTAAAAAAATTATACAAGAGGTAGAATTGTGTGACAGTTTATAAAAATAAAACCAATAGATTATGCAGTATATATGACCCACATATATATTGACAAAATAACAATTTCCAATAGGATAATTTACATTAAGAAAATCAAAGTTATTATACGAAATGTCCACAAAGTAATATGTACATATACACATGGCCACCGAAAATTATTACAAAACATAAGTGCACCATAAAAGCAAAAACTAATAACGTTGCCATGTTCTGTCCTACGAGTATGGTGTTCTCTGGTTCACAGACGAGTCGGAAGAGTCAGACGACGAGGTTCTTCGATACTTCCTACTAGGTCCTGCCACTGCCCCTCCCCCCTGTTGATGGCAGTTGATCCTGTAATATTTTTGGAAAATTTATTATATAGCAATTAATATAAAAAGACTGTGAATATAATTTCCTAACTAAATGAATTATTGTTACCTTGACTCTTGGGAACGCAGTGGTGAACCTTGTTGCCTCCTACGCTGCAGGCGTAATAACTTTTCGGTCTCGAACGTAGCCAGTTGTTCTTCCTTGTTGAAGTGTACCTTGCATCGGTCTGCCAGCCAATGAATGATTTGGTCAGGCAACATGGTGGCTGTGAATATGTTGTCAACCACTTTGGGCTTTTCCTCCGCATGAGTATGGTCCCATGCAAGCATGTAGAAGATCCCCCAACCTACGTAACTCAGTTCCACAAAAAGCAACGGAGTTGGTCGATAGAGCGATCTTATCCTCCCTATGTCCGATGCTTTGATCGAGTACTTATCACCCTGTCTCTTTGGGTTGATATGGAGACAGTTGTCTTGTCTGTCTATGAAGTAAAGATCAGTGGTTGAGAAGATAGAGAAGTTCCATACAATGTGTGGTGGAAACTGTATATCTTCCTATAGTCACAGAAACAAAATTACATGTCACACTGATGTTGCAAAAAGTTTAGATACAGAAAAGAAAAAGAAGAAACGTCTGTGGCGTTGGCCATAAACTTACATCTGCTGCGAATAGGTTTAAGACGAAAGTCTGGTCACGGCATCTTCTTACGTTCGTAAATGCATTCACGTAACTAGCCAACCCGAACCAAAAATTGAATAGGCAGCAACGTTAATAAGAACAAACCATGCAATCACACAACCAAAAAATTGTAAAATCATCAAAGTTGTAAAGCACAATTCATGCAAAGACAGACGGTCATGTGTGTGGAAAAAAACCATGATCAAAAAGCAGATAATAGTTAGATGCTTACCGGAATTGTGGCTCCATCTTTGTTTGCTACAAGTTGTTAGTAGTTGCTGCAGATAATAGGCGCGGTGAGTGATTTAGAAGAGGGTTTAAAATGTTGTTATCAAATGATTTTTGGAGGAACTCAAGATTAACTTTTAAAGGGAGTTAAACCAAACGTCGCACCGGTTGCATAGGTGGGTTAAATGGATATCTTGAAGCCATCCATTTGGATTCAAACGCCATTAGTTATCAAACCTTTTCAAAAATGTAAACTGAATAATAAATACATACACTAAACTCTCTTTGAATGGTATTCCTCTTTTTTGGAAAATGTAAATGAAGTTTAATAACCCTTTGTTGGTCTGCGTATCACTAAATGAATACACATAATAAAGATAACGAAGGTTACACAAAGGAGAATAAAAAAATATTATAATAAGTATAATCTTGTGTTTATAGTTAGTTAAATTATTGAAATCATTTTTAGTTAATTGATTTACAAAATATCGGAACTAATTCAAACGATTTTCTCATTAACATACCAAGATGCGGTATTCCATTATAAAATGGACTAAAATATCCCATTAATTAATATATAAATATCATAATATCAGGTAAAAAAAATTTTTGGTTTTTTTAAAAAGGGTTCGGGCCAACTAGTTCGATTTTATTATGACCCAGTAGTTTTTTCTCAATCAATATGAGCAATATAAAACCTAAATTCATAATTAGCGTAAAGTATGGCGAATAACATAATCCTAATAAGTAGTTGCAAGCATTAAAGGATTAAAAGTCTAAGCAATTAACACAATTATTTCAATGCCTTGTGTATAAATAACTCAGAGCATATTTCCTATCCCCTGAATCAATCGCTCTTCCTTTTTAGATATTTCATTGTAGTATGTTTTTGCTGCCTGAAGAACTTCCTGGGATTTCAAATTGAATGGATTCATGACCAGATCAATAGCTAGCCGCAATCTTGTGCTTTCATTTATCTAAGCGCAAAAAAAAAAGTCAGAATGTCAGCATACGTTAGATTAACATTTTAAGAGAATATAGGAAACCATGAAAGGAAATTTATTGTATAATTACCTTAATATTGTAGTTATTCCTCCATTGGCACTCTCTCATCCAGGTTGTCACCCAAACACCACAATCATTCCTTCCATATTAAAAAAAAGTTTGTTATAGTATATACCCAACTTAATTTCTTAGGGTACATGATCATAGCAGATAGAATGGTACTGTAAAAAATTTTATCATCCTTAAGGAATGCTGGAAGGAAAATCAGTGTATAGCACAATAACAACATCAATAAATATCTTAGCGGTCTCTTGAAGTTGTGCAAAAGCAAAAATTTTCTTCACATGTTAGCAACATCATTGATGTCTGAGTGTAATTTAGAATTCAACTTGCAACGACAATTTTTACGGTTTCTTACGAGTCATCATTTTGCTCGCCAATCTCTGCAGGGTGTATTATAGGATATTCCGAAATTACTGGTCTGTGTGTTGTGTGGTTAGCATAGAAGGTTGAGTCATCAAGCATCTCCTCAATAAACAGTGCCTATAATCATAGTAAAATTTATTTCATGTGTCAATTCCACTGCGTGTTCAAGTAATTTAGAAGGTGATATTTCTGAGTCTTATAAATTTTAAAACACTACCATTAGTTTGGCACAACGAAGGCGCCTATTTCTGCTCGAGATGCATGGTTTAGAATCTAGTAATATCAGGTGTCTTTTTTCAATGTCAATTACAAGCAGGTACCAGTGCATGTTATCCTCATTCATTGGAATGAAAATCTAACAAAAAATACACAAATAAGTTATATTGGAATAAGTATTCTTTATTGACATTAACATATACTGTGATACGTAAAGTAGAAACTTACCTTGCATAACGATTCAAACTCTCCCATGTATTCCTCAGCGTAATAGCATTTCAAAGTCTTTGGCGAGTGAGTCCAATTAAGGGCAAATTACTAAAATTTCAGTTTAGGGGAACATGTATAAGATCAATGGAAACCATGTGATGGACAATCTGTTAATTATTTTTTGACTCACCGAAAATGTAGTGGGTAAAAACCACAAGCAGGGAAACGTGGTGTCCTTGCGTGCATCACACATGAGCATGCTTGATGTCAGGTTTATAATCTGCTTTATCGTTCGTTGTTTGATGAACAATAAGAACAAATATATACAGATATTCCATTAATAGAACTATTTTAGATGTTTGAAATTTCATTTATGAAAGTAACAAATGCTCATGACTTAACAATCCATACCTCGTCCACTAATAGTTTGTTTGGCAGTAGAGTATACATGACTCTCCTATTAGCGTGCCACAAGTTTGTCTGTGAGATTACCTCCGAATTCAATTCTTCGTCCTCCAGATCTGAACCAAATATGTAGGTCACGACTGAAACTTCGTCCTTGCACAATGCCATATCAGCTGGGAGGTGGAACAGAACAGGCATCCACTGATAAAATGAAAACTTACGCGTTAGTTATTAATACTTAATTAGAACAACAAATATTTAACAATTCCTTAACAGTAGATAACCCACCGCAGGTATCTTTGCGGATTCCTTCGTTAGTGGCAACTTTCTGTCAGCCGGGTTGAAATAGCTAACATATACCACCTTGTCTAAGCTACTCGGTATAACTGGTTCTGTATCTGTCTTCTTTCCAATACCATCATCACTGAACAAATTGCGGCGAATAACATAATCAACTGGCGTTGTTTGTTCATACTTCGGAGACATTGAACAATAATTTGTATTTTTATGCCAAATTGAATCCGCGGCTTGATGAATACTGGACATGTTGGATCTAATCTTCTTGGATGAATCTAGATTCCTCTCAAGAGTACCCGATGGCATGCTGAATCCGCTCATGATCACAGGCATTACTGTATGGTTGAAGTTATCTGGCGGACCATTCCGAAGATTAATAGTCTGTGGCATTGTTCCAAAAATAGGATAACACGTCTTGGTCTGGGAAGCAATCAGGTTTGAAAGTGTATTCATCATCGTCGACATTTGCGTTACCACATCTTTTAGGGACCCTTCTAGTACTGTTGCTTTACCCAAGTCCTCGCCAATTTCTTTACCGGCTCCACCATTAAAATTTACATGTAGTCGCTGGTCATTCATGGTGCTTCCGTGGAGACTATGAAAAACAAAACATAAAATATGAATACTTTGTATTCGGAATCGATTTAAAAGTACACTCACAAATTGTTGAAATATAACTTCATTCTAACCTGGATGACAGTTCTATGACTTCCTTATCGACGACTTTTCTTGAGATTTTTCTATTTTGTTCCTTTTTGGCTTCGTCGTCTCCCTTTTCTATTTTTTGTGTTGAGCGTCGCTTTCCTCTAGCAGCCATTGGGTGATTTAGCTGTTTAAAATTTTTAAAAAAAAACAAGAAAAATATTGCAACATGTACAGTTAATGAGTTGCACTCCACTACCAAGCACAATTTCTTAAAAGAATAACAAACATGGTAGGTTGTCCCTACTATTCAGATGAGTTCTGACAGCTGATTGATATTTGCTATTAGACCTCTAATATATGAGGCAGGTTACGTACATTTTGCAAAAGATTAATTTATTTAAAACTCTATTTTCTGATTGGTAATAGATAAGGCTGCATCCTATTTTTTATGACTCGAAGTCTCTATCTGTTGGAACTAATTGAAGTTGTCCAGCTCAATACATTACTTGATTTACATTCTTGTAGTCAAATCTAAATTTTTCTAGTAACTGACTATATTTTCGTAAAGCCAGTTAGTTACTAAAGGATTTCTTTTAATTTTCGTAATTAATGCTTGTCTCCATGAATCAATTAATTGACTTAATTCTCATAAAACTATACTCATAACAGAATTGTCTTTGTTGCTATCTCTCATTATCACACACCCGGTCAAAGATTTAGTCCACAACAGACTTTAATGAGACGGCTAAACACTCGAAAAGGTTAGTTTGAAAAACTTATACACGTACTAGGTCAATAACTCGAGAAAAGGGTATATTTTTTTCTCAATTCCTATGAGTTATATTCCTTTTCATTAACTATGTGTATTACATTACCTGTCTCCCACACTCTTCTTTCTTTAATTTTCCTTTGTCATGGACACTCAGCAGCTAATTTATTGTGTAATGACTTTTGTGCACTCCACTTTTTGGCCGTCACCTATATAGTTAATTCATAGGAGACTCACCTTCCCATCCCTCATCGCAAATCACTTCCTTCCATGAAGGAAAAAATATGAAATTAAAAAAAAAACTATTAGTCACTAAACCGTACATATTGAACCGTACGCATTGAACCAAAAATCGCCAAACCGTAAACCATAGGCACGAAATCATTCAATCTAAAACATAGTGCACCTAGTCACTAAACCATACACATTGAACCGTACGCATGGAACCGGAAACCGCCAAGTCACTAAACCATACCCCCGAAACCATTCACTCTAAAACCTAGTCACTAGTCCGTGAATCCTAAACCGTACACATTGAACCGGAAACCACCAAGTCACTAAACCATGCCCACGAAACCATTCACTCTAAAACCTAGTCACTAAAACGTACACATTGAACTGTACGCATTGAACTGGAAACTACCAAACCGTAAACCATAGGCAGAAATGGCATTCAATCTAAAACGTAGTGAACCTAGTCACTAAACCGTACACATTGAACCATACGCATTGAACCGGAAACCGCCATGCCGTAAACCAAAGGCACGAAATCATTCAATCTAAAATCTAGTCATTGGTCCGTGAACCCTAAACCGTATGCATTGAACCGGAAACCGCCAAGTCACTAAACCATACCCCCTAAACCATTCACTCTAAAACCTAGTCACTAATCCATACACATTAAACCGGAAACTGCCAAACCGTAAATCATAGGCACAAAACCATTCAATCTAAAACCTAGTCACTAGTCCGTGAACCCTAAACCGTACACATTGAACCGGAAACTGCCAAGTCACTAAACCATACACACGAAACCACTCACTCTAAAACCTAGTCACTAAACACAACACATTGAACCGTACGCATTGAACCAAAAACCGCCAAACTGTAAACCATAGGCACAAAATCATTCAAACTAAAACGTAATGAACCTAGTCACTAAACCGTACACATTGAAACGTACGTATTGAACCGGCAACTGCCAAGTCACTAAACCATACCCACGAAACCATTCACTCTAAAACATATTCACTAAACTGTACACATTGAACCGTACGCATTGAACCGAAAACCGCCAAACCATAAACCATATGCATGAGAACATTCAATCTAAAATGTAGTGAACCTAGTCACTAAACCGTACACATTGAAACGTACGCATTGAACCGAAAATCGCCACGTCACTAAACCATCCCCATGAAACCATTTACTCTAAAACCTAGTCACTAAACCGTACAGATTGAACTGTACGCATTGAACCGAAAATTACTAAACCGTAAACCCTAGGCACGACATCATTCAAACTAAAACGTAGTGAACCTAGTCACTAACTCGTACACATTAAAATGTACGCATTCAACCGGAAACTAACAAACCGTAAACCATAGGCACGAAATCATTCTAACTAAAACGTAGTGAACCTAGTCACTAAACCGTACACATTGAACCGTACGTATTGAACCGAAAAACGCCAAACTCTAAACCATAGGCACGAAATCATTCAACCTAAAATATTGTGAACCTAGTCACTAAACCGTACATATTGAAACGTACGCATTGAACCGGAAACCGCCAAGTCACTAAACCATACCCGCAAAACCATTCACTCTAAAACCTATTCACTAAACCGTACATATTGAACCGTATGAATTGAACCGGAAACCGCCAAACTATAAACCATATGTACAAAAACATTCAATCTAAAACGTAGTGAACCTAGTCACTAAACCGTACACATTGAACCATAGGCATTGAATCGGAAACTACCAAACCGTAAATCAAAGGCACGAAATCAATCAAACTAAAATGTAGTGAACCTAGTCACTAAACCGTACATATTAAACCATACGTATTGAACCAAAAACCGCCAAACCATAAACCATATGCACGAAACCATTGAATATAAAACGTAGTGAACCTAGTCACTAAACCGTACACATTGAAATGTATGCATTGAACCGGAAACCACCAAGTCACTAAACCATACCCACGAAACCATTCACTCTAAAACCTATTCACTAAATCGTACACATTGAACCGTACGCATTAAACCGGAAATCGCCAAACCATAAACCATATGCACGAAAACATTCAATCTAAAATGTAGTGAACCTAGTCACTAAACCGTACACATTGAACCGTACGCATTGAACCGAAAACTACCAAACCGTAAACCATAAGCACGAAATCATTCAAACTAAAACGTAGTGAACCTAGTCACTAACTGGTACACAGTGAACCGTACGCATTGAACCGAAAATTGCCAAACGATAAACCATTTGCACGAAACCATTGAATATAAAACGTAGTGAACCTAGTCACTAAAACATACACATTGAAACGTACGCATTGAACCGGAAACCGCCAAGTCACTAAACCATACCCACGAAACCATTCACTCTAAAACCTAGTCAGTAAACCGTACACATTGAACCAGAAACTACCAAACCGTAAACCATAGGCACGAAATCATTCAAACTAAAACGTAGTGATCCTAGTCACTAACCCGTACACATTGAACCATACGCATTGAACCGAAAACTAACAATCCGTAAACCATAGGCACGAAATCATTCAAACTAAAACGTAGTGAACCAAGTCACTAAACCCTACACATTGAACCGTACACATTGAACTGGAAACCGCCAAACCATAAACCATATGCACGAAACCATTGAATATAAAACGTAGTGAACCTAGTCACTAAACCGTACACATTGAACCATACGCATTGAACCGGAAACCACCAAGTCACTAAACCATACCCACAAAACCATTCACTCTAAAACCTAGTCACTAAACCGTACAAATTGAACTGTACACATTGAACCGAAAATACCAAACCGTAAACCCTAGGCACGAAATCATTCAAACTAAAACTAATGAACCTAGTCACTAACTCGTACACATTAAAACATACGCATTGAACCGAAAACTAACAAACCATAAGCCATAGGCACGAAATCATTCAAACTAAAACGTAATGAACCAAGTCACTAAACTGTACACATTGAACCGTACGCATTGAACCGGAAATTGCCAAACCATAAACCATATGCACGAAACCATTGAATATAAAACGTAGTGAACCTAGTCACTAAACCGTACACATTGAACCATACGCATTCAACCGGAAACCGCCAAGTCACTAAACCATACCCACGAAACCATTCACTCTAAAACCTAGTCACTAAACCGTACAAATTGAACCGTACGCATTAAACCGTGAACCCTAAGCCAAACACATCGATAACACTTAAACTCAGTGTTGGTATAAAGTTGCTTAAGCTAAATAATTTGGCATGATTCATAAAATACGGGGAGGTTTACCCATTTTAACTTCAATTTATCCGTATTAGATAAAGGTATTGCATGTTCTATATCAAGAAGAAACTCTAAACCGTACCTATTGGTATCCATAATACCATATACCACGTAATTAAGGCCATTAATTAATATTCCAAGGTAGGTGATGGTTAGACTAGGACTACGAGCAACAACATGGTGCAATAAAGTGGATACCATGCTGCATGCTTACAAGAAAGAGGCTACGAGTGGGTGGACTACGCACAAAAACTACAAACTATATGCTTACAAAATCTTCCCCATACAACATGGATACTAGAAGGAAGCCCTCAAGCATGGCAGTTGAATGTTTGGAAATATTCCATGGAATCGATCAAACTGCATTCAGGATGTTGACACAGGTCCTTAACCGTGAAGTTACACAGTCCTTGATGGTCATTGCATTTCTACTTTCAATGGAGACCATGGGTATGAGCGGTATTCTACAAACTGCCATAAAAAAGGAAGGCTGGTTTATGAATAGTCTTGCCGAGGATTGTGTCATCTGTTTGCAATGCCTACTATCTCCCGAGTTCTCAGGGTTTCTGGACAAATCTAGAAAACTAGAAACCCTCAAACACACGTTGAAAACTGAGCTCACCTTATACCAAGTTCATAGGATGAGATCCATCCTCCTAACCATAATTCCCGATACCCTCTCAAATATTTTCTCTAGAATTCTAGGCAACGTAACAATGGATGCTGTGTGGTTGGAGTATCAGAGGAATCCTACAAGATTATTGGGTTTCAACACATAGGACGAGGGCATATCAGTTGCACCAGAGGAATTGAGTAGACTTAACAATGGCCTATGAATGCATATGCAACAAGGAGGAAGGCAAACTGAGCAAGAAAAGGGAAAGCAGAAGTACGTCTGCAAGGAGCTGGACGACGCAGAACGTCCAAAGACACTGACCGTATGCTTCGGTTGAGAGTCTATGCCCACTGCGGATAGAATTGCTGAGTTTTTCTGCAACTTGTTTGGTCATGTGGTTCAAAGGGTGACAGTCATGCCTCGGAGGGACAAAGACTCCGGTGATTTTGCTTTCGTTCTTTTCAATGACGCCTCAATCCCGCGTATTATCATGGGGGACAAAAATGTTGTTCATCATAACATATGATGAGCGGATAATTTATACGCTTTTTGGCATTGTTTTTAGTATATTTTTAGTAGAATCTAGTTACTTTTAGGGATGTTTTAATAGATTTTATGTTAAATTCATATTTCTGGACTCTACTATGAGTTTGTGTGTTTTTCTGTGATTTCAGGTATTTTCTGACTAAAATTGAGGGACTTGAGCAAAAATCAGATTCAGAGGTTGAAGAAGGACTGCTGATGCTGTTGGATTCTGACCTCCCTGCACTCAAAGTGGATTTTCTGGAGCTACAGAACTCGAAATGGCGCACTTCCAATTGCGTTGGAAAGTAGACATCCAGGGCTTCCCAGCAATATATAATAGTCCATACTTTGGCCAAGAATAGACGACGTAAACTGGCGTTCAACGCCAGCTTTCTACCCAAATCTGGCGTCCAGCGCCAGAAAAGGAGCCAAAACCAGAGTTGAACGCCCAAACTGGCACAAAAGCTGGCGTTCAACTCCAAGCAAGACCTCCACACGTGCAACACTTAAAGCCCAGCCCAAACACACACCAATTGGGCCCCGGAAGTGGATTTATGCATCAATTACTTACTCTTGTAAACCCTAGTAGCTAGTTTATTATAAATAGGACCTTTAACTATTGTATTAGACATCTTGGAATGCATTGTTCTTAGACCATGGGGGCTGGCCACACGGCCATGCCTGGACCTTTCACTTATGTATTTTTAACGGTAGAGTTTCTACACTCCATAGATTAAGGTGTGGAGCTCTGCTGTTCCTCAAAGATTAATGCAAAGTACTACTGTTTTCTATTCAATTCATCTTATTTTGCTTCTAAGATATCCATTCGCACCCAAGAACGTGATGAAGGTGATGATTATGTGTGACGCTCATCACCATTCTCCCCTATGAACACGTGCCTGACAAACACTTCCGTTCTACATGAAATAAGCTAGAATGAATATCTCTTAGATCTCCTAACCAGAATCTTCATGGCGTAAGCTAGAATGATGGCGGCATTCAGGAGAATCCGGAAGGTCTAAACCTTGTCTGTGGTATTCTGAGTAGGATTCAATGATTGAATGACTGTGACGAGCTCCTAACTCGCGATTGCAGGGCGTTAGTGACAGACGCAAAAGGATAGTAAATCCTATTCCAGCATGATCGAGAACCGACAGATGAATAGCCGTGCCGTGACAGGGTGCGTGAGCATATTATTCACTGAGAGGATAAGATGAAGCCATTGACAAGGGTGATGCCTCCAGACGATTAGCCGTGCCGTGACAGGGCATTGGATCATTTTCCCGAGAGATGACCGAAAGTAGCCATTGACAGTGGTGATGTATCACATAAAGCCAGCCATGGAAAAGAGTAAGACTGATTGGATGAAGATAGCAGGAAAGCAGAGGTTCAGAGGAACGAGAAGCATCTCCATTCGCTTATCTGAAATTCCTACCAATGATTTACATAAGTACCTCTATCCCTATTCTATTATTTATTATTCGAAAACACCATTATCAATTTATATCTGCCTAACTGAGATTTGCAAGGTGACCATAGCTTGCTTCATACCAACAATCTCCGTGGGATTCGACCCTTACTCACGTAAGGTATTACTTAGACGACCCAGTGCACTTGCTGGTTAGTTGTATCAAAGTTGTGACAAATCATGAATGTGTAATCACGATTACGCGTACCAAGTTGCTCACGAGCCAGGAATAGTTTGAGCCTGGACATCACAATTTCGTGCACCAAGTTTTTGGCGCCGTTGCCGGGGATTGTTCGAGTATGGACAACTGACGGTTCATCTTGTTGCTCAGATTAGGTAATTTTCTTTTTGTTTTGTTTTCAAAAATTTTTCAAAAATCTTTCAAAAATTCGTCACTTGTTTTCGAAAAAAAAAAATTTTACTAAAAATAATGTTTTCAAAAATAAATTATTCTATGGCTTCAAAATTTTTAAGAATGAATTCTAGTGTTTCATGAAGCATGTTGAAGCCTATCTGGCTGTAAAGCCATACCCAAACTGCTTTGGGATTGGCTAATCACTTCAGTGGAGTCATGCCCAATCCTTCTGGATAGGGTATGTCAGGCTTGTCATGTCTGAATTACACTCATATTTTTATTAAAGCTTGGCTGGCTATTAAGCCATGCCTGACCCTTTGATTGGAGCTTTAAGACTAACATGACAAGATTCCTGGAATTCATATTAAAGATTTTGAAATCCTTATTCTAAATTTTCACAATAATTTTCGAAAAAATTAAAAGAAAATACAAAAAAAATTAGAAAATCATAAAAATCAAAAATATTTTGTGTTTCTTGTTTGAGTCTTGAGTCATGTTATAAGTTTGGTGTCACTTGCATATGCATCTTGCATTTTTCGAAAATTTCATGCATTCATAGTGTTCTTCATGATCTTCAAGTTGTTCTTGGTAAGTCTTCTTGTTTGATCTGGATGATTTTTTGTTTTGTGTTGTTTTTCATATGCATTCTTGAATTCTTAGTGTCTAAGCATTAAAGAATTCTGAGTTTGGTGTCTTGCATGTTTTCTTTGCATTAAAAATTTTTTCAAAATTGTGTCTATGATGTTCATCTTGACATTCATAGTGTTCTTGGTGTTCATCTTGACATTCATAGCATTCTTGCATGCATCACATGTTTTGATCTAAAAATTTCATGCATTGCATAATTTTCATGTTTTTCATAAAAATATCAAAAATCAAAAAAATATCTTTCCCTTTTTCTCTCATCAAATTCGAAAATTTGGATTGACTTTTTCAAAAATTTTTAAAATCAAGTTGTTTCTTAAGAGTCAAATCAAATTTTCAATTTGAAAATCTTATCTTTTTCAAAATCTTTTTCAAAAATCAAATCTTTTTCAAAATTCTTGGTTATTTTCGAAAAATTCAAAAAATTAATTTTCAAAAATATTTTTCTTATTTTATATCATAATTTTCGAAAATAACATAATCAATTAATGTTTTGATTCAAAAATTTGATGTTTGTTACTTACTTGTTAAGAAAGATTCAAACTTTAAGTTCTAGAATCATATCTTGTGATTTCTTGTGAATCAAGTCATTAATTGTGATTTTAAAAATCAAATCTTTTTCAAAACTAATTTCTATCATATCTTTTCAAAAATATCTTCTCATCTTATCTTTTTCAAAAATTTGATTTTCAAAATATCTTTTCTAACTTCCTAACTTCTTATCTTTTCAAAATTAATTTTCAAAAATTGTTTCAACTAACTAACTAACTTTTTGTTTGTTTCTTAACTTTTTCAAAACTACCTAACTAACTCTCTCTCTCTAATTTTCGAAAATATCTTTCCCCCTTTTCAAAATTTCTTTTTTATTTATTAATTATTTTAATTTTTAAATCTTAATTTTCGAAAATTACTAACATTTTTCAAAAACTATTTTTAAAAATCACTAACTCTTTTTCAAAAAATTGCTTTCGAAAATTCACTCCCCCCTCTCATCTTCTTCTATTTGTTTATTGATGTACTAACATCTTTTCTTCACATCACTCACTAAATTCGAACCCCCTCTTCCATCTGTGTTCGAATTTCCTCTTCTTCTCTTCTTCTACTCACACAGAGATCCCTATACTGTGGTATAAAGGATCTCTATTATTATTATTATTTTTCTATGCCCTCTTCTTTGTCATATGAGCAGGAGCAAGGATAAGAACATTCTTGTGAAAGCAGATCCAGAACCTGAAAGGACTCTGAAGAGAAAATTAAGAGAAGCTAAAATACAACAATCCAGAGATAACCTTTCAAAAATTTTCGAACAGGAAGAGGAGATGGCAGCCGAAAATAATAATAATGTTCATGATCATGTGGAGTCACAAAATAAACAAAAAAATTGAAAACGGAATCAAAAACAGCAGAAGAAAAATCACACCCTGGAGGAAGCATCTGCCTGGCGTTCAACGCCAGAACAGAGCATGGTTCTGGCGCTGAACGCCCAAATGGGCAGCATCCTGGCGCTGAACGCCCAGAACAAGCATGGTTCTGGCATTCAACGCCAGAAATGGCAACAAATGGGCGCTGAACGCCCAAAATGGCCACCAACCTGGCGCTGAACGCCCAGAGTTGTGTGCAAGGGCATTTTACATGCCTAATTTGGTGCAGGGATGTAAATGCCTTGACACCTCAGGATCTGTGGACCCCACAGGATCACCTCAGGATCTGTGAACCCCACAGGATCTCCACCTTACCTCCTCATAATCCTAGTTTTTTTTTCCACATCTTCTTCTTCATCTATTCCTTCTTCTTATGCTCGAGGGCGAGCAACATTCTAAGTTTGGTGTGGTAAAACAATTATGTAAAGGATCTATAGCTCAGTGGTAGAACATGTGGCTGCAAATCAAGAGATCCATGAGATATCTCAGGAGATGCACCTCCCTCCACATAATTATTAGAAGCAACTGAGGATAGAAATCCCAAAAAAAAAAAATCACTAGGAATCAAGCCGCAAAGGCAAGGAAGAGACATAGAAGAGCCCAAGAACATCATTGAAACGCCATCATCACTAAGGTGGATTCATTCCTTGCTCTTACTTTCTCTGTTTTTCGTTTTCTATGTTATGTGCTTATCTATGTTTGTGTCTTCATTACATGATCATTAGTAGTTAGTAACTATGTCTTAAAGTTATGAATGTCCTATGAATCCATCACCTCTCTTAAATGAAAAATGTTTTAATTCAAAAGAACAAGAAGTACATGAGTTTTGAATTTATCCTTGAACTTAGTTTAATTATATTGATGTGGTGACAATGCTTCTTGTTTTCTAAATGTATGCTTGAACAGTGCATATGTCTTTTGAAGTTGTTGTTTGAGAATGTTAAATATGTTGGCTCTTGAAAGAATGATGACTAGGAGACATGTTATTTGATAATCTGAAAAATCATAAAAATGATTCTTGAAGCAAGAAAAAGCAGCAAAGAACAAAGCTTGCAGAAAAAAAAAAAGAGAGAAAAAAAAATAGGCGAAAAAAAAAATATAGAAAGAAAAAGCAAGCAGAAAAAGCCAATAACCCTTAAAACCAAAAGGCAAGGGCAATAAAAAGGATCCCAAGGCTTTGAGCATCAGTGGATAGGAGGGCCTAAAGGAATAAAATCCTGGTCTAAGCGGCTAAACCAAGCTGTCCCTAACCATGTGCTTGTGGCGTGTAGGTGTCAAGTGAAAGCTTGAGACTGAGCGGTTAAAGTCAAGGTCCAAAGCAAAAAAAAGAAAAAGAATGTGCTTAAGAACCCTGGACACCTATAATTGGGGACTTTAGCAAAGCTGAGTCACAATCTGAAAAGGTTCACCCAGTTATGTGTCTGTGGCATTTATGTATCCGGTGGTAATACTGGAAAACAAAGTGCTTAGGGCCACGGCCAAGACTCATAAAATAGCTGTGTTCAAAAATCATCATACTGAACTAGGAGAATCCATAACACTATCTGAACTCTGAGTTCCTATAGATGCCAATCATTCTGAACCTCAATGGATAAAGTGAGATGCCAAAACTATTCAAGAGGCAAAAAGCTATAAGTCCCGCTCATTTGATTGGAGCTATGTTTCATTGATAGTTTGGAATTTATAGTATATTCTATTCTTTTTATCCTATTTTGATTTTCAGTTGCTTCGGGACAAGCAACAATTTAAGTTTGGTGTTGTGATGAGCGGATAATTTATACGCTTTTTGGCATTGTTTTTAGTATATTTTTAGTAGAATCTAGTTACTTGTAGGGATGTTTTAATAGATTTTATGTTAAATTCATATTTCTGGACTCTACTATGAGTTTGTGTGTTTTTCTGTGATTTTAGGTATTTTCTGACTGAAATTGAGGGAGTTGAGCAAAAATCAGATTCAGAGGTTGAAGAAGGACTGCTGATGTTGTTGGATTCTGACCTCCCTGCACTCAAAGTGGATTTTCTGGAGCTACAGAACTCGAAATGGCGCGCTTCCAATTGCGTTGGAAAGTAGACATCCAGGGCTTTCCAGCAATATATAATAGTCCATACTTTGGCCAAGAATAGACGACGTAAACTGGCGTTCAACGCCAGCCTTCTACCCAAATCTGGCGTCCAGCGCCAGAAAAGGAGCCAAAACCAGAGTTGAACGCCCAAACTGGCACAAAAGCTGGCGTTCAACTCCAAGCAAGACCTCTACACGTGCAACACTTAAAGCCCAGCCCAAACACACACCAAGTGGGCCCCGGAAGTGGATTTATGCATCAATTACTTACTCTTGTAAACCCTAGTAGCTAGTTTATTATAAATAGGACCTTTTACTATTGTATTAGACATCTTGGAACGCATTGTTCTTAGACCATGGGAGCTGGCCACACGGCCATGCCTAGACCTTTCACTTATGTATTTTTAACGGTAGAGTTTCTACACTCCATAGATTAAGGTATGGAGCTCTGCTGTTCCTCAAAGATTAATGCAAAGTACTACTGTTTTCTATTCAATTCATCTTATTTCGCTTCTAAGATATCCATTCGCACCCAAGAATGTGATGAAGGTGATGATTATGTGTGACGCTCATCACCATTCTCCCCTATGAACACGTGCCTGACAAACACTTCCGTTCTACATGAAATAAGCTAGAATGAATATCTCTTAGATCTCCTAACCAGAATCTTCGTGGCGTAAGCTAGAATGATGGCGGCATTCAGGAGAATCCAGAAGGTCTAAACCTTGTCTGTGGTATTCTGAGTAGGATTCAATGATTGAATGACTGTGACGAGCTCCTAACTTGCGATTGCAGGGCGTTAGTGACAGACGCAAAAGGATAGTAAATCCTATTCCAGCATGATCGAGAACCGACAGATGAATAGCCGTGCCGTGACAGGGTGCGTGAGCATATTATTCATTGAGAGGATAAGATGAAGCCATTGACAAGGGTGATGCCTCCAGACGATTAGCCGTGCCGTGACAGGGCATTGGATCATTTTCCCGAGAGATGACCGAAAGTAGCCATTGACAGTGGTGATGTATCACATAAAGCCAGCCATGGAAAGGAGTAAGACTGATTGGATGAAGATAGCAGAAAAGCAGAGGTTCAGAGGAACGAGAAGCATCTCCATTCGCTTATCTGAAATTCCTACCAATGATTTACATAAGTACCTCTATCCCTATTCTATTATTTATTATTCGAAAACACCATTATCAATTTATATCTGCCTAACTGAGATTTGCAAGGTGACCATAGCTTGCTTCATACCAATAATCTCCGTGGGATTCGACCCTTACTCTCGTAAGGTATTACTTGGACGACCCAGTGCACTTGCTGGTTAGTTGTATCGAAGTTGTGACAAATCATGAATGTGTAATCACGATTACGCGTACCAAGTTGCTCACGTGCCAGGAATAGTTTGAGCCTGGACATCACAATTTCGTGCACCAACATACAAGGCATGAAAAGTTGGATCAAATGGTGGACAGGAACACATTATCGCTGTGTGGACTAGTCTACAAAACACGATCAAGGTTAGTGTCGTTTTTTCAAATTAATTTAGTTACAACAGAATGTTTACTTGTTAAGGGAGCTGATTTATACGTTAGATGAAATTAAAACACCATGCGCTATACCACGAAAGCACAAATGTTCCTTTTTTAATTCCAATTTAAACTATCGTTCCATTATATGTTACCGGATTTTGTTCCAAAAATCTTGCTCATTCTGGTTCCTTATTCGGCTGTTGTCATGAAGTTTAAATTGGAAATCAGAAACCCTATGACCAATAATTAAGTTCATGTCGTTTGGAGTCCTTCACCATCCACCTCCTAAAGATAAGATTTTATGATGTAGTTGAACTTCTTGGGACTAATGTAGGGGGCATACCAGTAATGTTTTTTGGAACTATACACGTTGAATATCACCTTTTTTAGTGTGACAGTTTGAAATCGGCCTGGTGTATGTGGCTGCCTGGTTGTGTATAAATTTTTAATTTTTTTCACGGGCCCTAAAGATGTTGTTAGTAAAAAATAGAATCTTTCTGAACCATAAAGGATTATACACTATGACCAAAAAATCCAATTGAAATTTAAATGGGCCATTGACAGTGTACTTGTTCGGAATTCCATTACGTTTCATTTTTCATTTTTTTTAAAACCCAAAACCGGTAGAGTGCCCAAATTAACAAATAACAAAGTGAAGAAATCAAATAAACCCAACATTCATGAGGGTTACAACATTGTGAGAATGATGTTACGGCCATAAACAATTCTTGCACAAGAAGAATAACTAAAACTCTAAAATTCTTGTCATGGCCAAGCTTATTGTTTAATAGTTAACATGCCATTTTTTTTGTTAAATACTTAACCTAATCGAATCTGTTCCCGATAGATTATTATTCACATTTGATATGTGCATTCAGTATCATTTACATGCAGTAGCATTGCATTTGCATTCAGTAGCAGTCACTATTAGGTCGATACACTACCTATAACCAAATGTAGTCGCAATAAATAGAAATCAGGATATATGCGCCATATATACAAACCAAAAAAGATCACAAATGTTCACCAAATATCGAACACAGCACATCACAGACAAAATAACACATTCAGAATAACATTTTGATTAATTACCCAACACGGGAACTTTTAAAGCTCTGCATAAATCTGCTAGGTTGACCCCTGGTTGACGGACGAGTCAGGGGAGGTTGTAGGTCGCTATTGCTTACTAGGACCTGCCTCAGCCCCCCCCCCCACCTTGTTGCCTCTTGTTGACACTGTAGTAGAGTTCAAAAAATTTAGGCATAAAAATAGAAAACGTGAGAAATTAGAGCAGATAACAATGGTAAGATGTTGCTCACCCTGACTGCTGAGTATCCACATGATGCTGTTGTTGGCTCCGGCAGTGATTCCTAAGGAACATCTCGGTGTGGTAGACTCTTAGTTAGGCTTCTTTGTTGAAGTAAGCACCGCACACCGACGACAAGCGATGTATAATTTGTTCAGATAAAACCTTCGACACATACATTTCGTCAATGACACAGGGAGGTTCCTCTATCGATTGATGTCCCTGACGATCATGTAGAATACTCCCCAACCAACGTACCTAAGCTCCATACTCAGCAAAGAAGATCGTCTATACATGCGTCGTATCCTCCCTAAATCAGCTCCCTTAATCCAGAACCTGTCACCGTCTCTCTTGGGCGTTATGTGGAGGCAATTGTCTTGAGTGTCTATTAGATAAAGATCCGTGGTACTGTACCACTTGAATAGATTCACGATATTAGGTGGGAATTCGATATCATCATGTGGCAAAACAAGACAAAAACATGGCAAGTTAGTGTTCCAAAGGTTTTTTAACAGAAGCATAACAACAAAACAAGGAGAAGTTGTGGATTAACGTACATCTGTTGCGAAGAGCCCGAAGACATAAAACTGGTTGTACGATTGTTGTATGTTCCTTAATGCATTAACATACCTAACCAACATGAAGAAAGAATGACAAATGAAAAACAGGGGAGTGAAACCTAAAAGAAGGGATGATATATAGCCAAACATTACGTGACTATTTATTTACTGGTTCTCTGCATTCAGTTATGTAAATATGATCGGTTTAATTCTTTACAGATATAGCTGTTATCAAAGGAGGTAGTAGAAGATTGAAGAAGATGCTTACCGGAAAACAGGTTCCATTCTTGTTTAATTACTGCGAAGATGGCTGTGGTTGAAGGGAGGGAGATGCCAAGGAAGTGTTACAGACGAAGAATAGTTGATTAATGAGTGTAACTTTTTTCTTTTTTGCTATGTTACTATGTTAGTTGAGAATTTATCAAACTTTTTAATGTGAAATTAATCCAAACGTCTAATCAGTGGTAGTGGGTAGTTATTGTTAGTCAATTCTTTGTGTTATCCTAATGTTTCGAAAATGTAAAGTCCCCTTTAATTGATTATCAAAATGTTTTGGAAATGTCTCGTTTATAAATGTCCAAAGATCCCCTTTAATTGAATCACTAATGTTTTCAAAATTGTTATCCCTTGCTCATACACGTTGTTGATAAAGAAAGTGTTATAACTTATAACTAATTTATTTTTAAATATGATTTGAATTGCAAACTAGTTTATTTGTTATATACTATTTGATATTTAGATAGCAAGTAATCAAATGATTTCAAAATTTTAATTTACCAAGTAAAGTTTGCTTAAACCAGGAAAGATTTTTTAGTTTTAATTACGTTATTAACTAAAATTGAAGAATTTAAATTTAAACACAAAAAAGTTATCAAAATTCGTAGTTGTAGTCATTAAAAAAAATAATAAAACATACCGAGTAATCAAATGACTTCAAAATTTTAATTTAAATATTAATAAATAAAAAATTTTGTTTCAACATTCAACCGGGTATATTTTAATTTAACATTAATTGCGCTAAAAACAAATGTTGAAGAATTTAATTTTTAAATGAAATACTAGTAGTTACGTAGAAACCCATTAATCAAATTAATTCAAAATTTTTATTTAAGTTATATATTGTGCTTCAACAACTTTGCTAACATTAATTGGGTTAATAGCAAACACTGAATAATTTCATTTTCCTAGGAATTTTTTTTTGGAAGGCAAATTAAATTTTTTTGAGGTTTTCGTAAATCACAGGCATTGATGGAGAGGGACTTATGGGGAGTTATTGGGATAGAACGAAATATTTGTTGAAGATTATCAAAACCGCCACGTTTTAATAGCTCATTTAAAATTTTATTTTTTTTATTTAAAACGCCACGTTTTAATACATCATTTTAAATTTAATTTTTTTCCTTCAAAAGCGTGCAACTTAAGTATCCTTCACTTTTCACTTTCCATCTTCCTTCGTAAAAAACTCCTCCTTGTAACCCCAAGCTAACACACTTTGCTGAAGAAGGTTTCGACTCCAAGAGCTTCTTCTCTGCGAAATCTCGACCAAGGTAAAACTCTATGCTAACTCTTCTCCTGATAGCGATCGGTTATTATCATTATTTCCACGCAATGTCCATGTAATAAAACTTTAATCGTAGTAAAATCAATATAAGCCAGTTTAATTTTTTTAAATGAATGGGTGACTGATTTGGGTTTCTCATTTGTTCACCTGAAAAGGATTTTATGCATTTAGGTTTGCTTAAGATTGTTCTGTTAAAGATTCTATAGTTTACGACATTCAACTGTTTCAACAAAATGAAGTTGCACTGTTTATGAAAAAATTGAACCACTTTCTTTCCAATACCAAAAATATGCATGTCTGTAGATTTTGAATCGTAAGTGTCAATTGTATGAGTTTGTTTACATGACCTCTGATTTAGTTCGTTTTTCAACATGAACTCTGTGTTACACTCGCCATAGATGACGTCTTCGAAGGACAAGGGTAAGAGAAAGCTACCGATGGATCAAGGTACCACACAGAACTACAAGTTGAGGTTTCTGAAGCCAGTAATAAGGCCATCAATGTTCAAACTGGTAAATCACCACCCTTGACTACAGACCTTTGAATTTTCTAGTTTATGCGATGCTATCCATGTTTTGACGGAACTTGACCTATATGTAACAGTCATTACCTATAACTCCGGATGAGCTCGCAAACCGTACCCCGTACCTGGACTTGGTTGTGCCCGACGGAAGGAATAACCTCTTTTGATGCTTTTGGTCGCAACTCCAAAGTGGCAAAATTGCATTGACTCGTGGCTGGCAGGAGTTCTACCAGATGTACAAAATCAATCTGAACTCCATGCTCTATTTCACACACAAAGAAATCTCCAATTTCCAAGTCCGAATTTTTTATTTTGGTGGCATTGAGAATTCATACCAACTCCGTGATCCTGAAGAAGCACCATATGTAAGAACTGGTGACTATCAAATTGTAAAATGTATCAACATCCCTCCTTCAGCCAGTGCTAGAGCCGTTGCCGCTAAGGTAAAAACCAAGTGGCCCTTTTTTTGTGATGGACCTCACTGCTCGCATGATGTCGTCGCGATTGTTGGTAAGCGTTAACTTGTTACAACATGTTGTTTAAAATAATTTTTACTGAAGAAGCATTAAATTAGCTGATACTAACTGAAATATCTTGTGTTAAAATCAGCCGAATGTCCCTCATCTCAGTCACTTCACTGGTCAGAGGCACCCTGTCATCCTTACACATGGCCACATAGAGGTCGAAGCGACATATACAAGGTACAGTGGAAAAAGGGACGGTAGCTTCAGCGTTATTTCTGGAGGATGGGAGAACTTTGCTTCGTTGTGCAACTTCAACCCAGGTGGTGTGGGGATCTTCGAGGTGATATCCACTGAGCCAGTGACGATCATCCAGGTTCGATGCAGATAGGATGCCTTACGATGAGGAACTGAAGGCGTAATGCGCCTGTGTTTGACATGTTTGTCCATCTATCATGATAGAACTTTTCCCTTAGTTTTAGGAAGTATGAAACTGAATTATGTGTTAGTTGTTTGTTGAACAATTATATTTGCTTTTTTGGTATGTATATTTTGAAGACAAATTTGGATCGTAACTGAATCAGATTTGCATTAGCCAATGATGTAAGTTGTCGTACGTTTATAATTGGCATTGTGAATCGTAACTAGTTGGAAAGTTTTTTTTTGTTAAGATCAAATGGCAGAATAGCCTGTATTTTTTTTTTTTTGAAAATTGCCAGAATGGGTTTATTCATCTTACGATTAACATAAAATCTGATGAGAGAATTTATACCTTCGCACTGTGATGTCATCCTTATGTAACCGAAAAACTTATCCCGGAGGAAACAATGGGACCACATCGAACGAGTTTCGTACGTATTTTCCATCCAGGTACTCCCAACAAGGTTGTGCTTATCCAAAATGGATGCCCATCTCCGATCAAAGTCTCTGTGGTCGTTGTTGTCGTATATAAGACCCTTAAAATCGCGCAGAAAATTAGGATTCTTTATATTTTCACGTGCATTTCTCTACAGATGCCATCCGCATAACCGATGGGTCGCATCAGGAAGAACATTCTTGATTGCATCTCGCATTGCAAGGTCTCCGTCAGTTATTACTGCTTTAGGACTTTTCCCACCCATCACTTCAACAAAGGTTTCCAACAACCATTTATACGTCTCTGTGGTTTCGTCGGATAGTAGGCCGAAGCCGAAGATAACAGTCTGCCCGTGATGATTGCATCCGGAGAAAATGACCAAAGGCTTGTTGTATTTATTCTTCTTGTAGGTTGAATCAAAGGCAACAATATCTCCAAAGCAGTGATAGTCGATAATTGACTGCCCATCTGCCCAAAAAAATGCTCGAGCCTTTCGTCACTAGTGAACGTATACTTTCCAAAGAACAGCGGATCGTTGTTTGACTTGCCAATCAAATAGTTTATTGCCGCATTGGCATCTCCGTTTTTAACCTTTGATCGACGATAACGATCAATGTGGTTGTACAAATCTTTGCGTGTGAAGCCAGCATGACGATATCCACCCTTTTGGAACGCAATATACCCCATAATATGGCAGGTCTTGACACCAAAATTATGAAGATTTTCCACTTGGACTTTATCAGTGACAGTGAGACGACGATTGGCTGGAACCAGATGTGCAAATTGGGGTGGCGTCAGATCGTGGTTGTGAGATTCAACAAAACATGTTACCTTCCATCTACCGCAGCCGTAGTCAAGCTTTACCCTAAGCCGAGCTGGACACTTAGTTCGCGTTAGTGACCTTGCCTCCCTTGATCTATCATCCAGATCAAGATACCTCATATTCCTCCAGCCCTCCTTATTGTAAACAAGTTTCCTGCTAATGATTCTACCTTGATTATCCCTAACTACGTCGTCCTTCCTCATTACAAATCCATGCCAACAAGAATAAGCATTATAAAATTGGCAAGCCTCATCCTCTGTCCTAAATTCCAGGTTCCAAATATCCTCCACCATTAAATCCGCTATTCTTTTTACACCACAAACTTCTTCAGTCTTGCTAGTAGAATCCAGTGAATCCACATCGTCGTCTTCAGCATCATCTTCTGCATTCGGTTGATAATTGAAATCATCACACAAATCATTATCAGAATCATTCTTCACATCATCCTCGTTTCTGGACATAATTTTACCCTTGCCAAATTCCAAGTTGGTGAACCAAAACGTGAATAAACAGAACCAATGGCAGCAACTACATAAAGCTAACTTAAACTACTAAAAAAAAACCACAATCATCAGAACCAAGGCTACTTAACCTAAGCCAACTGTTAAAGAGTCCAGTATAACGTTTTAATTTCAATGCCCCAAACCTAGCCACAGCATACAACTGGCAAATGTGAATTAAAATCCTAATTCCAGAACTCAAACCCAACACCATAAACAGAGAAATGTTTAAAAGACAGAGACTTCCATTAAAATTAAACTAACCTCCATTATTAAAAAAAATTGAAACAGAGATACCTTGATGACAACCGAAGCTTGAAATCCAATGAGTAAAGAACTGAACTTCTGGAGGGAGACAATCTTAATTAAACACCCGCACGTGATTCGTAGTCGGCTGAGAAATGGGGATGGTAAACCCCTTCCACCTGCAACAGCTTCTTCGCGATCATATGTAAACCTACTAGGTTCACAAAATTCACAACATGCAAGCACACAGAGGTCATCCTTTGGCGTCACCTAAGTCGACAGCGGAGCCCAATCGATGGAAACAGAGTTCCAGTGATGGCTCCCGCAACCACAGAGTTCCAGTGATGGCTCCCGGAACCACAGATAATAGAATGAACCTGTGGTTGACGTGAAAAATAGAAAACGAAGAGGGTTGGGTCAGTGGTTATGTGCCTATGTCCTGGGGTTGAATAACGTGTTGGAGAGTATAGAACGAAGGCCAAAAAATGTGGGTTGGGTCACTAATGCCTATGTGTCTTCTTTTTCTCAAAAATGCATATTGAACTTAAAGAACAAAAGGAGGGTCTTTAGTGTTAAGAAATCAATTTAGAGTGTAGAAATTTTAATTGTAAATTTCCCCCAATACATTATACAGTATCAATATATAACAACTACTCATACATTACAATGTAGTATATCCATCCTATACATTCATTATGAGCTTTGACTTTTAAGTTACATTAATTAATGAGAGGTTGAAAATTTTTTTGATTAATGGCTGAGATGATGACACATGTGCAAGGGTAACTTACCCACAAAATTTCTATGAGTTTGGAAGAAACCACCCATAAAAAATAGTACTAATATCCACCATTTAACAAAATAAAAGAATGCAAACAGTCTCCAACGAATCAAACAATAATTCAAATGCAACAATAGCATAATTCCACAGAATCGAAGGACCCTATAATTGATTTCTCTTTTAGAGCCACAACTGACAAAAAAAATTAAAAATAGATATCACTGAGAGAATGTTCTTACCTTAATTGAGTTCCCGTCTCAAGCCCCAAAGTGATTCTAACTTAGTAGAGATGTTTCGCGCTGGTTGTGGAGTCTTAGAGGATCTTGATTATGGAAGTCATCTTCTCTTGTTCTTTTTATTAGTGTTGCTGATTAATAGTATAAGCTCTGCTATTGACATTATTATATTCGACTAACAGAGGTTATTTTTCATGAATACAAGTTACTTTCAAATCTTTTATGGTCAATTTCGTCAGTATCTTAATTTTTTATGGTCAAATTTAGTACTTTAATCTTATATGAAACTAACCCATATTTGTTTCATGTGGAGAAAGATGTGAGTGTAGCCTTGGAGTAATCAAAGGGTATTGGAGAGATAGCCAAGTGATTAGATTCTTTTGAGGATTTCGTAAGCAATAGGGTTAAGTACGATTTTGATCCTTAAGTTTGAGGGTTAAAAATTTTTTACGTTCTTAACCCTTTTTTTTTATAAAATCATCCCTAAAATTTAACTTAATTTTAAAATCGTCATTTTTACCAAATTTTTAATTTTTATTACTAAATTACCTCTAATTAAAAATAATAATAAAAACGCGTTAAGGGGTGTTTAAGGGGGAAATAGGGAAGGGAAAACTCACTAAGGGGAAAGGAGGGTTTCAGGAAAGAAGAGGGGGAAAGGACGGTTTCAGGAAAGAAGAGGGGGAAAGGGGGGTGGGGGTGTTCAGAGAAAAAGAGGGGGAAGGGAATCTGTCACCAGCCCTCAAGAGTGCCGTCATTCCACGTGATTTGCACCGTTGCAATGTCTCTCTCGTGATTCACAGTGCCGTCGACCACCACAAAGCTGTTCTTGTCGTGATTCGCAGCGCTGCCGCCGACCACCACAGCGCCCTCCTCGTTGCGATTTGTAACCTGCCACCACCGTATCGTCGTTCTCGTCGCAATTCGCGACATTGCCACCACTGCCATAGCCCTTTCCATGCGATCCGCCACTACCACCGCAACTTTCCTCCCCTCACGATTCGCAGTTCACCGCCGCAACCCCTCCTCCCCCACCACTGCCACAGCCTTTCTCCTTGCGATTCACAGATCACCTACTCTCCCTCGAGGTCCCTGTAGTGCTATTTTAATTTTTTATTCCTTTTTTCTTTAATATTTCAAATTTAAAAGAAGGTGTTTTGCTTCTATTTATTCCATTATTCTTGTTGTTGTTGTTGCTTTTGGTTGCTTCTGTTTATTCTTTCTTTATTCCACTGTTGTTGTTGATGCTTCTGGTTGCTTCTGCTTCTGTTTCTTTTGTTGGAGAGGAAGGCAAGACTATTTTAATTTGTTGCCTTCTATTTCTTTTGGTTCTCAATGTGTATTGCCTTGTTTATCTTCTGGTTGTCTTGTTTATCTGCTTCCATTATTCATGTGTATTGCTTCTGCTTCTACTTTTTGTCTTGTTTATCTGCTTCTGTGATGGAGAAAAAGACAAGGAGGAATAGAAAATGAGGATTTTGGGGAAGAAAGAAAAGGGTATTTTGGTTTAAAGAATGATTTTAAAATCAAGTTAAACTTTAGGGACGATTTTGTAAGCAAAAAAAAGTTAGGGACAAAAAAAATTTTCGGCTCCTACCTTAAAAACTAAAATCGTACTTAACCCTAAGCAATATCATAGTTATCAAAACCAAATTCAAAATTAATCCGATCATATTATTGGGTCATCAAGTTACTAATTCAGTCGATAGGTCATTAGTCGAACCATTTGACCCGATAATAATTAAATAAATATAAAAAATTATAATAAATAAAATTTAAATGATGAAAATGAATAAATTATTTAAATTAGTGGATTTAATCCATTTTTATAAATTAATAGTATTCCACATTACTCAAATCTAATTATTTAAACTAGTGTATTTATTTAATCCATTTTATATAAATTAAATAATAATAATAATAGATAAAAGTAAAAATAAATATTATATGAAGGATAATGTAACAGTTACCTTAACCGATATATAATATTATTAGCATCATATATAACAAGGACAACGCTAGCCTAGTGGATGCTATGATGGAGATAAAGCCTTGGACTTTATGGCCAAACAAAACATTATACTAATGCCACGTAAAATCCAACGATAAATTCGCTAAAATCATTTCACGCAAAATCTGACCATAATTAGCAGATTTTTTGTAGTGTTCCTCAAGAGGAAAAGATAGAAAGCCAATAGTGGTAGAAGAAGGAAATGAGGAAAATAGGTTCTCCAAAAGTGTATTCATAGGATCACAAGACTGGACGTATGGTTGATACAAGCTATCATAAGCATGGTTTCCCTTAACACATGTAAAGGCCTAATTAAGCAGCGATTTGAGAATGCAAGAATTATTGTCAATTTGCTAGAATGTACACCAAGTCAAAAAGAGATGCTCTGCTTCCTCTCCTCTAACAAGAAGATGGACAGAACCTCTCTCATGTAGCAAATTTTGTAAGCTCTCATGTTGCACATCTCTTATCAATTAAAGCTTTTATTCTTCTCAAACTCATGAGTTGTACACGCTAGTGCCATTGACCATATCCTAACTCATTGAATTTTTTTTTTCAACTTTTAGGCATATTAGGCTTATTTTAGTAAAGAGCAATGCTAGGGCCAGCAACTTTTGTGATTGGTAGCCATTAAACAGCCATCAATGATGATCTAATGGTGTGAGATTGGTGTGAGATTTCATCCAATGACTCACCTTTCTCTGCTGGTTACATGCTGGCCAAAATTCAATAAAATTGCTGGCCCCCTAGACTTTTCCTTTAGTAAAATTGCCAAATGATTCGGACACAACCACTTAAATATCTTGGAGAATTTCTTAATTTTTTTCCCTCAAATTTGCTCTCCCTAACTTTACTTTCCAAACTCACAAAAGACTTGTATTGCAAATTTACTTTAATGAGAAAGTCTAGGGTCAACATCTATCTATTTAATATACTAAAACTGGATTTTCTCCCAACTAATGGAAGTGAGGTGTCGATTTCTCATGAATCCATTTTTCCGCCAAAATGAATGCACTATTTTCTCTTTTAAGTTTATTTTGTAAAAATATTTTTATTATAATTATACTATAATTAGCATTTAAGTAATAATACATAATTATACTAATTTAGAAAAATATCTTTATTATAGTTATATAAAATCAATATTTAATGCATTATTAAACTACTTATCAATTATCAATTGGAAATATTTTTAATCATTTTAATAATAATAATAATAATAATAATAATAATAATAATAATAATAATAATAATAATAATAATAATAATATGATATGATATGATATGATAATTATATGATAATGACACCGGTTATTAATAACCAATTTATATTTCTCTAAATAAATTTATTTTAGAAAAATATCTTCATTATAATTATATTACAAAATTACAATTTGTATTTAATAAATAATGCATAATTATACTAATTTAAAAAATATCTTTATTGTAATTATATAAAATTAATATTTACTGCATTATTAAACTAATTATCACTCGAAAATATTTTTAATCATTTTGATTATATTGATACAATTCTAATTCTTATTCATTATCCAATAATTTTATCAGTGGCAAGTTGTTACCTTAATGGTGATCCATTTATGATGATGATGATGATGATGATGATGATATGATAAAAAAAACAATGATTATAATCATGATATGATATAATAAAATCATATAATTTTAACAAAACAAATATATGATGTATAACTAACGTAAATAATAAAAAATTATCTTAATAATAACTAATTTACATATTTATTTTTATTTTAACAAAGCCTATATATAGAGTTTTTTTGTGGTACATGAGCCTAGATCTAAGAGTCAACTCATTTTTTTTAAATTTATTATTCTTCTTTTACTACTTCATAAAATGTATTCTTCGTTTTTCATTGAAGTTGATCCTTTTAAGGTACAATTTATAATTTTGTATAGTATTTTTTATATTATTATATTATTCTTTTGATAATTTAATGATTGTTCTTACTCCAACTTATTCTTTTCGTCTAATGTTCTAGTGCGATTATCTTTTGCCGCAATTGTTTACAATGCATCACATCCATGAAATACCTCATCGAGTTGTATTTACTGATTCGGGTTCTAACTACATGGATGCAAGCGTCCAAAGAAGAGGCAGTAAACTCTATTTTACCGAATGATGGTTGGATATACTCACATATTATGACCAACCTAATGGAATGTGGGTAAATTTAGTTTTCTTGGGAGGAGCTCGATTTTTTATTGAGGGATTGTTTCCACGGAGTTTGTAAGCCAAGTTCAAGTTTTATCCCCTCCATGCTTTCTATGTCTGCCCGGAGATCTTCGAAGTGGAGCACATAATGAGATTGAATTCCCTCAATTTAAGTTCAATTTTGCTAAATTCGTGTCAAACTCGGATATGCAATTTCAACGATTGGTAATATATTTAAATTTTTTTATTTTAAGTTTTCGTTATTAAAATAATTTTATAATATTGTGATTTTTTTCAGAAATTACTGACTTTTTTTGCATCAATGCAATACTATTGAGGGGAATAAGGGTCAGTTTAATTTCTCCATGTGGCAATTCTATACCTTGCCGTATTGCATGGATAGCGGATGATCAAGCTTATTTAACAAGAGGATGGTCTAAATTTACACGAATTCTAAATGTCCAAACTTATGATGTTTCAATTGGTTGTCGTTACGAGAATGACTCTAATCTATATATGTCTAAGGATTAGAATAGATTAAATATTATTTAAGTAATTTAGTTCTAATATTGGTATTTGATTAAATTCGTTTTACATTAATTTAAATTTAAATTGTTGCCTCAATTTATATATTACGACTATTATTTTTATTGGATATCTTATTTTTAAATATTTTAATATAAGATATTTTTTCTGATATTTAAGTTTATTTTTTTTCTTGGATATATGTATCATCTTTTTTCTGTTTTTGTATTTTAGATTAGTAATGCAATTCTTAATAAAAGTGTACTTAAAACAAAAAAGAAAAAAATTAAAATATCACTATTTAAAGGAAAAAGAAAATGTACGTGAAAGAAAATAAAACGAAAAATTAAAATTGCTCTATTAAAAAAATTGTATACAGTTTGCGTTTGAATGTGGCTGGGATTGGAGGCTATATATGGATACCAAACATAAAAGCTTATTACACGCATTGTGGAATAATATATATATATATATATATATATATATATAATATGTGATTTAAATATTTTTATATATAATTAATATATATGTATGTATAAATAAGGAAATATTTAGAATTATTTAACGAAATTAATATATACGTATACATAAGTAAAAAAACTATTGTAATTTATGAAGATTACACATGATTTTTTTTCTTTCAAATGAATTTATTCTAATTATATTACAATTAGCTCATGAATAATGTATAATTATATTATTTTAAGAAAATATCTTTATTATAATTATATCAAATCAATATTTAATGTATTATTAAACTATTTATCAATTATCAATATTTTTATTCATTTTAATTATATTAATTGATATAGTTCTAATTCTCATTCATGTGCAATAATTTTATTAGTAGATAGTTTTAACTACAATAATTAATTCTATCCACAATTTTATTAATAGATAGTTATATTCACAATAATTCATGCTATAATTGTCAACCATCCTAATAATGGTTCGTTAATCATATGGTTCTTTATCTTTGCTTTAATTAATGGATAATAATAATAATAATAATAATAATAATAATAATAATAATGTATGGATACAAGATTAATTAATTAACAAATTAAATTTTAATTATTATATTTTATTTTCTACCTATATTTTTATTCATTAGTTATTTTATTTTTTATATTTACAGTAAATATTGAATGTAAAAAAGAAAAAAATAATATTGATTGTCATCTATTTTATTTATTTAGATTTATAATTAAATTTTATCTATAATTAATAGTAACATGATACTATAACTTTAAGTTGTATAATATAATAAAAAAGAATGTAGCAATTTATATCTCTTTCCTATATAGCAATAATATTATATATATTTATATATCTCTTCTTTTAGCTCTTTTCTAAAAATATTGTCACGTAATTAATGTAGATATGTAACATATATACTGAGCAATTATCTCCATTGAATTAATCATAAAGGTTCATAAAAGATAATAACATAATTTTTACTTAATTGTAGCAACACTACAGGACATGTGGAAGATAGCGGCAGTCTAATTAGCTATTTGCGGCGGGTTTAAACCTTCGCTAAACAGCTTGCCAGCGAAACAATATCCGCAGCGGATAAAGGCGCGGGGATCACATTTGCGGCGGTTTCCAGCAACCGCTGACATAACTGCCGCAAATCAGGTATTTTGCGTTGATCAGCTTAGCGGCAGTTTATAACCGCCGCTATATTATCCAAGAGTAATTTCCCTGACGTGTTTGCGACATTCCTTAATCGCCGCAATTTGCACTAGCGTTTTTTATGAAATTTATTTAAGGCGGTTTTCAACCGCCGCTATTTGCTGCAGCGTTTTTTATGGACTTTATTTGCGGTGGTTTTAAACCGCCGCTATTCCTAGGATTTTTTTATATAATATTTTATTTTGATTTATTTTACAAACGTGGGGATTTTTTTATCTTTTTTTATTTAAAGAATCTTATCGTTATTTAATTTTATTAATTTTTTTCTTTTTTATTATATTTTATTAATTTTTTTATTTAAAGAATCTTATATTTTTTCTCTAAAATTCTGCACTATTGGAAAATAACTCATGAATATTTAATTGCGAAACAAGCTAGCATGTTTATTTTAGGGTTAAGTTCGATTTTGGTCCCCCAACGTAGAGATCAAAAATCGGAATCGTCCCCAACTTTTTTTTGCTACGAAATGGTCCCTAAAGTTTCAGTTTGTTTTAAAATCGTCCCTCTGACGAAAATACCCTTCACCCCAAAATCAACCACCACCACCACCAGAACAGAAACCTACGCCCAACCAGAACCACCACCACCACCATCAGTATCATCATGGTCATCATCATCTTCATCAGAACTTTTTCCAAAATCAACAAAAATCAACCAGAAGTCCAAGTTGAACAAGAACCCACCACCACCACCACCATTATCATCATGGCCTCATCATCATCATCATCAGAAAATTCAAGCAACATGCACAGATTTCAAATTCAATTAACAAATTCAGCAACAATAATATTCTAAATTCAAATTTTAGCAACAACAATATTTCACAACAAATTTCACAAAGAAAAATAAAAAATTTCACATAAAAACCAATTCACAGAAGAAGAAGAAGAAGCTAGTGGTGGTGCGATGGTGCGGTGTGGTGCGGCGGGGCGGCAAGGTGGCGAAGAAGAAGAAGAAGAAGAAGAAGAAGAAGAAGAAGAAGAAGAAGAAGCTGGTGGTGGTGCTGTGCGATGCGGCAGGTGGCAAGGGGCAGCGCGGTGGTGGTGCGGCAAGCGGCAGGGCAGCAGCGTGGCAGGACGGCGGTCCCCCCTCCTCCCCCTCTTCCCCCCCTTTCTCACGTTCTCCCTTCTCTCTCTCCTCACCCCCCGCTTCTGTTATCCCTTTCTTTCTTTTTCTTTATTTATTTTATATTTATTTTATTTTATATTTTTTATTGAGGGGTAATTTAGTAATAAAAAATAAAATTAGTAAAAATGACGATTTGAAAATAAACTGAAACTTTGGAGACCATTTCGTAGCAAAAAAAAAGTTGGGGACAATTCCGATTTTCGACCTCTACGTTGGGGACCAAAATCGAACTTAACCCTTTATTTTAATATCAATAAAGTATTTCAATAGTCCCCCAAAAAGGTAAAGTACTTAGCTAATAATTAATGCTACATAGTTAACATAAATAAAATATATACTGAAAAACAAACTATCACATATATCCTAATTTCTATTTTCCGCCATCTCCATCCAAAGAATTCATTCATGCAGCGATGTCTGGTGGCAGCTCCCCACCTTGCTGTTGGACCAGATAACTCAGCACACTCTCTATTGCCTGCCTCTTCGTTTTCTCTGCTGCTAATTCATCCTCCATTGCTTTCCTTTTCAATTTTTCGGTCGTCACCTACCTCCGCCTGTAGTTCACACAGCATCCTTTGGGCCTCTTCTACTTGAGCTCTATCCATTGGCGGCTGCGAACTCAGACAGAAGAGTTGACTTAGTGTCAGCCCGAAACCTATGCCACGCACTCTACCCGAGTGCTCTTTACCGAGAGCTTAAGCAAGGAAATCATTTTCTGACAATATTCTTGTAGATTCATCCAGCTGCTCAATCTCAGATATTTTTTCCTGCAGGCATAAATAAAATTACACAATTACACTAGGAATATAGCATACTCAAGACATTTTAATAACTAAACCCAACATGTTACAACATAAATGATTAAGCGTACTTACACCAATCCTCTGAGCTTCTTCATGTATATAGTTGCCTCACCAAGAAAGCCAGCTTCGAGAATTTTGCGCATCCCGGATATAATTCCTGCTCTCCATCCTCAAGCAGCTCATCAAAATTACGAGCTGCGTGACTAGGTTCGCTGTACAGATACGGCAACTCTTCGACATCCCCCCCCCCAAAATGTTCGTTGCTTGAGTCTTCTTCATCAGCAACAAAACCTCGAAAGTTGAATGCCTCATGAACCATGCCGCATATTGGATCTCGGTAGACGCTACACGTGTCAGCTTCTTGTCTCTCAGTAGAGCTCTCTCCTACGCGTCTCTCCCCGTGAAGTAACCGAAAGGTATACTTAGTAGGAAAAGGTTTTATCAACAGATGATCGTAGGCATCATCTCTAGTTTAGAAAAGCCGGAACCCACATGAAGGACATGGATAATGTATCATCCCATCGGATGATGCATTCGCAAATGCAAAGTCCAAAAATTTGTTCAAGCCGACCCTGTATTCGACACTACCTCGTGGCTTTGAGATCCAACTCTTATCTATATCTACTTTAATGAAATCATATAAATAAATGAATAAAACTTTAATAAGGAAATACAAATAGAAAATATTTAAAAAAAATTTGGGAAAAGTGTCCAAAGACATATATTAAATTTATCACAATTATTTAATGGGAGAGTAATAATACGTTTTAATTCAATAAGTAATCCCAAAGAGAGAACGGGAGAATAGCTTGGAAATGAAACAGAGACAAAGGTACTTGTATCCCGGATAATAGATAGCATACGAATGGTATTAGGAAGGTTGCTTACTCATGGTCTAATTTTGCACTTTTAAAAAATTACTGGAAGAAAGAATTTCTGGTTCCAAATCCAAAAAATGAAATGGAAAAGATAAGCTTCCTTTAAAAAAAGGAGGAACAGAAATTAGAGTTTAAAAATATAAAAAACAAAAATATAAATAATAGATCATAGTCCATAGAAAAACAACAAAGCCTTTGAATCTATTCCTGTCGTGAGTGGAATAAATTAAAAAATGCTTTGGTGAGCATCTTTAATAGGTTATAAAGCTTCATAGTTTAGCAGTGTCTCGGAATTTGTGATCAAAACCTCATTTGTTTAACTTAATGGGATGATGATATGGTATATGCCAAAAAGAGGCACGTGGCACAGACATGACTCATTTTGGCAATATGCTTTTGAGTTGTAATACTAAACTATCACCTTAATTCAAACGTTATTAGCTAAACTAATCAAATCAAATTAAACCCTTTAAACGAGTGGACATCATGTTTATTCCGACACCTCTAGCCCTTGTTTCCCATCTTCCGAATTTCCTTTTCATTTTGCGGTATCCTTATCAATTAGATTTTCAGTAATACACCTTGGCTAATCACACTTCTCTATTACGAAATATAAATTATATATACTTAAACAAATTCACAGCATAATTGGATTATCACGGATCTCTCCTGAACACAACTCACACTACTTGATTATAACTAACTAAATCTAATAACAAACCCTAAGCTAGTTGTATGTTACGGAATCATCCGAAGAAAAGAAGTTATGACAAATAAAATTTTGTTGAATCCTACCACGAACACAAATTAAACAAGCTCATACTATATACTATTAGGTTCCATGTATGCTCATCAAGAAAAAAGTAAGGTGGAAAAAGAAGGCTAATTAATGAAAATGAAAATCTCAATAAAATAGATAACCATAAACCAGGAAGCATCACTTATTAACAGCATAAAAAGTTCTGTTGGATAAGAATAATCACCAGCCAAGAAAATATAAGTACATGTACAATAACGCAATATTTCCAAGAATAAGACTTTAGGAGAGTTGGTCATTGACATGACGCAAACACATATTGCTAAGATTTCTATTCATTCCCAAAAAGCGAACCAAGTTATAGTACAACCTAGAAAGTGCAAATTGTAGAGCCAATTTATTATCAGATGAATCAAGAAGTATCAGACAGAGGCAGAAAATTGGTGTAATTTTCAAGTAATCAAGTACCTGCGTCCTCTTTCTTGCATTCACGCAGGAGGGATTCCAAGTGTTCTCTTCGATCCTCAACACTGTAATACATATAGGCAAAATAAAACTTCAGAGCTGATTCCAATTCTGTGATGAACTAACAGCATCAAATGTACCATGTCAACCTTGTATTATTGTCAAAAAACCCAGCAGTAATGCTCTGACAAGCTCTCCCAGTTTGTGCTCAACAGAAGCTCTGACTTGTTCTTCAACAATTTAGACCTTTTTATACCAAATGCGGAATTAGATACTTTGGTAAACATGACAAGTTGGTACAATATATATATATAATTTTCACATTGGCAAAAGCGTGGCCTTATTAGTTATTAGCATCAGAGACATTAAATAATAAGTTCGTCCAACAAAATGCCTAAGACTAGAAGTATATCTCGTATTTTACCAATATGAAGATGCAACAAAAAATATCCAGATAAAGATTCCAGTGATCCACGGTTAGGCCTGTACAGCAGATATGCTTACTTGCCATTCATAAATCTCACTAAAAAAACCTGATATCCATAATTGTCAGGCTAAAAACTAAACTCCATCTTTTATCTAGCAGTCTTGTCTGCATCTATCCCTTGATTATACTATATAAATTTTGTCTTTTTCAAAACCAAAAAGAATCAACTCCAAAGAAATAGACAAAAATATCGGTTTGAAATGGAATTATAACCATGACAAAAAAAAGCTTGTTGATTTAGTAAGTTAACTGAAAACACAAGCTTAATGCTCTTCCTATATTTTAAAAATTCTAATAGAGCTGTATCTATATATATTGGTAACTTATGAAAGAGCTAACTAACTATATGCTAACTAAAATGCAAGCTTTAAACTTGGCATATAGTTATATTATAAAGGGGCTAACTAACTATATGCTTTCCTTCTTATTGATGACTTCACACTGTATATGATTATTTAAAGAAAAAGATAAGACTAATGAAATAAAGAGTGTGTATTCTTATTTTCAATGATTACAAGAAGCTGTTATATATAAACATCTTGTTAAAAAATCTACAAAATCCATCAAAATCCTATCTCTGCACACATCTTAACAGAAAATATTTCTACAAAGTTAGGGGATAGAAAGAAATATTTAAGGGATAAAGGACAAGGGGATAAAGGAAATATTTTTAACTGGGCCAATGTTGTGACTTTGTTGTTTCAGCTTTTTTCTTTACTCTTAACATTGACTTCATTTGGTAGCTTAGGCCTTTCGATCATGAATAAGTAGCAGGAGCTATGCTGTTTGTAGATATATGAGTAATTGGTAAGTGTATTGGGATGAGAAATAAGTAATAATGAGATAACAGGAACTGAGAAACAAGAGTAATAATTTAAAAAGTGTATTATGCTAGAAATGATATAATACTTGATTTCTTTGGACATATAACAGTCCTACACATATCAAAATTTAGAACTCAAACTTTATCTTCACTTCATTTGTAATATGTGGTATCCTCACCTTATCGTGTTGTCTATAGGCAGGCGCGACCGCCTGTTACTAAGCACCTACTCATGTCATCGTTCTTGCTTGGATTACTTTGGTGAGCTTCTTCATTTACTAATTTCAGTTTATATAATGAATAACTTTTGTTATAGTAATACATACAGAATTCTTGCTTCTTGAATCTTGATCAGGTTATTTGGCAACCAGCTTGTGTTTCTTATTGGTCTAAACTTGACCATTCCATTAGATATGCAACTACTGCTCATCCAGCCATTCCAGTCTTAACATTCATGTAATCTGGCATTGCCAATATTAGCCACCACCACCATGAGATAAACTTTTACATGTCCAAGTAATTGAGAATGCAACTTTGTACTGCTTTGTAATTTATCAGCACTCCAAGTTCTTATCACATCTCTTATGAGTCAGATGAAAAAATTGAGAGCTTTGGATAGATATAGTATTCAAATTCAAACAAGTCTTTTATTTCATTGATATTTGATAATAGGATTCATTATTTTGGACTATGATTCTAGATATAATTGATACAAATTATCTGCTTCTAGTTTGAGGGCTTATCAAATTCATTAACTTACACATCTCAAAATTTGGGTGGTAGGTTCTGCTACATGGAAAGTAGTTGTCACTTCCAATTTATTTCTCTGACTTATACTTTCAGGAAAAATTGTTGAAAATGTACCCCACAAACCTTTGATCTACCCTTTCAAATACTAGTTAATTTTAGAAAAAAATAAAACAGAAAAATGCATATGCGAGACAGAGATCATAAATGAAGAACAAGCTAGAACCTTACTAACAAAGAGGCATTTTGTACATATCAATAATGTAAACCACGAAGCTGGTCTGTGATGGATCCACCGGTAACGGGAAGCACGACGCAGCTGGTATTGGTGTCCGGAGGATGGGTGCAGGGAAATGTGTTTCGTGCCTCTGCCCCTTATGTGTTCACGCGATGAAGAATCTGAGCTACGGATCTGATTTTGGGAAGGGTCGACAGCAGGGGGAGAAAGGTGGATCGGCAGCCACAAGAATCCACGGTGACAGGGTGGGGCACGGTAGAGCAGGAAAGAGTTTCGCGTGCTCTGCAATCTTCTTTGGTGGGTTCCTCAGATTCTTGATTTTGGGTATTCGGAGGCGAATTTGGGTTATACCATCACTAGATGGTTTGGAGTTAGCAGCGGGCTTGGTGAGTTTGACACAAAATCAGAGTGATTCAACATCAGAAGGCTAATTTGGGAAGAGATCGCAGCAATCCACCCTGAGCTGATGCTGTTTGTGACACCATAGGAAGTTTGCCGCAAGCATCCCCCGCATCTGTTGTACTGCAAGTATCTCCATTAAAAATTAAAATTGCTCTATTAAAAAAAATTATATACAGTTTGCATATGAATGGGATTGGGATTGGAGACTATATATCGATATCAAATATAAAAGCTTATTGCACAGATTGTGGAATAATATATATATATATATATATATATATATATATATATATATATATATATATATAAGGAGTAATAGTGAATTGTAACAATTATTTATCATCTAGAAAATTTGTACCTCAGATATAGTTCTTTTTCTGTTTATTATTTTTCATACCTAATGGCCTACGATTCTATCAACAGTACTACCTATGGTAGATTATGTAATGAAAAAGTTAGAAAAATAAAGGCAAGAGTAACGAGTAAAGAGTAAAGATGGTCTGCAAGTGCTGTTGCAAGATCACTAACACTTAGAAGATAACTGCACAATGAATGTGGTATATAGAGAAGTTTCTGAGAGCTTATAATGAAAAGGTAATAACGAAATCTATTAATTAAATTTATTAATTTATTAAAATTTATTACTATCAATTTAAAAAATTGACAAATTCTAGGTGCTAATCGGTAATACATTCTTATACATTTTTTGCTTGAGAATATTATAATTATCATAAAAATCTGTATTATTTTATTCTCCTGATAAACAATTTTATAATTACGTTAATCATATAATTTTGCATACTAACATTGATATAGTATTATTTCAGGTATATATTTTGCAGGCATCAAAGAATACTGTTGAGTTGTTATTTAGTGGGTTTAAATTATTTATTGTTTGTTGGAGAACTTTCTGCATTAGAATTCTCTAATAATTTGTTGTTCATTTTCAACTGATTTTGATATGTTCTTATACATATAACAATTTGTTGGTGGATTTAGGTATTACTAGATTATTATGGTCATATTCAGTATATATGTCTGATTTATTGAAAAAAGTAGATTACTAAAACCGGTTAATAACTATTTTAGAGTTAATACAATTAATACTAAATTAAAAAAAACAAACAATGCATAACTCATTGCTTTTTTATTAGTCAAATTATTATAATTCAAATTAATTTTAGCAAAATAACTTAAAATTTTAATTTTAATTTTATCACACTACTACATAATTGACTTTTACTAACATTTAAAAAAGTTACCAAATCATATTAAAATGTTAGCTATTTATATTAGTGACATTTTAACAAATGTTAAATATACACTATGTTACTAAAGAGTTTTACTAATATTTTTCTAAATATTTAATAACATTTAGTAAAAATGTTACAATAGATCTTCTATAGTAATATTATGAGAAATGTGATAATAAACCTTTCTTAGTAACACTTAAAGAAATTTTACAATAGATATATTTTGTAACACTTAGAAAAATGTTACCATAGATTTTTTTGTAACACTTAAAAAATGTTACAATAGATATTTTATGTAACACTTAGAAAAATGTTACAATAGATATTTTTTGTAACACTTCAAAAAATGTTACCATAGATATTTTTGTAACACTTAAAAAATATTACAAAAGATCTTTAGTAACATTTTTTTAATTATATTATACTTTTTTATTTTTTATTTTATATTATACATAATATAAATATACTAAAATTAATTACTACAACATTAAATATTTCATTAAATTCATAAATTCACAAAATAAAATTTTTATAGCCTCTTTCATTAATCAATAATCATTGTACAAATTTGCTTTGTAATGCAAATAAAATAAAAAAAGAAAAAAAAAATACTTATAGCACTTAAACTCTATGAACATTCCATATAAAAAAGAAAAGGAAAAGTGATACATAGTACATAAAAAACTTAGTCCTTATACTAATCCTAGAAAAATATATTTATCTACTTGAGCTAAGAACTCTTACATCCTGCCAACAGATAGAAATTTGCACCAGCTGACTTTACAAATGTGCTGAAACATTACTACATAATTGATTTTTACTAACATTTAAAAAATATTACCAAATCATATTAAAATGTTAGCTATGTATATTAGTAATATTTTATCAAATGTTAAATATACCCTATGTTACTAAAGAGTTTTACTAACATTTTTCTAAAGATTTAATAACATTTAATAAAAATGTTACAATAGATCTTCTATAGTAATATTATGAGAAATGTTACAATAAATCTTTCTTAATAACACTTAAAAGAAATGTTACAATAGATATATTTTGTAACACTTAGAAAAATGTTACCATAGCTATTTTTTATAACACTTAAAAAATGTTACCATAGATATTTTATGTAACACTTAGAAAAATGTTACCATAGATTTTTTTGTAACACTTCAAAAAATGTTACCATAGATATTTTTTGTAACACTTAAAAAATGTTACAAAAGATTTTTAGTAACATTTTTTTACTTATATTATACTATTTTTTATTTTTTATTTTATATTATACATAATATAAATATACTAAAATTAATTACTACAACATGAAATATTTCATTAAATTTACAAATTCACAAAAAAATTTTATAGTCTCTTTCATTAATCAATAATCATTGTACAAATTTGCTTCGTGATGCAAATAAAATGGAAAAAAAATACTTATAGCACTTAAACTCTATAAACATTCCATATAAAAAAGAAAAGAAAAAGTGATACTATGTACATAAAAAACTTAGTCCTTATACTAATCCTAGAAAAATGTATTTATCTGCTTGACTAGCTCATTGCTGCGACGACTTATTACCATTCCCTTAAACCAGTCAACCAAGTTCAATGCAGCTACAGATCCTATACAAGCAGGACGAATATTCGAGAGTTAATATCTCAATGCAACTGGCAAATAAGTAGGCCTTGGACATACTAAAAAACCATAGTCAAATAGTAACACTGTAAATTTACAAACAGGAGAAAAGTTTCAGGCTTTTCAACTTTTACTCAGCATAGTAATGAAGAATCTCATTGATTTATCCTAATATTCTTACCTTATCCAAACAGTTCCCCATATAATTATTCAAAATCCATAAATTTTGAAGTTTGAGAGGAAATACCACCAATTTCTGCAGAACAAATTTTTGCAATGCCATAAAAATAAAAAGGAATTAAGAGAGGTACAGAGAACAATAGCTAACTCAAATGAATGTATCACTTTATTGGTTGGCTTTGAACCGGTGAGTTACTCATGAGCAACTAACACATTCTTTTCTTATTAAAGAAAAATCAAGACAAGTGGATATTGTTTGACATTTATGGCTTCAAAATTTGATAATGCAAGTAATATGCTGAACATATAGACTCTTAAAATGAAGACATTGTATGATGACCATTCAAAATAATATATTGTGGGGAAAATGAGGTCTTTAAAAAAAAGAAAAGAAAAAGAAACTCTCACGTCAATTGAATAAGCAGTCCCAAGCACAAAACTGATGAAAAGAGCCCAAAAAATGGCCATGAACCTACAATCCAACCAAGCCAAAAACTCTGTATAAGAGAACAAAACGGTAAGCCTCTTTCCACCATTTCAGTAAAGCTTGTCTTAGAAAAAGTATTGAATCTATATGGTACCAGAAATGAAAATGATGCAACAATTGTGACACCAGTTCCAACAGAATATTCACCGGATGCCAATGGAAGATATGGCTTGTTTATCTGCAATAAGATATACAGATCAATAATAAGAAAAGGCACATGGAATTTCTCTGAAAAAGTTTGACAGCTATAAAAAGTTGTGTGTTGTTATAACTTATAACCACATCAAAGTTACAATAATATCTAAACCAGAATATGGTGGTCAAAATCATATTAACTGTTCTGTGCTCAAGTTGCAAGAACACCTGTTCACACCCAATATATAGGCTTTTGACTATCCTACTTTGGTGAGTTAACTGATAAATCACATAGCAATTCTACTTGAATAATTCAGAAGCCAAGTACAAAAGAAAAGCATTTATTAGTCACCGAGATTTTTATATCTATTAGCAAGATCTATACCCTGTCTATTTCAATATCCGACAATTGATTCAATCCAACAATATAAATATTCATAAACAAGGCAGCTACCACAGCCTGAAACGAAGAAAACTCTAAAATGCATTACTAGACTAGAAGGAAATAATAGAAACTTTTAGCCATTTAAGAGAAACAACACACTTCAGTGGCTCACCTCTAACACACCAGTAAAAAATAGAGGAGATATGTCTGATGATTTCTGCACTACTAGGAAAGACAATGACATCTGGGTAAGGCATGGCTGAAAGGAGAATCCCAAAGTTGCTCATGGTACTGGTACTTGCTTGGCTGCTGCAACTGTAGCAAACAATGAAAATAATAAAAACACATGCTAAAGCTTGAACTGTTAATCATCATAGCTAGAATGAACAAGACATTCTTGCATTACACATCAAAAAAATGAACCCTCAATCTTAAGACATTTTGAACTCAAAACAGATGCAGCTCCAAAGCGACCAACAGCTCAAGACATCCTTACTTGTGTCTTTGATAGTCACATAGATGCAGCTCCGAATTGCAAATGATATGAGTTTATTATTATTTCACCCAAAAACAAATATTATTCTTAAACACAATCAATTAACTAAGAAGAGTGACCTGCTTTCCTAAAATTCTTTTAGCAAGAGATTACAAACAATCAGCTCAGTAAGTTCTAGTAAGAACAAAAAGAAAATTTCATCTAGCTGCCATGCAAATCAGAACCAGCTCGAGTATTTTTTAGTGCTTCTTTCAGTGATCCAAATTTCTGAGATATCAGAGAATTTTAGATTTCATACCTGACAGATGAGTTTCAACTCGTGGAAAAGCTCCTGTGGAAATTCTTTGTGTGATCCCTTAACGGTATACTGGGTGCTACCTTTGCCCCCAAAGCTAAAAAATATAACATTCAGTATAAGAAATTGCATGTCATTGTCAACCAATTATTTGCTTGGTTCAGAGGCTAATCTATACACTGATGTGAAACATAATAAACTGTGCCATAAATGATGAGTATAAAGGCAAATAATAATGTAACTTGTCTCCTATAAAATGCTTGAATCAATTTATGCTTATCACTAATACAAATGAGCCTATTCAAGCACTTCACTAATTTATGCCCATACTTGTTAATTACATTATCTAATGCAAATAATATGTGAAATCTGAAAATTAAAATTTAAAAGAAAAAAAAAACGATTTTTGCACCCTAACTGCAAAAATATAAAAAAAATAAAACATTTTGCATAAATTATGAACTGAGACTAAATTGAAAAAATAATTGAAACATGACACTAAATCTAGAAAAAGAAAAGGAAAAAACCATATTGAAAAAGGACTTTTTATGAGAGGACCAAGGGAAGTGCTAAACAATAACCCTTGCGTTTGTAAGACTCTAACTGATTTTCCTTGCTATATAATTCTTGGGAATTCAACCATTTGGAGATGTAATCATGACACTTGAGTTGTAACTAAGCATCATAAATAAATATAGATATAGTAGTCTTAACACCCATTAATTTCACTACTTAGATACACTTTCTAGTTTGTGTTCTTGGTACTGAAAAGTCACACCACCTATTTCCATGTCTTCTTTTTCTAAGTGGTGTGGCAAGGCTATAATCCCTGTCCACTTCTCAGCAATTATCTTCAAGAAAAATGATCTTCAGACTCTGGTAATAAACATTATTTATCTTCATTAGATATTCTGTATTTTGAGCATGTTTAATTAAGTTTAATTTGATTAATTACACAGAAAATATCACGTAAATTTACAAGGAGATATTTCAGAAACAAGTATAGAAATGAAAATTCCTTAATTGAATTCATAATTCCTACCACATTATCCAAATATTAAAACGACAATAATCATATTAGTAATGTGCAGGATTTCAGCTAAATGTAAAGCAAAGAACAAAATAATTAAAACCTAAATTTAAATAAACAACTTAATTAAAACCTAAATTCAAAACCTAACTACTAAATAACTAATTAAAAACCTAAATTAACTAATAATTATACATCAAATTAATTACAGATTAATTATCAAGTAAAGATTAAAGAGGATTGAAGGAGCAAGAAGATAAGGGATGAGCAAACGATGGAATCGGTGAGAAGATGACTGCGCAGGGAGAAGACGATGGCACATGCGAGAAGAAGACGGCACAATGACAGTGCAGACAATGAGAGGATGAACTAGAGGCGAGAAATTACATATGCATGATTGATGAGCGGATAATTTATACGCTTTTTGGCATTGTTTTTACATAGTTTTTAGTATGATTTAGTTAGTTTTTAATATATTTTTATTAGTTTTTAAATAAAAATCACATTTCTAGACTTTACTATGAGTTTGTGTATTTTTCTGTGATTTCAGATATTTTCTGGCTGAAATTGAGGGACTTGAGCAAAAATCTGATTCAGAGGCTGAAGAAGGACTGCAGATGCTGTTGGATTCTGACCTCCCTACACTCAAAGTAGATTTTCTGGAGATATAGAAATCCAAATATTGCGCTCTCAATTGCATTGGAAAGTAGACATCCAGGGCTTTCCAGCAATATATAATAGTCCATACTTTGCCCAAGGTTAGACGACGCAAACTGGCATTCAACGCCAGCTTTCTGCCCTATTCTGGCGTTAAACGCCAGAAACAAGTTGCAAAGCAGAGTTAAACGCCAAAAATAAGTTACAAACTGGCGTTCAACTCCAAGGAAGACCTCTACACGTGAAAGCTTCAATGCTCAGCCCAAGCACACACCAAGTGGGCCCAGAAGTGGATTTCTGCATCATTTACTTATCTCTGTAAACCCTAGTAACTAGTTTAGTATAAATAGGACTTTTTACTATTGTATTTAGAAATCTCTGGGACACATTATGTAACTTTTACGTTCTGAGACCTCCATGGGAGGCTGGCCACTCGGCCATGTCTACCCTATTTTCACTTATGTATTTTCAACGGTAGAGTTTCTACACACCATAGATTAAGGTGTGGAGCTCTACTGTTCCTCATGAATTAATGCAAAGTACTATTATTTTTCTATTCAACTCAAGCCTATTTCTTCTCTAAGATATTCATTTGCACACAAGAACATGATGAATGTGATGATTATGTGACGCTCATCATCATTCTCACTTATGAACGCGTGCCTGATAAACACTTCCGTTCCACATGCAAACAAGCTTGAATGCATATCTCTTAGCCTCCTGATCTACGGTCAGAGTCTTCGTGGTATAGGCTAGAATTATTGGCGGCCATTCTTGAGATCCAGAAAGTCTAAACCTTGTATGTGGTATTCTGAGTAGGATCTGGGAAGGGATGGCTGTGACGAGCTTCAAACTCGCAAGTGCTGGGCGTAGTGACAGACGCAAAAGGATTACTGAATCCTATTCCAGTATGATCGAGAACCGACAGATGATTAGCCGTGCGGTGACAGCGCATTTGGACCATTTTCACTGAGAGGACGGGATGTAGCCATTGACAATGGTGATGTCCAACATACAGCTTGCCATGGAAAGGAGTATGAAGGATTGGATGAAAGCAGTAGAAAAGCGGAGATTCAGAAGAAATTAAGCATCTCTATACGCTTATCTGAAATTCTCACCAATGAATTACATAAGTATATCTATCTTTATTTTACGTTTTATTTATCTTTTAATTATTAAAACTCTATAACCATTTGAATCCGTCTGACTGAGATTTACAAGGTGACTATAGCTTGCTTCAAGCCAACAATCTCCGTGGGATCGACCCTTACTCACGTAAGGTTTATTACTTGGACAACCCAGTGCACTTGCTGGTTAGTTGTGCGAAGTTGTGACAAAGAACAAAAATTATGAACGTGCGCATGAAGTTTTTGGCGCCGTTACCAAGGAATGAACGATCACGATTTCGTGCACCAATGATTCAGATCTGGATCGAAATCAGCAATAGATAAGAAATTGAAGAACTGAGTGAATAGAAAAAAGTTAAAGAAGAGAGCACATGCTTACCAAAATTGAGAGGAGAATCCAAATCTGGAGAATGCTCAGATTGCGATTGAGATCAAGGAAGAAGATGAAGTGTAGAGGAAGGAGATGCGATGAAACTTGGGAGTGGTTTTCTCGGTCATTGTGAACTGTAAAGAAAAGAACACGAAAGAGATTAAAAAATAATGCCTTAGTATAATTTTTACCTCTTTACACATTTGGTAACATTTACATCTAATTTTTCTTCTTTCTTTTAAGAAAAAATATATTTTTTAACATTTATTCGACAAATGTTACTAAAAGTATAATTTTACTAGTATAGCTAACATTTTAAAATATGTTAGATAAAGTGTTAGTAAATATCTAAATTTTAGTAGTGAAATTAGAATGAGTTGCCACCCTAACACGATGACCATATTCCTGCAAGTAAATATTAGTTCATCTCTGAAGAAAGAAAAGAAACAAGTGTAGTATTGCATATGGTTTTCATGTAAATATTAAGTCATGTAAGATGTTTTCATGTAGGATGTATATACTAAAATTGAGACCTACTGAGACTGCATATGGTTTTCATGTAATTCCTGCAACAGTGCCAACATATAACCAAAAAAGCCAGCCCAAACAAGCATTGCAATTCCTGCAAATCTAAGGCCGTCGCTTTTAATTTGTAGCTAATAAAATTCAAAGAAATATGTCAGGTTCATTTAGCTTACCGAGAGGAAATCCACTTCCATATTGATAAGCACAGTCATCAAAGTGCAGTTGGATCTCCCTGATGGCTTGGTTTCCTCTGTCTATTACAAGTAGGGAGCAACTACTTCCAACATAAACCACATCAAAGTCATTAGAAAATTTAGCTTCCTCACTTGGTCCATCAACATGGCCCCCTCCACGACTCCATTTTCCTCTACCGGCAATCGTTGTAACACTTGAAACAAAAATCATAATTCAATAAAACAAAGTAAGAATTAAGAAGCTATATAAAAAAAAAAGAAGCATTCATTAAAAAATAAAAAACGCTTACATGTTCGTAACATGCTCAAGAAAGTCAAGAGTTCTTAAGAATTGACAATGCCAATTTTACAGACGACTTTAAATTTCATCATTGAGCCTCATTCTCATTCTAACTAAACGGCTAATTAACCAACTATCCCAAAGTTGGAGAAAGAAAAAAAGAAGAAAAATCCATGCTTATCCCCATTTAAGATATGTACATTATAGCAGAATCTAAAATTAATAACAGGTTTTGATAAATTGAATGATAGAGTTCATGCGTTTGCAGATTATGTTGATAATTTAGGGTGGTTGTGCTCCCCTTCATAGGTAACTATTAGCATTGAAGGCTCTTCCAAGCACCTCTCAACATGCTTCCTAGCAGGGCACCCTCTCATGTTGCTGCACTTATAATACCCCCTGAAATAAACATAAATTATAATCAATTTCCTGTAACATAACAACTTTCATTTCACAGGAAGGAGTTTATGTTGCACTTTCGAAAAAGTTTGCGAGGTTAATCTATGTATTGTGAGTAACCAGATATGAGAATGGTTCAAAAAGGTTGACAAAAAGAACACCAGCAATATTTGAATCACTCAAGTCTATAATATTCTGATTTACCTGTCCTGATTAGTTCTAAGAACAAATTACAAAAGGTAGAGGTATATATGCAAGGCCCAAGTCAGAACAACAATACAGCATAATGGCATCAATTTATGTGGCTAGTCTTTAGGTTTCTCACCAGTTTGTTCAATTCAACAAATCATTAGAGAATGGTCCAAGCATCCAGCTGCAACCCTGTGTGAAGACTTATCCTACAAATTTATAGTTCGAGAGCTGACATCAGATGAATCATTCCATTGGATTTTCGACACTTGAAACAAATTTATATCATGTTGTTATTTATCTGACCCTCACAATTCCCAAGCAGCTCCTGTGTGAAGACCAGATTATTAGGCATATAATATCCTCATCTATTTGTGTCACTATGCAAACAGTCATACAAATGCAAATAATTAATCTTAAAAAAAGAAGAGGTGATGGCAAAGTCCATAACAGTCTAAAGTTGTGGATCACTCACCGAGCTTTCAAATGAGCTTCCCTCTCCTCTATACTAGTAACTCATTGAACAAAGTTTGAAATTTTCATACATACAATTATAGGAAGAAGAGCATGAATTTCATTAGTTACCATTTACAGGACTTTACAATAAAGTAAGTTGTCACTTACACCAGTTTGCATTTGATTTAGTCCACCATTGCTTCTCACGGTAAGATAGCGATCAAATCCTTGGGAACCTATGACAGAGTAACATATTTAACAAACCACAGGAGAGAGGGAAGATGCAGTAAACAGTTACAGCAAAGGTAAGCTCTGGTTGAAAAGACAAATGCATATGTACTTGAGGTAGATAAAAGGTGAAGTTGAAATAAAAGGAAGGCCAGAAAATACATGAACAAATAAGCAGCAGTGTAATATGAATAAGTGTAATAAGCATCAGGAACCTTTATATTTAGCTGTTGGCTTGAGACAGTTGGGTAAGGCATGGCTGAAAGGAGAATCCCAAAGTTGCTCATGGTACTGGTACTTGCTTGACTCCTACAACTGTAGCAAACAATGAAAAGAATAAAAATACATGCTAAAGCTTGAACTGTTAATCATTATAGCTAGAATGAACGAGACATCCTTACATCATGCATCAGAAAAATGAACCCTCAATCTTAAGATATTTTGAACTCAAAACAGTTATAGTAAAAAACTTTCAAGTTAGATTTTGAAAATAAACAAATAAATACATGCAGCAATTTTCTTAAATTAAGTTGTTAGTTGTTAATCATACTGTCAACTAGCAAGCGAAAAACCTCTAGTCTTAATCTAAAATCTAAATGACTATCACATATAGAAATCAAGTATTGAATGCCACAACTACTTAAATTCCATATGGCAGAGTAGAATTGAAATTTAGATTTGATCAAATCTTGAGTAGTGAGATTCACAAACGAATATCAAATCCAAGGGATCCATATCAAAACCGTTTATTCTGCAAGTCATACCTTAGTTCAACCATAAGGATTCATTACTGACAGAGGGAACTAAATGAAGTTAATAAACCAAATGAAATGATACAAGATGCTTAAAAAACTATACTTTAGCTTCTAATTAAGTTCTAATATTACATTATCTCTCCTTAATTAGAGTTACACCTACTTTATTTTCTCGGTAAAAATCAAATCATGATAGTGTTACACATGTTAATTATACAAATACCCTATTTAACTATTTCTAATAAATGAAGTTAAAACGAAAAAATGAAAGCGCCATTAATTTAAAACAGAGGAATTATTGAAGTGGTGGAGAAGCGATCTTGAGAGATGAAATGAATGCATGGCTTGACGAATTGATATTGTTAGTCATGCTTATAGCCAATCGAGTTGTTCCCATTCTCAACCCTAATAAACTCACCAGGTTAAATATTTGTGAATGAATTGAGCAGAAATTGAGATTAAAATCATCACAAAATACATAGCAATCAACATTACTAACACTAATACATATCTAAAAACCAAAAATTAGAGAATTGAAAGTTGAAAACCAAACCTTGGACCTTCCAGACCTAGATTTGTTGTGTGAACAAGTATCATTGAACCTTGGAATTCCATCATAGAATTCCAGACCTAGATTTGTGGTGTGAACAAGCTAAATACTCTACATGGAATATCAAATTCAAAGGTTGCAGCCTCACTGGAGAGATATCGAGAATCGAGCGAGAGCGAGAGCGAGAATTGAGAATCGAGCGAGAGCGAGAGCGAGAATCGAGAATCGAGCGAGAGTGAGAGCGAGATCAAGATCGAGCAAGAGCGAGATCAAGATCGAGCAAGAGCGAGATTGGGATTGAAATCCAGCGAGATCGAGATCAAAGCAAATGCGCGAAGTAATAAGTGATTAGAATTAGATCGCAGCGTGAGCGAGATTTGGAGGTGAAGAGTGACTGAGTGAGAGATTTTGATTTTGTGACCAAAGAAGTTTGCTTGTTCCTATAAATGTGAATAAATAATTAGGAATAGGTAACATTTAAAAATAAATAAATGTATTTAGTAACATTTTAACATAAATGTTACTTAAGATGTAATTTTGTTATAATTACTAACATTTTAATAAATGTTAAGAGGTAAATGTTACTAAATGTCTATAATGTAGTAGTGCGTGCATGGCATGGGTAATTATACTTGTTTTTGTTAAAATTTGATCAGCACTTAACCAACAAAAGAAAAGTGAATAATCACACACCATTAGATGTAATCTCACACCATTAAAAATACTAATGATAACTAATTAATTACTACAAATCATAAAATATGTTGACCCTAGCACTCTTCAACTTTAATTTTACTGATAAGACATGTGAGATTTAGGACAGGATTACTCGAAGGATTATTAGTACGGTTGAGGCAAAAGGAAGAGGCTATGCATGTTTGAAAGACCAACAGGCCAAAACACTGGATTCAGTTTTCTCATTTATGGCGAGATAGGACGGTGGAGTGTGTTCTACTTGGCTCAAGTGATCCATTACTTGATTCTCCGCTCCACTCCTATCCTTAATCTCCAAATCAAACTCTTGGAGAAAGAGAATGCACCTAATGAGTTGAGGCTGCCTTAGATTTCTTAAGTATAAAATAGAAATTGTCAAAGCAAAAAACAGTTGCTAGGATGAATAATGAATAATATGAGAGTTCTTACTATCACCGGTCTCTTGATTAGAGGCATCACAAATTAATTCAAACGACAAACTCTGAATAATTGGAGTGGTGGCAAGTGCTTCCTTCAAAGTGTCAATTGTGATCAAAGTTGAACTCGACCTCCTTTTGCAACAATGAGGTGAGAGGTAGAGCAATGCAACTAATTAAAGTCTTTGATGAACCTTTAATAAAAGAAACACCCGCATCAAATCTCATTTCTTTGTCTACTCCATAAGTCAGTGAAGTTGTCACTAATAGTTACCAATCAAGTTTTAGGCTGAGACTGCAAACAATCATATTAGATGTATACTAAAATTACTATTAGTATAAAATACATATTAGAATATAAAATATATATTAAAAATAAGTTAAATAATATATATATATTTATACATAAATATATGGTGGTTGATTTTGATGATTGATTTTAATGTACAATTAACATTTTTAAATTACAAATTTTTTAACCAATTAAGTCAGTCACTCACAACAATTTCAAATACCTCATATGCAAGTTGGGAGGATTATTTTTTTCCTTACATTTTGCTATCCAACTTGAGGGAAAATACCATCAGAGAATGTGATTACTCTAAGTTAATTGAAAGTAGTTGTAGGTGGTAGGACTAATTTAGTTTAAACTCCCCTTGCTTAGATGGCAAGTAAGTTATTGACTGTACTTTTAAGTTAGTCTTGATTTGGACCTTGTTTTTTTAATTTAAAGTCAAGTATAACAAATACAACAAAATATCTTTTTAGACACCCTTTTAAAGTGTCAACCTTCACTGTATATAAATTGAAGTTATTATAAATAAATAATAAAATAATTAACAAGACTTCATCTTAAAGGAAAAAAGAAACAAGGAATAACGAATAATGAATTATTAGATTATACATATGTTTTAATAGTGTATATACAGTGTTCGTTTAATCTTCAACCGTATTTTCTTCTACTTTTGATCTTTCCATTCTGGGGTGGTGGCAACACTTTTTTCTTGTCCATGAGTGGTTGATTCAAAGAACGATTCCAAGTCTTGTTCCATGTCTTTTGCCTACATTCATCAAAATTGAAATAGTTGACAAACGGTATTCTATTCAAAATAAACCTGGCTAGCTAGCTAGGCTTTTCCCTTTATGTCACATTTAATAATCAAAGGATAATAAACCTTCCAGTTAGACCTTCAAAAGATTAATCTCCAGCAAGTAAATATTCTTATTGGCTACAAGAAAGAAACCTCAGCACGCCATATACAAATCTCAATTGCAAAATGAGTTATTATGTCAACTTGCATGCATGATGCCATGATGGTGACTAAGAGATGCGGTTCAAATTCTACTATCTATTAAATATTGAAAATGTCTAATATCACTGCTAACAAACGACCCTAAATCAATTTGACCTTTCATAATCTCACTTTCAAAGCTAATAAAGAAGTTAGTGATGATAATAAAGAGCGCAAATTTTTAAACTTCTTGTACATTTTTAATACGATCTTACTAGGAGAACAATACAAGGAGTTAATAATAAATAAATAAAAATTTTACAAATCTAAAAGAACTAAAATAAGAAAGCCAAAATTTATGTTCTATATTTTTAAAAATTCTTCAATTCATATATATAGATAGATAGAGTAGATCTCAATGCCCTTATCCAATTACCTATTATAAAAAATGCTACGTGAATTTTAATAATTAATTACTAAATCAACTACCATGTATTTATATATATATATATATATATATATATATATATATATTTAATTTATTTTTAATGTAATTTTATATTTTAATATATATTCTTCACAAATAACTGATTTTATGACTGCTTTTTAGTATACATATTACATATAGTATAGTAGTTATTACTTTATTACATTGCTTTTAATTTTTTGTTTAAACGTGAGAATGTAAAACAACGACTGATGTTGCACCAAAAAATCCATAAATTAATAGAAGTAAGAGGGCAATAGGTAAAAAAAAAAAAAACGTGAAAGAATAATACAATGAAGTTACGTGCATGGTGGAAATGATTAAAGTTTGAAACCTTTTCTAATGCATCTTCTGCGGCTTGGGCATGTTTGTCTATATCTTGAGCTACTTTTTCAACAAACTGAGCAGCGTCATGAAGCTTTCCCTCAGGAACAATCTTGGCAACATCTTCAGCTACCTTCTCCACCCCTTCCGCCACTTCTTCCACTGCCTCTGCTATCTTTTCCGCTTCCTTCATTCTTGTTTCTATTTTCTCTATATACATATAAAGTATTATGATCATGATGATTTTTTTCGCTCAATCCCTCAGGCCAATAATATATAAATTCGTCGTAGATTAGAATTTTATTTAATAGTTTATCGCTGTTTTATAGATTGCTGTATATACAAGAAAAAATTCGAATCTTTAAACAAAAGTGAACTAATCAGACTAAGTTGATTTGATGATGATGATGATGATAATAATAGTAATAATAAAAACAATAGTAATAAAAACGAATAAAATATATAAAATGTTTGGTAAATAAAATTTGGTCTTTATAAATATATTTTTTTCAGTTTTTATGAAATAACATCTAAAAGTTATCTAATTTAAATTTTATTAGTGTTAAATGTCTCTATTTTTTGTTATTATTAAACTATAAAAATATGACAGGGACATAGATATAAACGACATAAATATAAAATAAGACACAATATATATAAAATATGAAATATTTTTAAATAAGTTATAATTATATTTTTATATTTTATGAATATTAAAATATAAAAAAATTTTAAAATATTTTTAATATTTTTTTAATTATATAAAATATTTTAAACAATTTTTAGTTAAAATAAATAATACTATATGTTATTCTAAACTTATCTAAAAATATGGGCTAAGAATAAAGATATATACACAGAGTATTTAGATATGTCTAATACAAATGTGTCCAAAAAAATATTTTTTAAGTTTTTATTCAAACACAGTCCGACACAAAAATTACACACGTACATACTGGAACACAACGAAATATTTGAGTTTAATAAGCGATAAGTGATGATAACATGACAAATTAAAATAGATCATTTCTAAATTTTACTAGCCAAACAAAATTAAAATCAAAGAACAAAAGTAAAAAGGAAAAACTGTATATTCTATAAAAAAAAAAAAAAAAACTTGTTTAAAAATAAAATCTCGTCTAATTTACATGGGATCAACGATCTATTAGGACTGATAATTAATGAATTAAGAAAGCTGCAGTTAATGACATGGAAATTCTAAGTTCTCTCACCTTTGAGTTGTAGCAAAGGACCCCATTTGCCCCTCGAAAAGGATAAAAGTATCGTGAATATTG